>NW_026712172.1:13462604-14005104 GCF_030504385.1 Musca domestica
TATTATTACACATTTCGTATTGGAAGATGTTAATTGATACTACAACCTATGACAAAATATTTATGCAGATCCACGGCTTCGTATAGCCCCCTATTTAACGATATCTCACAATATTCTGTATTATTAAGATTTATGATAATGAATACTGCAACCTATGACAGAAAATTGTATATGTATGTCCACGTCTTCGTATACCCCACATATAATGGTACCTCTCTTTTTCGGTATTTTGATTATATTAGCGACATTTTTTAACGGAATTGCTTTAAAGTTCGTATTTGAAGGTCCTTATGGGTACGACTGCCTATAAAAAAAATTGCGTATGCATGTCCCCGTCTTTGTATAGCCCCCATGTTTCGAAATTTTCTAAATATTTTGCATTATTGCAGTATAAAGTCATGTAATCATATGTTTACAATTTTTTCAAATTAATTCATATGACAACATCTCATTGTCAAATTTTATATTCATAAATCCATTGTATACATACAAAATCAGCCTATATAAGGTCGGCCAGGAAGCGAATTGGTAAAATATACACCTCTTTCCATGGTAGAAATACCAGGTAGCAACATAGGCGAAAATTACAACAAAGCAACTTTTTTGGAAACTTGATATGTCAAAGTTGTAGTCAGGGCGAATTGATTTGAAGTACAAAATTTTGGGCAAATTATTTTTCCAATCAAAATATTGAATTGAAAATTTTCAAAATTGTTGTTTTTCTATTACAAAAGCAAATAATCAAAACTTCCAACATCGATTGAAAGTAATGCTGAAGCCGCTGCATCTTGGTTTGATTATAGCACGTTCAATACAACATTTTTGAAAATCACAGAGACTGGAAATGGAGTGATCGTAGTCTCCAGCGCGCCAACGAAGGATATTTGCGATAATAGATGTCCAATCGTTGTTATATCTTCATCATGCTTACACAGCCTGCAGTCTTGGTAACGTTGGCAACGTTGATTTCATATTCAACAGCGATAATGTTCTTTACTTGCCTTGCTTTAAAATTTGATTTTGTGGTGGTTCTGGGGTGTACCCTTTTTTCTTTTGCTACATCGTCAGCTTTCTCGCTGTAGTGACATGCTACCTAAAAGGTACTTTAGGGTATATTTACTCATCAGGCTTACTTAAGATTTGGATCAAAGATTGCAGAAGATACAGGGGGCTGAGTCTACTGTGAGTCCACGCATATTATTTGCTCAGCTATGAAATGTATAGCAGACAGTCTTTTATGTATAGATAACTTTAATACATTCAAACAATTTGAAATAAAATAATTATCTCAATATTTAATCACACCCCAAAAATTGCCAATGTTTTGTTCCCCAAACCAATCCAATATGCTTTGGAATCATTCACCTTTCACTGTTGAAGACCTGTAGTGTATAACATAGTTGAAAATCCGTACAAATAAGATGATGAAATTCCATGTATCGGTTTATTTCCTATATGAAATTGATTCCCTGTTTCACTTATTTCAAATATCCACGAATTTTAGATCTCCATATTACCTATGCCTACCATATGTTGAATATATACTTTTTCCCTCATACTCTATAAAAACGTAAAATCTCGATTTTCTATCAATAGCATTGTTAAAGTTTGAAATCATGCAACAATTTTCTTATGTGTAAATAAAGGCGAATTCAAATTACAACAATTTTTTGACATATCAAATTGATACCAGCTGGCCTGAAAGGGTTACCTTGTAATTCTACCATGCCTCTTTCTGTTAATTTCAATGTTAATATTTTGTTTTTTTTTTTCTAGGCGGAAAAATTAGTTTCGCCCTAACATCTAATAATCACGGCAAATTCGTTAATTGCCAACAAAGAAAAACAAAACCAAAAGGAAAATACCATGATATGATTGTTGGGATGCACAGAGTTTGAATAAAATTGGATGATCTGTTTTTGTTGTTTTAGGTAAATTATTTTATTTGAAATTGTTAACATTTTTTGAGGTAGGTAGGATTGGACCAATACTGCGCATCTACGAACTCGATCTAAGTTTTCTAAGCCAAATCGGAGGCTCCCTTCGAGAGTTATCGTGTGCATAAAATGGATGGAAAGCCATGTCCAAAATCGATAGATGTAGTCGGTATCATGAAGGGAGTAGACCGATACATTTCATTCGAACACCAGATCCAATATTTGTAAAAATATAGCGAAGGAGGAAGTTACATTATGTTATGAGAATTACAATCTTTATTTATAAATTTGAATATTATGGAAAGGTACAAGAGTGAAATCACCGACATTGTTTTCAATCCAGAACTAAGCCTTATCCAATTATTTAGATGAGTTAAATTTCACTCAAATTATCTTATCTTGTGTTCATACAGATATTAAAAACCGTCAGCATATTCTAGGATTCGCTTAAGTTCAACGATATAAAAAAACTAATAAAGGCATTGGCGGATGACACTTAAACCCGGCCCCAATGCCTTTTATCTGGTAATATTTGAGCATTTTGATAATTGTTTGACCAATATCCTTTTTCGTCAATATTTTCCAGTGGAAGTTCCATTTGTGGTATAGCTATAGGCAGCAGTCTAAATTTCTCGCAAATTTCACCACATGAGCTACGTCGAAGTGTTCAGAGCTCGCAGAAGATGTTGTTTTACATTCTACCTGGCAAACGTTATTCTATTCTGCCCTCGACACTTCATCCTGTGGAACCGAAAAAAATGTACCCCTTCCTGGAACCTCCTTCTTTCTGCATATTTGGGAAATTGGAAAACTTGAAATAAACTGAATAATGTAGCTAAGATCATCAAAATATCGAATATCGGAAGGTGTCGGAGATATACGAAGACGTGGACCTGCATAGACAATCTCCTGTCATAGGCCTTAGCATCCCTTACAAATATCAAATTTGAAACAATTCCGGTGAATAATGTCGCTAAAATCAACAAAGTTCAGAATATCGGGAGGTACCGTTTTATGGGAGCTATACGAATAACTATACCTGCACAGAAAATGTTCTGTCTTAGGCTGTAGTATTCATTTCGAACTTCAAAAATCAAATTTGAAATAATTCCGGTGAGTAATGTCCCTAAAATCATCAAAATACCGATTATCGGGAGGTACCGCAATATGGGGGCTATACGACGACGTGAACCTGCACAGATAATTTTTTGTCTTAGGCTATAGTATCCATTTCGAATTTCAAATACCAAATTTGAAACAATTCCGGTGTCCTTAATATCATCAATACGAAGTCTATACGAAGGTCCACGTCCAGGTCCATGGTCCATTTTCAATGCCAAAAGTCCTGCAAACATTATATACATTTGAGTAAAATTTTATCAATCTACTTCAATTCAATGGGAAGCTAGAGTGATTTCCACAGACGGACGGACATCGGTAAATCGACATAGAATTTTATGCTGATCAAGAATATATATACTTTGTGGGGTCTAAAATGTATATTTCGAGGTGTTACAAACGGAATGACAAACTTAATATACCCTCCATACTATTGCTTTTTATTGAATGACAAGGTCTAGTTCTTTGGAAAAGGATTGTCATTGTTTAATTTAGCAAATGAGACTACCACTATTGTTTTGAAATGGGTAAAATAAAACATCTTATGAGAATAAAAGGAGTCTACTTCCCTTTTAACATATTCCACTTACCACTCTAATGTACCGCACACTGCTTGTTTACACATGTACACTCATTTTCCGTTTGCTTCTTGTTTTGCTCCACCAACCACTTTTAAGAGACTCTATTCAAAAAAACTACTCAAGTAATCTATAAATATCTAACCGTTATTGGACAGTGAATGTAGTATCCACCAACGTAGTATACAACTCTGGATGTTATGTTTTAGGGGTTAAAAACCGTTTGTGGTTACTTTAATGGTGGCAGCAGCAACCAAAGCACAACGGCGATGAGGACATAAGAGAATAGTACCGTTAAAAGTCACATTGCTTTACACTCTCCAGTTCAGTCACACTCTACTAGTCGGGCGCAGCAAGAGCTTGCGAGCATAATATTAAAAATCGTAACGTTCATACAGTGATAAACCCTCCTGCAAGGGGGTTAGTTGGAAAAAAAAAGAAACACAGCTGAAACGCATCGGCCGCCGGAGGACAAAAATAACTGTGTTAGCAAAGAAAAATCAATAAAAAGTATAAAATATTTATATAAAACACATTTTTCTTGATACAAAACAGAGTGCGTTTTTAGTAGTATTTCATAAAAGTAAATAATATTAAAGAGAATATGAGTGGGCTTAATTAAATAATAAGAAAGAAACAAAAAGAAAAAAATACCAATATAAAAAAGAAAATTTATTATTATTACCGTTGAAAGAGTAAAAGCAAAAAAAAAAAAAAAAAGAAGAAAAAATCCTGCAAAATATATGTACGTTAGTGAACATATCCACACATACACATGTACCCCCTGCGTACATGTGCAGTTTATGTTGTCATATTGTATGTGTGTATATGTGTGTGGGGAGTGTAACACCCCAAAAAACAAAATGTGTTTGACATACCTATCCTATCTAATGTAACAAGTTAATTCCCCACATATACCAATACCTAGGCATATTAAAATATTTGTTTATTTCATCTCTTCCGTTTCTGTGTTGTTTCTTTTTCTCCTTTTCCAAACAAAAATCTAACGAATGCAGCAAAAAGCAAAAAATTGAAATTTGTTGATTAAATAACAATCAT
This sequence comes from Musca domestica, assembly GCF_030504385.1. Classification (NCBI taxonomy): domain Eukaryota; kingdom Metazoa; phylum Arthropoda; class Insecta; order Diptera; family Muscidae; genus Musca; species Musca domestica. The sequence continues at coordinate 13,467,298 of NW_026712172.1, forward strand.
TCATTCGGAGTTCACGATTGGCATTGTTTTCGATTACATTGAGCCATTAACCAGTGTTTAGTAGTGTTAACTAACTAATCGTTAATCGTGTAGTGTTGTCATAAAATACAACCCTGTGCGAAATCAATGACATCCTTTTTATTGTTCGTTCATTCGTTCGTTTCCTTTCCGTCTCTTCGACGCAACTACACTAGCTAAAACAACAAACCATTTCCTCTGAGAGCAACGCAACAACGGCTCAGCTCAACGAGTGATGGCGAAGAATTAACAGTTTACATTCTTCACGGCTGTTTCTGCTCTGGCTAGCTGGCTGGCTGGCTGACTGGTGCTGCTGCTGCTGCTGTTGATTATTGAGTCTACATTCACACCCCTAATCAGAGCGAAAAGTGGAAGTGAATGGAATACCCGAATGAACCAGGACACACACACACGCACTACTAATACACAATACACCAGCAGGAAGAAAACTTTTCTCTGAACCGTAAATATATCGTCTCCAATAAGATTCCAATTTAACCCAAAAACAAAAAGAAAATAAATACAAATACATTCCATTTGGCAAATTCGCCACCAATCCCATTGGATTTGGTTAGGGCGAGGGGGGCAATTGCTCCAGTGTTTTAATGCTAATCAGTTGTAATGTAATTGTATTTTGCCACAAATTTACTTTTCTGTTGTTCTTTTGTAGCTCTGTGTGTTGTTTTTGTGCAAACAAACCTACACACTCACTCAAACACGCACGCACGCACGCACGTACGTACACACACTCGTTTAACGAAGTTTATTTTTCTTGGTTCTTTTTGTATTCTTGTATTCCTTTTGTTGTTTTGCCTTGAAATTTTGATAGTTAAAATATATAAATATGTATGTATTCGTGTTACAGTTGTATACTGGCTGGTTGGCTTGCTGGCTGACTGACTGACTAGCTGGTTGGTTGGTTGTTTGCCTCGTATTTCGTCACTCTGGTGTGCTGGATAAGCCCTGAACCGTTGTTATCATCATCAGGCTGTTGAACTAGTTACGGCAACAAGGGTAAACGATCGATTGCAGGCCAGGCAAGCTCACTGAGGGGTTCTAAACCATGATTGATCCCAGCTCCAGCGAGGATGAGGGTGATGATGATTCAACTGTCCCAATACAGCCACCGGCTAAGGGCCGCTTGGCTGCTGGTACATTACCCACCAAACCAAAAGTTGTTGCAGCAGCCGCTGAGACCAGCAAACCAGCTGTGGGTGCGGCTAGACAAAACGGCGACATACCCCACAAGGCCTCCGACAGTCTAGACAAATCTCCAGGACCTACATCGCTGGCAGCAACTAGTGTGGCTAGCAAAAATGAGCTAACTGCCAACGATTCTTCCGGTGCTGCTGGCGGTGCCAGCGGCGGTGGTGGTGGTGGTGCTGCCGGCAGTATATCCCAGGAAACTCTAAATCAAAGTGCCGGATCTTCATCGCGCGGTAACTCTCTGCCACGACCAATATCACCTTCCCCATCAGTGGCCAGTGATAAATATGAATCGGGCGGTCAGCAAAAGCCAGGTATTGAGGAAGAGGAGCGCAAGAAACGCATACAGCTCTATGTATTCGTTTCGCGTTGCATAGCATATCCATTTAATGCTAAACAACCCACAGACATGACAAAGCGACAGCCCAAAGTCACGAAACAGCAATTGGACTCCATAACGCAAAGATTTCAGGCATTCCTCAAGGGCGAAACCCAAATCATGGCCGACGAGGCCTTTCGCAATGCAGTACAAAGCTATCACGACGTTTTCTTGAAATCGGATCGCGTCTTGAAAATGGTCCAACAGGGTTCGTGTTCGATACAGGACTTTACCGAAGTCTTTCGCAAGAATATCGAGAAACGCGTGCGTTCATTGCCCGAAATTGATGGACTGAGCAAAGACACCGTTCTGACATCGTGGATGGCAAAATTCGACGTTATCCTAAAGGGCACCGGGGAGGAGGATTCCAAGAAACCGGCTCGGTTGCAACAGTCCCTCAATTCCGAATTAATTCTTTCGAAGGAGCAACTGTACGACATGTTTCAACAGATTCTGAGCATTCGCAAGTTCGAACATCAAATTCTGTTCAATGCCTTAATGTTGGATTCGGCCGACGAGCAGGCGGCCGCAATACGGCGTGAGTTGGACGGCCGCATGCAAAGGGTAAATGAAATGGAAAAGAACCGCAAGCTGATGCCAAAGTTTGTTCTCAAGGAAATGGAGTCTCTCTACATCGAGGAGCTGAAATCCTCCATCAATCTGTTGATGGCCAATTTGGAATCTCTGCCAGTTACCAAGGGCAACATGGACAGTAAATATGGCTTGCAAAAGCTGAAACGCTACAATCACAGCACGCCTTCTTTTTTGAAAATGATTTTGCGTTCTCATGGCTCTCTCTCCAAACTGGAGGGAGACTCAGAGGAAGGCATTACGCAGCTTTCAAAACTGGATGTAGTCTTAAGTTTCCAACTGGAAGTGATAGTAATGGAGGTGAAGGGCCTCAAGTCATTGGCGCCCAACCGAATCGTTTACTGTACCATGGAAGTGGAGAACGGCGAGAAATTGCAAACGGACCAAGCCGAGGCCTCGAAGCCCATGTGGGACACACAGGGCGACTTTACAACGACACATCCATTGCCCGTAGTCAAGGTTAAACTGTATACTGAGAACCCTGGTATGCTAGCTTTAGAGGACAAAGAGCTGGGTAAGGTGACAATAAAACCCACGGCCTTGTCGTCGAAAACTCCTGAGTGGCATCGTATGGTGGTGCCGAAGAATCTGCCGGATCAGGATTTGCGCATTAAGATAGCCTGTCGCTTGGAGAAGCCACCGAATATGAAGCACTGCGGCCACTTGTATGCTATTGGCAAATCTGTATGGAAGAAATGGAAGAAACGTTATTTTGTATTAGTACAAGTCTCCCAGTACACCTTTGCCATGTGCAGTTACAAAGAGAAGAAGTCCGAACCGTCAGAGATGATGCAGCTAGACGGCTATACGGTCGATTACATTGAAGGAGCTAGTGCAAGCCTTATGTTCGGCACCGATCTGAATGGTGGCCGCTTTTTCTTTAACGCTGTGCGAGAGGGTGATAGTATTGCCTTTGCCTGTGATGACGAAAACGAATGTAGCCTCTGGGTAATGGCAATGTATCGCGCCACTGGCCAATCACACAAACCGACACCGCCAGTTACTCAGGACAAGAACTCGGCCATATCGAAAATTCAGGGTGATGCCGACAAGGCACGCAAACACGGCATGGAGGATTACATCAGCGCCGATCCATGTTCCCTCGATCACGCTGTTTTCTTTAAGCTGTTGCAGAATCTCGCTTTAGAATATCGCCTTAATGATCAATACGCTTCCTTAGGTTGGTTCAGCCCCGGCCAGGTGTTTGTGCTGGACGAGTACTGCGCCCGCTACGGGGTGCGGGGCTGTTATCGGCATTTGTGTTACCTCTCCGACTTGTTGGATCGCGCCGAGAAGGATTTCATGATCGATCCAACGCTAATCCATTACTCATTTGCCTTCTGCGCCAGTCACGTCCACGGCAATCGGCCCGACGGCGTGGGCAGCATAACACACGAAGAGAAAGAGAAATTCACCGAAATCAAGGAGCGGCTGCGCGTCCTGCTCGAATATCAAATTACCAATTTCCGTTTTTGTTTTCCATTCGGCCGACCGGAGGGTGCCCTCAAGGCCACACTCTCCCTGCTGGAACGTGTTCTTATGAAAGACATCGTCACGCCTGTGCCCCCCGAAGAGGTGCGACAAATGATCAAAAAGAGCTTAGAATCTGCGGCCTTGGTTAATTATACACGCTTGTCATCGGAAGCTAAAATCGAAGAAGACTTACGTGGCGAAGTGTCGGTACCGGCAGCGAAGAAGCTAGAGGATTTAATCCACTTGGCGGAATTATGCGTCGACTTGCAACAGCAGAACGAGGAACACTATGCGGAAGCATTTGCTTGGTTCAGTGATCTGCTGGTTGAACATGCTGAAATATTCTGGTCACTCTTCGCTGTCGATATGGACCGCGTCCTATCTGAGCAACCACCGGACACCTGGGATTCTTTTCCGTTATTCCAAATTCTCAACGACTATTTACGGGCGGACGACAATCTGCGAAGCGGTCGCTTCCATCAGCATCTGCGCGTCACCTTTGCTCCGCTGGTCGTACGATATGTCGACCTGATGGAGTCCTCGATCGCTCAGTCCATCAACAAAGGCTTCGAAAAGGAGCGCTGGGAAAGTAAGGGCAACGGCTGTGCCACCTCCGAAGATCTCTTCTGGAAACTCGATGCCTTACAATCGTTTATACGTGATCTGCACTGGCCCGAGCAGGAGTTCCGCCAACATTTGGAACAGCGTCTGAAAATGATGGCCGCCGAAATGATTGAACAGTGTATAGCCCGCACCGATGCCTCCTTCCAATCGTGGCTAAAAAAGAACATTGTCTTCGTGTCCTCAACCGACTACATTGTGCCGACGGAAATGTGCGCCATGGTAAATGTGATATTAAACGCTAAAAATCAAAGCTTCAAACTGACCACCATCGACGGAATTGACTTGTACAAATTTCACGCTAAAATTGACGATCAGCTCGATAAAGCGAATGTAGCCATGACACAAGGCCTGAGTGGCAAACTTATGTCAGTGCTAGAGTCGACTTTGTCCAAATTGGCACGCTACGACGAGGGTAGCCTAATTGGTTCGATATTGAGTTTCACGAACGTCTCGAGTTCGGGCAAAGATCTCGGCCAGAGCTATGTAATATTCTTCCGCAACAACATGGAACAGATACGCGGCAAAATTGGCGACGACTTGTGGACATTGAATTTCTTCGAACAATGGTACACGCAGCAAATTAATATGCTTTGTAATTGGCTTTCTGAGCGTTTGGATCACTCACTCCACTATGCTCAGGTGCAGGCGTTATCGCATATCGTGAAAAAGATCTATTCGGATTTCGAGTTACAGGGTATGCTAGAGGAAAAGCTGAATTCGAAAGCATATCAAACTGTTGCCCAACGTATGGCTACCGAAGAAGCGACTTGTGCTCTAACCATGCCCGATGTGGCCGAAGGTGAAGAGGGTGTCGAGGATGGTAGAGCCCTCGACGGCGCCGAAGGCGAGGACGGTGTCGTCGAGGAACCAGGGCCACGCGTTAGAATGCCTCAGCCAAAAGACGTTACGGCTCAGGCGGCGGCTGTTACCAACGTGGTGGCCGGTCGCGTCGGTAATCTCCTCGGTAAAGGCATCGGCGGCTTAAGCTCAAAACTTGGTACTGGCGGTTGGTTCTAAACGAACCAATAGCGCACCGATCTCATTGGCAAAAGGTGGTAATTGTTTTAGTACTCCCCTTCTGTTTGAGGCTGTTGCTGCTGCTGGTGATGGTGATTAGAGTTCGAATAACGATGGTGGTAATAGAGATGATACAGGCAGATGATGGATGGATAGATAGATGTATGGTATGACCCCAACCCCACCCCGACAAAACACCAAAGAAAAAAAAAACAAAAAATGCGTTTGGCTAATATATTTTAGACAACAAGATCAGTTACACAATATATAAATGCAGCCACACCCACACAGACATACACACACACATACACCACCTCTTTCTCTCTGTTTACTTTTCCAAATGTAACCACAATAAAAACAACAAAAACAACAACAACAAGAAATATATAGGCACATTTATGGAACAATATATTAACGAATAGATACCAAAAGAAAATTTAAATTTTAAATTATATCTACAAAATTACATATTGCATAATGAATTATATAAAGTAATAACAACAACAACAAAAACAAATAAAAAATATTATAAATTATTATTATTAATAATATAATTAACATTATAATTATTATTATTATGATTATTGAATTAATTAATAATTATTACATATATCTTTAATTACTACTATATTATAAACAAAACCAAAAAAAAAAAAAAACAACAACAAATTGATACCAAAAACAACAACAAAAATATTAACATGTATTGCATTTTGGTGGCAGATGTAGCAGTAGAAATAATTAATTTTTACTAGGCAAATTACTTACTTACTTCGAAACAAAACCAAATACGTCAAAATATTCTATATATATATACAAAAATTAATTAATAAACAAATTATATTTAAATTAAATAATTAATAATAACGACAAAAACAACAACAACAACTAAACAAGAATTATACCAAAGATTAAATAACAAAATGCTTATTCCAATACCGAAAGAAAGAAATAAAATAAAAAAACATAAGAAATAAATAAATGAAACAAAAATATATAAAATATAACACCACAAATTAATAAAAAAAAACACAATCTCTCTCTCCATTATTTGTTTCACTTCAATTTGGCCCAGATCTATGCAGCAAATTAAATTGATCTCCTCTTAAGACAGTTCAATTTAACCGAAACCGAAGTAAAAATGCTTTCCAAAATCTACAAAACATACATACATACATAGCTTCTCACACACACACAAAATGAATGCCCTTCCTCCTACAGAGTTTGTTTGCTAAACCAAAAAACAAAATGCATCTTTAAAATCTAAGCAGTTATCAAATATTAAGCAATATGTTGTTGAAAAATATATTTATCTACTATTTACTCCTTTTTCTTGTTTATAAGTAAATGAAACCAATTACAAATAATAATAATAACAACAATAAAAGAATTAATTTAAGTTCGAAAAAAACTTTATTATGATAATCGAAAGTAAACTCAGATCAATTCATTCATTTTTAGTTGAGGCTAAATACGAATCTGCGGCAATTGCCTACAAAAGTCGTTGCACTATTTGGAAGAATTGGCCGCGATTGCCAACAAAAGTCTTTTCACTGCTTTCCCTTTTTCTAGTAAATTCAAGGAAGCTATTTGGAAGTCTTGTATACCCTTTATCAAGATATTAAGTTCAGTCATTTACTTTCCCATTAACATTTACTTAATAAGCAGTTACTGAGAAACAAAACGAATTCTTCTCTCTCTCTCTCTCTCTCGATCGAGAAAGAGAGAAAATAGCAAAAAGTAAACAAACATCATCGACATTTGTAAGATAACGGTTGTAAATCAAAACAACTTTGGCGCACATCTTAACAGCAGAAATATTTTGAAGCAGTTTATTTGTTTTTGGTAAAATCATGGTAAAATAAGGAAGCAGAACAGCTTCGTAAAACTACAGAAATACAGACCTGAAGCTATGCCCGTTTCCTGTCGGTCTCATTCAAAATTATATTCAATAAGTTTTTTATATTTTTCTTCATTTTTAAAATTAGTTAAATAGCGCGAAAAATGAATGAAATGCCTGGATTTTCTCTCAAAAATATGGTCCAAACTGTTCAATCTTCCAATTTCATGGCGAAACTGATTAGTAGCTTTAAAAGCGCAAGCCGCAATCTACGTGTCTTCCAATCATTGGGTTTGAAAATATTTTATTTTCTTTTTTCAAAACAATAAATACACACAAAAAATTGGCAGATGTCGGGCACACTTAGAAAAAAAATGTAATCAGCTGGCAGCTCTACCTTACCTTTTTATTGTACCATGGGCGCAAGTACATAAAGAGCTTTTTTCGACTAAAGGTACGAATATATAAAAGGCTTTTTTGACTGGCTTAAGTCATTGGCTGGCTTCTTCGGAAAAGAACAAAAGAGCGTAGGACCAAACTCGAACTAATCCAATCTAAAACACCTTTGTTCCTCTGTGAAGAAGCCAGCCGATGTCTAAAGGTGAGAATTCATAAAAGGATTTTTTGATTGGCTTAAGTCATCAGCTGGCTTCTTCGTAGAGAAATAAAGGAGTTTTAGGTTGACTTAGTTCAATTTTGGAACGTAATCTACACTTGTTCGCCCCATGTTCCTTTATTCTTCTACAAAGAACCAAGCCGGTCGAAAAAAGCCTTTAATGTACTCTCACCTATAGATCCACTGGGTTAGTCTTGCGCATGTATATACGCCCTTATATACGCCCATTTGGAACAAATTTGGAAATTTAAAAAAAATAAAATCCGATAAAAATTCTGTTAAAATCTTAAAAATACCGATTGTAGCCGTTATATTATATACGACGTGGAAATTCATAGGCATTGTTTGTTATAAGCCAGTACTATGTTCAAAATCGAAACTCAAATTCGAAATAAACGGCGAATAATGTAGCTAAAATCAACAAAATTCCGTATATGGGGAGGTACCGTTATATCGGAGCTATATGAAGACCTGGATCTGCATAGACAATTTTCTGTCACAGTCTGAGTGAAAATTTACATTTTAGAATTTCATTACAAAAAAAAAAAAAAAAATAAAATAAATAAAAAAAACGAACTTTCAAAATCAAAAAAAAATTAAATGCCCTTAAAAGTTCTTTTAAAATCTGAAAAATACCCAATGTAGCCGTTATATTAGGGTTTATACCACGTCGTGGCAACTTTTGCCATAAGCCCTTACAATACAAGGTGAGATAAAAAAACTGAAACAAAGTCAAATTCCATAATTTTTACATTTTTTTTAATTTTATTGAATGAAAGCAACAAATGTCGGAAATAGCATCAAAGTTTAGAATAAGTTTAGATTTGTTCGAATTGGTCACCTTTGGAACGAATTATGGCCTTCAAACGGCCAATGAAACCGTCACACGCTCCCCGAATGTTGCTCTACGGTATTTTGGCCCCTTCCCGGCGAAGCGCTTGATTGAGGTGATCGACACTTCGGTATTTTTTAGTGCCAACCTTGCTTTTCAAAATACTCCACACACAATACTCCAATGGATTGGTATCCGGCGATTTAAGTGGCCATTGTGCGCTGGAAACCTCATTGTGTAACCATTCTTGGGTGGCGCGGGCTTAGCGCGATGTTGCTGAGTCCTGTTGGAATGTCCAAAGTCTGCGGCCGGAATGTTTGCGTGCACAAGGCTTTAATACACCCTCCAGAACATTTTCGCGTTATTCGTTATTTATTCTGATGAAATGGTCGATTAATACGAGCGGAGGGCGACCATCGGCTGTTATGGCGGGCCACACCATCACCATGGCCGGCGATTGAGTTCTGATGGCCAACCGAAGGTGCACATTTTCAGCTGACCTCTTTTGTATGTAAACACGATCATTTTGTTTTGTTGTTGCTTACAAACGGCTGGAAGAATATTTTCTCATCGGAGAAAACCAAATGCGGCAGATCACCACTTTCGGACAAGCGAACCAACTCTTTAGCTCTTTTGAGTCTATTTTCTTTTTGTTGCGGTGTAAGTTCTTGTACTTTTTGGAATTTCAATGGATTTACCCCGAGCTCATTTTTCAATAATTGACGAATGGAAAATTGCGATATGTTCAGCTCGCGAGCCATTTTTCGGCCACTGCGACGGGGGTTTCCGTCAAGTCGCTCCTTTATTTACCATTTTTGCTGATGTTCCGTCCACTTCCTTGACGTCGGGCTACGCTACCACTATCACGGTCACGAGCGATTGTACGAGACACAAAAGATTTATTCACATTTAAATGTTGGAGTGCTCCAACGATAGCCACTTGTGGTTTTCCAGCCAAATGTAAAGAAAACACACTATCACGCTCGAATTCCATCACGAATAACATTTTTCTGGAAAATTTTCACCAAAATGCTTTTGTACGCTTGTAAACAATATAATGAGCTGTCATTGGAATAACTTTAACAGCTGCCGGACGTGCGGCTTAGTAATGATAGTAGTCTGAAGTTGGCTGCAGTGTTTTCATCTCACCCTGAGACTCACCCAATGTGAGACTTGAATTCGGTGAATAATGTCGCTAAAATCATCAAAATACTGAGTGTCAGGAGGCACCGTTGATACGAAGACGTAGACCTGCACAGACAATTTTCTGTCATATGCAGTAGTATCCATTACGAACTTCAAGTACCAAATTTAAAACAATTCCGGTGAATAATGTCGCTAAAATTAACAAAGTACAGAATATCGGAAGGTACCGTTATATGTGGGCTATACAAAGACGTGGACCTGCATGAACAATTTTCTGTCATAATCTGCAGTATCCTTTACGAACTTCATGTACCAAATTTAAAACAATTTCGGTGAATAATGTCTCTAAAGTTATAAAAATACCGAATATCGGGATGTACCGTTATATGGGGGCTATACGAAGATGTGGACCTGCACAGACAATTTTCTGACATAGGCTGTAGTATCCATTACGAACTTCAAATACCAAATTTGAAACAATTCCGGTGAATAATGTCGCTAATCATCAAAGTTCGGAATATCGGAAGGTACCGTTATATTGGGGCTATACAAAAACGTGGACCTACATGGCTCATTTTCTATATCAAAAGTTCTGCAGGCATAATAAACATTTGAGTAAAATTGTATCAATCTATTTCAATTCGTTAGGAAGCTAAAGTTATTTCCACAGACGGACAGGGGACGGACATCGCTAAATCTACATAGAATTTTATGCAGATTAAGAATATATATACTTTGTGGGGTCTAAATTGTATATTTCTATATTTCGAGGTGTTACAAACGAGTGACAAACTTAATATACCCTCCATACAATGGTGGAGGATACAAACAACGAGAATAGCGACAATGAGAATTTGACAACAATAGCTCTGTTCCTTTATGTGCAAGACTTTGTAACTGCCCAAAATAGCACACAATTCAAAAGAGAGCTGTATTAATACTTTAATATTAGGTTTGGTTGGATACAGCGGGAACTGTAAATCAGTTTGATTATGAAAGAGTAAGGTACTTTTATTAAGTGATTGCAAGAAGAAATTTAAAATTTGTAAACTCTCAGTAAAGTAACTGTCAAAATTTATGTCTGGAACCACTCTCTTATGCAAATCTTTTGTGTTAACAACGACTTCCAGTAACAATTTGCAACAATTGTTACAAATTTTAGGATAACCAGATGCACCAAATGTTTACAATTTTGAAAAATAAACGAGCAATGCAAATTTAAAGCTTTTCCACCATTAAGAAACTATGTAACATTAGCCTGAGCGTTGCCATTGTTTTTTTAGCCTTAATAAAACGTATTACCATTTGCATACTTTTAGGCCTTTGGCAAAAAATAAATAAATAAAAAAATGGCGGATGCCTACTATAATATAATTAGACTTTTTATACCCTCCACCATAGTATGGAGGGTATATTAAGTTTGACTTTCCATTTGTAACACCTCGAAATATACATTTTAGACCCCAAAAAGTATATACTCTTGATCAGCATAAAATTCTATGTCGATTTAGCGATGTCCGTCTTTGGAAACACTCTAGCTTCCGAACGAAATGAAGTAGGTTGATACAATTTTACTCAAATATATATTATTTCTGCAGGACTTTTGCTATTGAAAATGGGTCATGTAGGTCCATATAATGGTACCTCCCTTTTTCGGTATTTTGATGATTTTAGCGACATTATTCATCAAAATTGTTTCAAATTTCGTTTTTGAAGTTCGTAATGGACACTACAGCCTATGGCAGAAAATTTTCTGTGTTGGTCCAGGTTTTAGTATAGGCTCCGTACCTCCCGATATTCGGTATTTTGATGATTTTAGCAACATTATTTACCGGAATTGTTTCAAATTTGGTATTTGAATTTCGTAATGGATACTACAGCCTATGACACAAAATTTTCTGTGTTGGTCCACGTTTTGGTATAGGCTCCGTACCTCCCGATATTCGGTATTTGATGATTTAAGCAACATTATTTACCGGAATTGTTTAAAATTTGGTATTTAAAGTTTGTAATGTATAGTACAGCCTAGGACGGAAAATTTTTGTGCAGGTCCACGTTTTGGTATAGCTCTCTTATAACGGTACCTCCCGATATTTGGCATTTTGATGATTTTAGCGATATTATTCACCGGAATTGTTTCAAATTTGGTATTTAAAGTTCGTAATGGACACTACAGCCTATGACAGAAAATTGTCTGTGTTGTTTCACTTCTTCGTATAGGCTCCGTACCTCCCGATATTCGGTATTTTGATGATGTTAGCGACATAATTCACTGGAATTGTTTCAAATTTGGTATTTGATGTTCGTAATGAATACTACAGCCTAGGACAGAAAATTGTCTGTGTTGGTTCACGTTTTGGCATAGGCTCCGTACCTCCCAATATTCGGTATTTTGATGATTTTAGCAACATTATTTACCGGAATTGTTTCAAATTTGGTATTTAAAGTTTGTAATGGATAGTACAGCCTAGGACAGAAAATTGACTGTGCAGGTCTACGTTTTGGTATAGCTCCCTTGTAAAGGTACCTCCCGATATTTGGTATTTTGATGATTTTAGCGACATTATTCACCGGAACTGTTTTAAATTTGGTACATGAAGTTCGTAATGGACACTACAGCCTATGACATAAAATTGTCTATGCAGGTCCACGTTTTGGTATAGCCCCCATATAACGGTACCTTCCGATATCCGTTATTTTGATGATTTTGATGATGCAGGTGCACGTCGTCGTATAGACCCTAATATAACGGCTATATTCGGTATTTTTAAGATTTTAACGGATTTTTTATTTTTTGAAAATTGCCAAAATCGTTCCAAATGGTGAAGGGTATTCAAAGTTCGACCCGGCTGAACTTACAGCTTTTTTACTTGTTAAATTTATATTTTTAAAGTACGCGTTTTTTCCAAGGAACCACTTTTGGGTTTGTGATTTTAAAATTATATACCACTTGAATGTCACTACCGAACTTTTTTATTATTTAAACTGAAAAAAAACATTCTTCTTCCTTTGTTATTACAAAGACAAATCTTAATATAAATTTAAAATATTTTCACAATCCTCATAGCTAGGAAACATTCCACGGAAGCGTACATCACTGTATCGTGTTTACAACCCCCATTCTCACGACTGCAATGTGCTATTTGTGGAATGTTTATGAAAAATATTGATGCGGCACAGAGTTGTTGTTTGAACGACAAATGAATTTGGTAATAGTTATATTTTTATTAAACATTTAAGACTACGAAACATGAAACTATTTACAGCAAACGGATATCGTAAACAGCCACGGAATTTTGAATTGAAACATTGGAATAGAAGTATTTGGAGTTTATTTTCTATTACTTTCGCAAATCAGTTTACAAGTCCGTTTCAAAATATAAAAATGCCAAAGACTAGTGTATTTTGTTTATAAATTGTATTTGAGAAATTCAAATTTCCCTTGACATCCTAAAAAATTATTTTTTTTTCAAGCACTAAAACACAACCGCTCAATTCAACAGCCTATGGCTGTATATTGTAATGTTTTAGTTATTTAGACTATTTAGCAAATAGTTTATGTTTTTATTCTGCCAGAACTCTTGTCGCCAAAAAACATTCAATGTTGTGATATGATGTCAACAACGACGAGGGTAACAACAACAACCTTAATAAATAAATAAGTATAGCACACTTGGGTTCTTTTATTTATTATGAAGGCGAATGCCTTTATTGTATGTGTGCGTGTGTGTGAACCCATATCACACATTTTAACAGCGTTCATTGGCGTACATTCCATTTATGATACTCCATTCTTCTATTTTGGAGACATAAACACTATTATGTCTAGGTCAATGAAGAAGTTTAAAAGTTTGCTTTAGTCATAAATTCGGCTAGGGATAATGACCCGCCGTCAAATTGGTCGTTGACTTTATAACAATGCATAAAACAAATATATGTTATATTGATGCGGAAAATACGAAATTATTATTTTTTAATTGTAAATAAAATAAAAGAATTGAGCGTATTAATATGATTTTATTAATAACTAGCTGGCCCAGACCGCGTTGCCGGTCTGTAGTTTTGTCTTTAATGCATAGTTTTTAAAGCATAATAATTCACAGATCTGGCCCACATAAATGGCACAATTTTTAGTGTAAATGATGACTCGACTAAAGAGAAATAAATATGCATTTCAAAAATGTCATATACGTTCACGGGCGATTTATAGTGTTTCAAAAAACTTGATCCTATTTTTCAGCCAGAGGTTTTAATTTGAAAGTAGGAAAGCCAAATAATATAGCACATATATTAAACAGTATATATCAATTGTTTATAATAGTCCCATGTAAGATGGTTCTCTATCAATGTAGCCTAAGCACACATTTTAAGCCAAATCGATTCGAAAATATTTATAATCAAAACCCTCGAAATAGTTAAAATCAGGAGGTACATTTATATGGGCGCTACTCCAAAACATTAACATTGAAAATTTTCTTCTATCCCTTTGAAGCCAAGATGCCAAATAAGGGCAAAATCAATTGAAATTGTGACCAAGGCCCTGTAAATAGTTGAAATTTACGGATGCCTTCATATAATGTTTATACCAAAGCTTGGTCCTATACTTATAATTATTTGAAAGAATGGTTTGTTAATTCTAAAATCTCGAATTACCAACATTTAAGGAATACATATTTTGTACAAATGATTTTTCATGTAACCCATAGGACTGCATCAAATTTAAAACTCTATCTTAACTTTTGCGGAGTATAGAGGAAAATATTTGAGGCCCTTTGTGTATGGTTATGCTATATAAAATGGACCCTTTTGGGATTTTTATCTACCAACCGAAAAATTTCCCAACCTCATGATTGTCTGCGTCGCAGTGTAATTACTGACGATAGTACATAGTCCCCGTATTACGTTACCTGTGATTTAAGGTTACGAGTTCGGAAGATTTTTCCGATGATATGAATTCTTTTCTTACTTAATTTTCAATTGGCTCCACTATTTTGTATAGTACGCATATTACACTGCCTCTTCATATTCGGTAGTTCACTGATTGCAGTCCTAATGAGTTTTGCATTGGATGGATTACTTCCATATTTAGACAATTTTTTGGAGGTTCTAAATAGAAATCCTGGAAATATGACTTCAATTTAACTATCATAAATAAGGTGTCATCGGTTTATAAAAGTTAGAAGTCCCATAAAGTATGTTAAAGAGTAGAAATATTTGTCGATTAAATTATGGCATGTTTTTGTTAAAATTTCTACCGAACGAACTGTAATTTAACATTTAATGTTTTGAGTATTGTGAAATCAATACCGGCGTTTACTGTTTAAAAGCACGTAGAGCTTTTGAATGTTTTGATGCTTCGAAATGTATTTTTTAATAATTGAAATTGAAAATGTTGGTATGGCAATCATATAACGGCACGTAAAGAAAATATGCAAAATTTAACTTTGTTTTTTTTTTTTTTCAAGAAGAATTTTCAATTCCAAAAGGCAATCTGAAACAATTCTACACAAAATTCCATACCCAAATAGAACAGTTAATTTAAGTTTTGCAATTTTTCTAGGGACTTTTCTCAAAATTTTCTTTCTTGAAAACGTTTCCAGTGTAATTACAAATAACCAAAAGAAAATATGAGTTGAATCGGCCCAATCATCCTCAACTGAAGTTTTACTGTATTTTTTTTAATTTTTTTTACATATTGATCTAAAAACGTGGATGTGGGCAGCTCCTCTGACCCACACAGATACCTAGGCTTGGAGGGAGAGCCAAGATTACGTTGCATATTAACTGTGGAACAGATATCTTCATTATTTTGGCAAATATTAGGATTTTAGGTAAATCGAAAAATGGACGTAAAATTGAGAGTAGGCACTTTTTCATTACATAAAAACAAAACTCGTGGTAGGACGAACATTAAAAAAATATCCCAATTGTTCCAGCCGTTCTGAACTGATTCAATTACCAACGAACAACAATTGGCTATTATATATATAGATTAGAAGTATGCGTGGTCAGTTCCTCAGCCCCCAAATAAATCCCTAGGATTGGAGGGAAAGTCAAAAGTGTCTCGTGTAATAATTTTCAAACCGATATCTTCATTATCTGGCAAATATAAAGATTTTAGATAAATCAAAAAAGTGGACGTAAAAGTAGGCGTGGTCAATATTTAAAAACCTAACTCGAGGTATGACGAACGTTTGTACAAAAAATTCCATCAGTTGAGAACTGATAACATTATTAGGATGGCAAGTACTTAAACTGAAATTGATGTCATTATGAAGCATACTGCCTAAAATCGTGATGAGCATCAATAATTTACCATAGAAATATACAAATGTGGTTCATAGACCCCTTCGACTATTACATGAAGATAATTGGGTTTCAACAAGAAGACCTATAACAAGTTATAAAGCATCAGTCGGTTTTGCCGACTGTTATGAAAAATAAAAACAAAACGTTTTCAAAATCAATGATTGGAAGAATCTTAAATTGCGGGCGCGCATTAATGATATTAACCAGATTTGCCATGTAATTGAAAGATTGAATACTTAGGATCATATTTTTGAGAGAACGTCCAGGCATTTCATTCATATTTCGCGCTATTTGACTCATTTTAGAATTATTCCAGTGCCTATTATATTGTTTACAAGCCTTTTTGTGAGAATTTTTCTGAAAAAAAGTTATTCGTGATGGAATTCAAGCGCGACAGGGCGATTTCTTTATATTTGGCTGGAAAACCACAAGTGGCTATCGTTAGAACACTCCAGTATTTAAATGTGAATAAAACTTTTGTGTCTCGTGCCATCGCTCGTTACCGTAACGTCAAGGAAGTGGACGGAAGAAAATAGCAATATCAGCAGAAATGGTTCGAAAAGTAAAGAAGCGACTTGATAGAAACCGGCGTCGCAGTGGCCGAAAAATGGCTCGTGAGGTGATCATATCGCAATATTCCATTCGGCAAATATTGGAATCCATTGAAATTTCAAAAAGTGTAAGAATTTACACCGCAACAGGAAGAAAATAGACTCAAAAGAGCTAACGAGTTGCTTCGCTAGACCGAAAGTGGTGAATTTGTTTTTTTTTTCCAGCAGTGTGTAAACAAACAAAATTATCGTGTTTATTTGCCAAAGAGGTCAGCTGAAAATTTGCACCTTCGGTTGGCCACCAGAACTCAAGCGCCGGTCATAGTGATGGTGTGAGCCACCATAACAGCCGATGGTCCCTCTCCGCTCGTATTATTCGACTCTGGCATCAGAATAAATGCCGAATATTATCGCTAAAATATTCTGGAGGGTGCGGTCCAGCGTGTGACGGTTCAGTCATTGGCCGTTTGAAGGCTATAATTCGTGCCAAAGGTGTCCAATTCGAACAAATCTAAACTTATTCTAAAATTTGATGCTCCAACATTTTTTGCTTTCATTTAATAAAATTAAAAAAAAAATGTAAATATTATGGCGTTTGACTTTGTTGCAGCTTTTTTAACTCACCCTGTATGTTAAGATTTGCTGGTCTTCTGTCAGAAGACTTCTTGATAGCCCACAGTTATTTTTTGATCTTCTATTAGGAGATATTTTGAAGGACCTCATATGTTCTAAGAAATGACCTTTTTTAATAAAAGATCAAGGTCATAGGAGAGGCCATTCATTGGAAAACCAAGAAGTAATCAAACAAAAAAACATAATTCGAAACGTGAAGATTTCCAGAATTCTTGATTTATACCACCGGAAGTTTTTGTTAGAAACAACCGCAACTACTACTAGTTGGGGTCAATTACCACCTCAGTGAATACCAAGAAGTTTTTCCATTAAGAACTGGGAGTTATTAAGTCCCTTCAGGAATTCCTGGAAGTTCCTTCGAAGGTAATTTTGAATCTTAGACAAAGGCTATGGTGGTCTCGTCATATTTAAGTGAAAAACTATTGTGTTATTAAAGCATTACTTTGTTACATAAATTGGAAAAGTAGATGCAGTAAAAAAACACAAACCAAACAGGAAAAATTCTACAAATTTTGAGTAAACTCTTTTATTGAAGAAAAACACAAACAACATACATTATTAAAAAATTATTATATTTGGCCACCATGAGTTCTCATATGCTGCAGCAGTCCAACTTTAAGTTTGAAAGCCTTGCCACACAGCGAACATGCATGATTTCGTGCATCGTCATGTATGACTTCATGTTGTTTCAGAGTTTTACGTGTCTTGAATGCTTTGTTACAGATTTTACACGCAAAGTCTCTGACATTGTTGTGTGATCTTATGTGATCATTCATGCGATCCTTTTTATAAAAACCCTTCGAACATATTGGACATTTGTGTAAATACTGCTGTTCATGGCGACGTCGATGGACATTTAGCGAGGTGCTATGACGAAACGAAATGCCACAAATTTCGCAACAATACGGCTGGGCACCGGTATGTGAACGCATGTGAATTTTCAAATCACTGGCCACCAGAAATTTCTTTCCACACTCCGTGCATTCTTCACTCAAGTCGTTCATGTGTCGGCGGGCATGCGCAATGTATGGACCCGGATTACTATACTCCTTGCTACACAGGGAACAGCGTAATGCCGGCAAGCCATCATGTTGGGATTTATGCACCTTATATGTTAAGGGGCTCTTAAATATCTGGGCACATTCGGGACACTGAAAGGGACCAATGTGGTCATTTAGAAATTGCATGTGTTTAAAATATTTATCGGCCTTAGGTTTGGCCTCTACCAGATGGCAACGTTTTATTTTACCAAAATGATTGTGTATAAATTGTAGATTGCTTTGTAGGGTCCCTTCACTTATTTGGAGGCCCATTTCCTGTTCAATAACTTTTTGCATTTGTTCGATAGCTTCCAGACGTTTATTTTTACAAACATTTTCTATAAGATCGGTATTCCAAAGATGTGGAAATCGTTCGTATATACCCAAAACCTGAATTGTTTGTTCTGGTTTAAAATTGCATTCTGACGCTGAGGTGGTAAACGCTGTGAATAGATTATGTTCCACAACCGGCTTAAGAAATTCCAGGTGTGGGAAAAACCAGGCCGGGTGATTTTTCTGGTCAGTAGATTCTCCGCCAAATTTTATTCGCTTTAAATCTTGTCTATATTTACGACATAAATATGTAATCACTGCAGCTATTTGTGAACGAGACATTTCCAAATGCACTTTTTCTTTTAATTGTTCTTTTATTTTTTCCAAGTACTTATCATGTCTCTTATTAAGGCGCCATTGTGGAGATTTGTGGTTCCAAAGCCCCGTTTGACTTCTGTATTCTTCAATGAGGGACAATACATTTTGTTCGGACTTGATGAAATTATCGACAAATAATGGTGAGTTGCTATCGTTGGATTTCACAGACTGGAAATGAGAATAAAAAATTAAAATACAATTAATTTTAAATTATATATATGTTTAATTACCCTCCCGCCTACATACCTCATTATCAGATTCAATGTTTTCCCAATTCTCATCTTCGGAAGAAACATCGTCCGATGACTTATCATCCTTTTGCGAGTCCTCTTTCTGGTAAACACCATCTTCATCTGTTTCGTGCAAGAGGGTTTCTTTTTTAATTTCAGTTTTCTTCACCTCTTCATTGGGTTCACTATTTTTAACTACGTTCAAGGGGTCCTATGAAAAAAAAAACGCATTAGAGATATCAAATGCGATATTCGGGAATGTACATACCACATCATAGACGCCAACATTATTTTCATATTTAATGGGGACATCCACTTTGGCAATATCGTTTGGGACATACTTATAGGTCACATCCAGGAAGCTCACGTTTTCCTTACAATTTTTCGAACAGGGAGGAACCATAAACGATTCTAACACAATATAATGATCCTCATAACATCCACAGCGGAAAACAAATTCATAGTTATCGCTGACGGTGGGTGAAGGTGACTTTAAGATTTCCCCACATTTGATATAATTATTATAGTTGTGCATTATTTTCGATTTTCTTTTCTAATTTGTCAGAAATGTGTAGCACCTCCTCACTGTTATTAAGAAAATATGATGTTACACATTTTTGCAAGTTTGGCAACCCTATGCCTGAGTAAACGTGGTTTTAGTTGCAGCTGATCGCGATTTGTTTTTTACGCTTAAATATCGACTGTTTGCCAATATTTCGTATTGTCATCTTGTTCAAAGACTAATTCTGTGTCGGGAAATCTAAAAAATATCAACGTTTTCATTATAAAGCAATGTATATTGGCCTTTTTTCGTTTTGTTGAGAACGAGACATTGTTGTTGCTGCTGATTTTTCTTCTTGCTGTTCTTTCCTGCAAATTTACCTGTTGTTGTTACTGGAATATAAAATGCCGCCAACGAAAACACTTACTATTTGCGGATCATGCAATGAATCTGTAACGAAAACCCAAGGGTCCATCAAATGCAACATATGCTGTAATTGGTTTCACTCGTTGTGCCTCAAACTATCTGACAAGGAACTTGCTGCACTTAAGGCAATTAAGATCAGTGCTTTTATTTGCCAGTCTTGTGACTCTAACCTGGATCGCAATAGTTCAAGTGACGATTTTGTAAACCTTAACAAGAAACTTGATGCATTTATTGCTTGTCATCAAGGTGAATTGATTGCTATCAAGTCGGCTATAGACAACATGAATACACAGATGACATCATGCCTGTCTGAAATCAAGGCAGACATTTCCAAATGCAATGATCGTGTTGTAAGGGTTGAGAACTCAGTGTCTTCTTTGCATGAAGAAAATAAAGCATTGTGGGCCGAAAACAACTCACTACATCACAGATTAAATCGGGCTGATTTCCTCGTGAGTGGTCTTCCAGATGGTCTGGACGATTTAGTGTCTGTGATAATTTCTCTTGCTGCTACCTTTAATGTGGAATTGGGACGCCGTGACGTTGCTTTGGCTTGCTATATTAACAGAAAGAGACATGTTCTTGTTAAGCTAAATTGTGCCGAATTTCGTGACCAGATTATGAGGAAGTATTTTCAGAGTCGATCGCTGCAACTTCGGGATGTTTTACCTGGTGTTGGTGGGGACATTTCCAGAAGATTATATCTAAATGACCACTTTTCCCCCGCTGCCAGTAGACTGAATAGTATATGTACCAATCTCCGTAAGCAAAATATAATAACAAAATTTAGAATCCTGAATGGTGAAACTAAAGCTCGGTTAACAATGCCTGATGGCAGTATAGTTGTTCGAGATATAAATGAATGTTCGTTGTTGATTCCTGGTCAGAGTACATCATCCAACTGAAGTTTTATAGTATTTGCTTTCATATACATTTTCATTTATCTTATGTTTGATTATTAGTACTTAACCTCTGTATTATTGCTGCATTTTGATAAAATTTAATTAGTCTTTTGTTCTATCAGATCGATTTTTAAATTTTCATATCACATTTTGTTTTTGTAAGCGATTAGCTGCGCTATGAAATATATTAAGAAAGATTTTTATTTTTATAAATGATAAATTTAGGTTTTTATTGTTACTTATTACTTTTCTTAACACTATTGTTCTTCATTTGGTTCCCCGCCTCTACATTTTTCACCTATTTTGATGTCTTCTAATGAAAATCTTGGTCCATTGGTAAGTGGCAATTCTTATTTAAAAAATGTATTGTCTCCATTTAAAAGTAACTTAAATGTTGCTCACATAAACTGCAGAAGCATTCGGCCTGTTACCAAGCTGGATGAATTGAAGAATCTTTTGGGAAATAATAATACTTTTGATATTCTAGCAGTTACTGAAACATGGCTTGTTCCTGATATATTAAATTCAGCAGTTTCTATTCCGGGGTACTATTTCTGTCGTGGTGATCGTGAAATACCAGGTAGGGGTGGTGGTGTCGGAATTTACTTATCCAAGGGTCTCCCTTTTAGACATGTTTTTAAATCTTCAGTTCACCATTGTGAATCATTGTTTTTAGAATTACAATTCCAGAGCACTAAAGTTCTTTTTGGTGTAATTTATTTGCCTACTGGTGATATTGATTTATTTGAAAGTCTACACTGTAACATTTTTGAGGAATATAATAATATTGTACTTTTTGGTGACTTCAACTTCAATTTGTTTAACCCAACTAAAGCAATAATTTTTCGTAGACTTTGTACTCGATTAAATTTGAGTATTATTCATAACTCCAAGCCTACACACTTCGACCTAGGTAGCCGGTCTACGTCCTTGATAGATTTTATGCTAACCAGTGATTTTTCTATTGTAGCTTATTCTGATCAGATTCAATGTCCTGCTATATCAGACCACGCGTTAATTTTTGCATCACTTTCGATAAGTTTTAGCAGCTTGCCTGATTTTGTTGAATACAGGAACTTTAACAATATTGATTGGAATGGCATATGGAACTTTCTTGCTTCATACGATCCAAATTTGGTTTTTAGTAGTGTTGGTGTGGATGCCAAATGTGCCAGCATAACTTCTCTTTTGGATTCCCTATACTCGTTTGTTCCGGTGGTTAGGAAAAAGATCAAACACTCAGTTGATCCCTGGATGAAGTCTATTGATGTAAGATTTGCTGTGTCTTTAAGGGATTTGGCCTTCTCGTCTTTTCAGAATGAACGAACACAAGAACACTGGCGAATCTACTGCAAATATCGAAATCGTGCGAAAGCTATAATACGCAGATGTAGAAGATATCACTATTCCAGGCTTTTTAATGGAATAAATTCTCGTGGTCTATGGAAAGCGTTAAGAGGATCTGGATGTGTGGGTAATGATCATGAAAATATTGATATCGATGTTAATAGCTTAAATGATTTCTTCTCTAGTTCTTCTTCGAATACTCCTGTTATGCCCCTAAATTTGGAAAGTTTTACGGACTCAGACTCATCTTTCACTTTTCGTTGTGTGGATGAATCTGAATTTATAGAAGCCTTATGCAGCGTAAAGTCTAAATCAATAGGTGTTGATGGGATTCCTATTGCATTTATAAAGAAGGTTTTTCCTTACATTTCCAACCTGATTTTGGACTTAGTTAATTGCATATTAACTACATCTTCATTCCCCCATCATTGGAAAGCTGCTAGAGTGGTACCGATTCCTAAATGTCGTTCGGTCAGAGAACCATGTGATCTAAGGCCTATATCAATTTTACCAGCTCTATCAAAGGTTGTGGAGTCCATTATTAAGAAACAAATGCTTGAGTATTGTTCTCAAAGAATTACTGAATCTCAGTATGCTTTCCGTAAAAGATACAATACCACACATTTGCTTCTTAAATTGACTGATTCTATTCGTGAACACATTAACAATGACAAGTTATGTGTTCTAGTTGCATTAGATTTGTCTAAAGCATTCAATTCTCTTGATCATTGCCTTCTTATATGGAAGCTTAAATATAATTTTGGTTTTTCCAAATCAGCATGTATGCTTATTCTTTCTTACTTACAAGATAGAACCCAATTTGTCATGTTAAATGGTGTCATGTCAAATACTTGCCCTTTATTTTCCGGTGTACCCCAAGGATCTGTCCTTGGCCCACTGCTTTTCATTTTATATGTCAATGATCTCCCGCTACATGTAAACTCATCAGCTTGTGAAACGTATTTGTTTGCTGATGATATTTTTATCCTCTTCAATGGTTGTCGTGAATTTCCAATGTTACTTGAGAATGACATTAATGTTTATCTGAGACGCTTTGTTGATTGGGCAGCGAGTAATTCATTAAATATTAACTCATCTAAAACCAAGGCTTTGGATTTTAGATTTAGTAACAGATCTGTACACCTACTAAATATATTTATTGGTCAAGACAAAGTTGATTTTGTTCACCAGCATAAGTGCCTTGGAGTTACAATTGATTGTGAACTTTCCTTCAAACATCATATTGATACTTTAATGGGTAGAGTATATAGCGTTTTACGTCAGATTTATTCGTCAAACATGTACTTAACACAAAATGTAAAACATACTTTAGCAAGTTCTCTATTGATGACACAAGTCTTGTACGGTATTTAGGTATTTTCTGGAACTGTTGCTTCAAATATAAATAGGCTAAAGCGTATTGTTAACATAATTACACGTTTTGTATATAATCTACGACGTGGCAGTCATGTATCTAGTCATGTTGTACGTTTTCTGGGGTGTTCCTTTGACATGTTTATTAAATACCGCTGCTTATTACTTTTTTATAACGTTATTAAAAATAATGTCCCTTACTCATTTAGAACGTCCTTTACCTTTACTCATTCATCCAGAAACCCACAGATTTTTATACCTAGAATCTTTAAAAATGTTTTTGCTAGATCGTTTTTGGTCAGAGTTGCGAGATGTTGGAATACACTTCCACTCGAATTACGCATATTTTCCCAGAGTAACAATGCTTTTCGCCTCAAGATTTTGCAATTATTTCTAAACACATCTTAGTTGTGTCTAAATCTAGTTTATGGTAAATGTATTATATAATACACAACTTAAGAATTAAGATGCCGCTTACTGATTATTTTATGTAGTAAAATAGTTTAATTTGTTTTAATGGCTGGGGAGCCAACTTTTCTTTTCTTTTTTTGAATATTAGAGTAAAAGTAGAAATAGTTTTAAATAAATTAAGAATCTTTATATTGTAAATAAATTAAGCTCAGGTTATATTATTTAATGCAAGTTGATACACATTATTGGCCTTTGAGGCTTTGTATCACTAATGAATTGAAATAAATAAAAAATAAATAAAAATAATTGGTTTTTGGAGTTCTTCCTTCGGATTCTCTTGAAGGCCTTCAGGATTCAACCAATAGCCTCATAATCAACAAACTCATTCGTGAGAATTTATTAACTTTTTATTTATTTTATTGTTTACATTACATTTGTGCGTTTGTTCACTGAGAAGGAACGGGCGTTAAATATGTTAGAAGTTGCTTAAACTGAACATACCATACAGTTTGCCAACTAACACTGCCTTTACACGGTGACATTTTTTAACCATGCCATTTTTTTGTTGGTAAAAGGTGTAGAGTGACAAAGATAGAAGAAAAAATGGCACGATAAGCCACCGCACAGGGTTACATGCAATTTTCTTTGCATTTCTCCTTTTGCTTCTTCCGAATTTTTTATGATTTTGACATTTCACATCGTTTCTTTATTGTAATTTTTGATGCGTTTCTTTTATTGTGATGTGATGTTTTTAGTGATTGAATTGTATAGTGAATTATATGAAAATTAATTGGAAGTAAAAAAAGAAAGTTAAAATAAAAGTTAATAATGCAATATTTAACACCTCAATAACTTTTTCCATCATTTCTTCTTTAGATTCACACATTTAATTTTAAATCACTTCTTTATACATATCTGTTACAAACAATTAGCTCTATACGAAAAAAATGCCAAGCACTATTGTCGTAAAATGCCACCGTGTAAAGGCGCGAAGATTTACGCAGAAATTTTAAAAGAGAATTGATAAAAATGCCAGCTAAAAATTGCACCGTGTAAAGGCAGTGTTATACTTTGTTCCAAAACCTACTAGAATATACATTTTTTTTTTGATATCTTTATAGAAAAAATCTATTATTGTACCGACGTAGTCGACGTGGGGTCCAATCTACAATGTTATAATTTCTGGGCCCAGAAAATGTGAATGAATAATTTAAATTAAAAGCGACTTTTTGCTCTAGCTTCGGAGTTATATTTTTCCAACTTGGAAATCATGCCCTACATTAGTAGTGTAGTAAGTAAGTAATAAGTAGTATTTTTTTGGTTTTAGCAGGGAAGGCTTACTGTTTCCAATACAATTGTATCTTGTATGTGCATAAAGAATAAGAATGAAAAATGACTATTAAGTAGTTAGGAAACGAAATAGAAACACTCCAGAATGCAATGTGGGTGGAAGCATGGTACAATGAACAATGAAGACAATAAGTTCTTAACAATAAAGGGATAAGTTAAAGACAAGGCCCTTTACATGCATAATACTCACTCTCACGTTACGTCATCTACTAACGGACAAAATGAACTCCAAAATAAGAACTTAACTGAACATACCTCTTGAAAAATATAAACAAATTTTAGATGAACGGGGGCAGCTCAGCACCAGCACTTTTCTAAGTGGAATATGCCTTCTTCAGGCGATTTAAATAGCGAAATGATAAATAAAAAATGTGGAGAAATCATGATTACCATGAAAAAGAACGCCAAATATGTGTATTCCTTCAATTGTTCATTTTGTGATACCATATGTATACAAATGAAAAAGTTTACATTGCATCTGGAAAAGGAGCATGAAAAACAGATCAATGCCACTGGGCTGGTGACAGAAGAATTCCATAAGAAAGAAACCACAACAGGGACAGATAGTTTATATCTAACAACAGAAATAAAAGTAGAAGACTGTCTGGTTGATGTAAAATTGGAGAGCGACGAGGAAGAGTTAAATGTGTCAGAAAGGAGTTCAAAGAAGGTATGTATGTACATAGGTGTGTCCATATTACGATAACTAAATGGTTGACTATTTTTTTTCTTAGATTGAAAATCTTCCAAGTTATGATGATCCACTAAAGACGAATGATGGCAACATCGAAGAGATTACTCTGACGCCTTACGAGAAAAATCAGAATAGTAAAATACCTCCGGATGATAAAATATCACTGTCACCCCAATCTTGGGAAAATGAAATAGACTATGACAAGAATGATATTGAAATGCATGGGTTTTCAGATGATAATGTAAGCTGGATAAAATAGTAAGGATTTTGTTCCAATATCAATATTTGTTTTTATGGGTAGGTTATAAATTCCGACCTGAGTGCTGATGAAAACTTCTCATCCACCGAACCCGATGATGACAGTGAAGGTGATGATGAAGTTAAAACAACAAATCGAACAAAAAATAAAAATCAACACTCACAAGAAGAAGAAGAAGAAGATAAGGAGTTTGTTGTTGCATTAATAGATGCTTTTAAAACTACGCCCCAATTGTGGGATTCAACACATCCTCAAAAGTGCAATAGTCTCAAGGAAAAAGATGAGCTGTTTAAAAACATTACCGATAGTATTAACCTACAATTTAAGGAAACCCAAACCTTGGAACAAGTGAAAAAGAAATTAAATGGAATTTGTAAGGAATACGAAAAGGAAGTTGAGAAGAAAATATACGGCAAAAGTAGGGGCGAAAAAACACAGCTTTGGTTCCATGATAACATGGAATTTTTAAAACCCCTAATTGAAAACAAAGTGAAACTTAAAAGGGTAAGTATAAAAGTGGCAAATCAAAAAATGTCATTAAATTAATATTTTTTTATTTTTTTTACAGAAAAGGTATCATCAAAAAGTGGTATGTTTATGGTTTAGTAATGTTTTTGTAATAAAATTAAAATGCCCACTTACATCTTTCAGAAACCCTTGAGTGACAAGCTAATGGAAGACTTAATTAAAATTTACAAAAACTACAACAGCTTGTGGGATGTCAACCATATGGCCTTCACTATTAAGGATAAACGACATGAGACCCTGAAAACCATGACGGAAGAAATCAGAACAAAAATGAATCTAACCATGGACATTTATAAACTTGAAAAACATTTAGTTCATTTGCATAAATCATATTCTAGGGAAAAACTAAAACGTTTGGAGTGTGAAAAGACTGAGAGCGAATTCCTACCCTCCTGCAGCTATTATGATAAATGTGATTTTCTAGATGTAAATCAAGGTCCCTTTCGCTGTCCAACCTGTAAGGAAATTATTGACACTTATAATGACCTGCAAATTCATAGATCAAATCACGATGGCTCCCCTCCATTCAAGTGCCAAGAGTGTGGCATGGGTTTTAAGAAAATTGCAAATTTTACAATTCATGCCAAAAGGCACTTGGGGGTATTTAAATTCTTTTGTAAAGTCTGTGGCAAAGGATATCCCTTTAATGCTGAACTTGATTTGCATATGCGTTCTCATACCGGCGCCCAACCATACTTGTGCTCCATTTGCGGTGAAAGTTTTCGTACAGCCATTAGCTATGACAATCACATACGACGTCACGAAGAAAGATTTAAATATTCCTGCCATATTTGCAAGAAGGGTTTTAATCATTTGACACGTATGAATGATCACGTCAAGGCTCATTTAAATGTACGCGATGTAATTTGTGCCGTTTGTGGCAAAGGTTTCACCAGTCGCAAATATTTGAACCATCATAAACGAATCCACGAAGGTAAGAATTATATTTGTAATATTTGTGGGAAGGGGTTTGCCCAAGATGCAGGCCTTAGGGCGCATAAGAAATATCATGGCACACCGATTGGTATTAGTAGTATACAAAAGGAGCAAAATAAATATAATTTATTATCATAATTTTATTTGTATGAGTTTGATTTTTTTGAGGGAGTTTACTGTTTATCTAATAACATAAGACCAATATTCAGGTGTAAAAGCAACAACCTTGGGTGATTTGGATGGAAGTAGTGGAAGGTAAAATGTATAACAAATTCCCTCCTATTTTCATAGGGATGGGTATGTTCAATCAACTGATTTAAATTGCAAACCGGCAAATTTATGTTGGCATTTTTGAGAGTATTGCAACAAAACTACTTCGCTTGCTCTCAGCCATCTTTACCTCTTTTAACTTAGTTTTCCAAATCTTTGAATTTTTACTTAAAGATATTACAAGCAGTAACCATTAGACCTATTACTGGCATTGTGCTACCTATACACTCTTTTACTTGTATTCACCATACCGGTTTGGATTTCATGGCAGAGTACGAAATATCATATGGAACGTCATATCCTTTCAGAATCGACTGGTTCATCCACAATTCTGCCAAGGGCTCTGCTTGGCCCGTGCTATACAAATTTGGGCCGATTTCACTATTCTTTACTTTATTATTTAATCTTTACTTTTAACTACATGGTGAGATAAAAAAACTGCAAAAAAGTCAAATTCCATAATTTTTAATTTTTTTCTAAATTTATTAAAGGAAGCAAAAAATGTCGGAAATAGCATCCAATTTTAAGTTTAGATTTGTTCGAATTGGTCACCTTTGGCACGAATTTTGGGCTTCAAACGGCCAATGAAACCGTCACACGCTACCCGAATGTTACTATGCGGTATTTTGGTCCATTCCCGGTGAAGCGCTTGCTTGTGGCGATCGACCCTTTGGTATTTTTTAACGCCAACCTTGCTTTCCAAAATACTCCAGACACAAGGTCTGCGGCCAAAAAGTTTGCGTACCCAAGGCTTTAATACGCTCTCCAGAATAGTTGTGTTCCAGAACCTGCAAATTAGTACTAATTAGCACTAATTCTGCTACAACGCGTTCCCGTACTCCAAAAACTAGCAAAACTTGCAGCTCTCTCGAGAAAAAAATGGCGCTGAGTGGTGCACATTTCTGCTTGTTTTAGCTACATGAATTTGGCTGAGCAGAAATGTGCATATTGTAAATTTGACATTTAATTGGCAGGGCTAACAAGGTTGAAAAATGTATTGATACATTTCAATAAAGAAAATGATCAATTTGAAAACTAAAGGAAAAACTAATATTTGTCGTGCAAAAAACAAAAAGAGAAAATATGGAGCAACTGATGTATTCACTTTTGGATGATTCCAGCAGTGAAGAGGACTGGCTGAATGAGGAATCAGATTATTAATTATTATTATAAATTATTAATTTTAACTTATCGTCTTCAATACTCATTTTTTAAATGTTGGCGCTCTTTTCAGTAAGGTTTCACCAGTCCGTTTTAGGCTGCTTACTTTTGAAATTTTGACATTTTATCGCATTTCTGCTAATTTTCCGTTCCCTTATTTTTTGAGCAAACCTAAATGAGAATGAAATTTCGAACTGTTCTCTCTTCTGCTAGTTTTACTACTAAAAAAGTACTGGAACACAACTAATATTTTCCCGATAATATTCGGCATTTATTATGATGCCACGGTCGATTAATACGAGCGGAGAGCGACCATCGGCAATTATGGCGGCCCACACCATCACCAGGTGCACATTTTCAGCTGACCTCTTTGGCAAGTAAACGCGATCATTTTGTTTGTTTACAAACTGCTGGACAGCGAATGTTTTCCCATCGGAGAAAACCAAATTCGGAAGTTCACCACTTTCGGACAAGCGAAGCAACTCTTTAGCTTTTTTTAGTCTATTTTCTTTCCGATGCGGTGTAAGTTCTTGCACTTTTTGGAATTTCAATGGCAATGGCTTTACTCCGAGCTTATGTTTCAATATTTGCCGAATGGAATATTGCGATATGTTCAGCTCACGAGCCATTTTTTGGACCAGTGCGACGCGGGTTTCCATCATGTCGCTTCTGTTTTCTTCTATCTGTTTTCTTCTATCCACTTCCTTGACGTCGGGCTACGCTGCCTGTATCACGGTAATGAGCGATGGTACAAGACACAAAAGATTCAAATTTAAATACTGGAGTGCTTGTGGTTTCCAGCCAAATATCAAGAAATCACACTATCACGCTTGAATTCCATCACGATTAACTTTTTTCTAAAAATTCTAACCAAAATGCTTTTGTACGCTTGTAAATAATATAATGGGCTGTCACTGGAATAATTTTAACAGATGTCGGACGAATGGCTTAGAAATGAAACAGCCTGAACTTGGTTGCAGTTTTTTCATCTAACCCTGTACAATTAACTTTTAACGGAATTTCTGATATTTTCTTTATTCAGTTTCATACTTGAATTATTTTTCGGATTTTCCCATTATATTTGGCTTGCCAATAAAACTGTGATGCATATATTTTGTGGAAAATTAGCATTTTATGACAGAATGTCAATCGAGTTTGTTTAGCTCAGAGGGGCTCCGCCGATGGGAGTGAATACGCCGATTGCGTCGAGCAGTGGACCGTAGGGGGGTAATATAAAAAGAAATAAAACACAATAGTTTTTCTTAATATATACAACTATTTATTGCTAGTTTGGTGGGTGGTAACAATATTACCTGTGGCAACAATATGCCTTTCTACACACAACGATATGTGCTTTGCAAACGATATTGCGGGTGTTGTCTGTCCGAATGACAGCGAAATACTGCTTGATGTCTAAAGGAGGCGGCAAAACAAGTGACAAATAATTAGTAGTTAAAATGTCAAAGGCGCTAGCACAAGGTTGCAATAAACCGTAGCGCGTACATTTTAACGACTAATTAAGGACCAAACTAGGGGTCAATAAATAACAATATTTTATGCAATTCTAAATTAAACAGAGTTATTTTTAATGGAAAAGTTACCGTACAGGCCTTATACATACTTGTCACACTGAACATACCCCTTCACTAATATAAACAATTTTTTGGCTGAAAAAGGCAAACAAATAAACATTCTCTTGCTATGTGTTATTAAAATATTAAAACCAAGTGCAATTTTTATTTAAAAATGGGCGCAAACAAGAGGGCAATAACGAAAAAATGTGGAGAAATTTTGCTCAGTCTGAAGACAAACAAAAAATCCAGAGTGTACATATTTAGCTGTGCACTTTGCGAGGAAAATTGTGACCAGTTGAAAAAGTTCTCACTCCATTTAGAAGAAAAACATTCCAAGTTTTATGACAACGATACAGATCTGGTATCGGAGGTGACTCCTGATAAAAAACATGAAAGCAAACAAGATATAATCCTCGAGCCAAATGAAACGCCTCCAAAAATTGAAGATATTAAGGAGAATTTAGAGATATTTGTGCCAGAAATCAAGGTAGAGGAACTAATGGACATTGCCAATGAAGAAGATGAAGATGACTTTAAGCAAACAAACAATGCATCGCTAACAAAAAATGAAGATGAAAGTGCAGATCCATTGGAAACAACCGATAAAATTACCACAAGATTTCAGGGTAACAGCATAAGAAGAAGTTCCACAGGTACAGATATAAAAAATGTTAAAGGGGAGCATGAAAGCGACGATGACACTGAGGATGCTGACAATAACTATGAATTCAGTTGTGAATTTGATTATGAGGATAGTGTTGGAGATTCGGGTGGTTCTGAAAGTGACCAGAGTGAAAAGAAGGCAGATAAAGCGAAAAATAAATTACGGAAACGGAAGCCTTTACGGGTAAGCAGATTGATTTGGAATTTTAGTTTACTTATGTGACAGGTCCTTTTCGGCAGGCGCACGAAAGTGAATCTGAATATGATACAGACGATTCTCGAGATATGGATTTTAATGTAAGTTTTAAAATTGTTCGTGTCATCAATTTTATGCAAATAACGGTTTGTTTTATTTTCAGATGGTCAAAGAAAAACAAAAAGGCAAAGTGGGAAGAAAACGAACCAAGAAATCTAACAACAATCCCCCGGTCGATGAAAAGGAACTCACTTTAACAGTACTAGCTGCATTGGAAAAGCGACCTGTATTGTGGGACATCAATAATCGTTCTCATGATAAAATTATACGTCAAAACGGATTTCAAGAAATCGCCAAAGAAGTAAACGAGAAACTGCAGCTACAAATGAAATGGGAAGATATTCGAAAACGCATTACGGACATACGTTATGAATACTCACGGGAATATGATAAACAATTGAAAGGTGAAAAATGTGAATTGCCCTGGTATACGGAACATATGAAATTTTTAAAGGAAAATATTGAAGTTCTTATAAAACATCGTGTAAGTATTCATAATAAATTAATAATAATATCTAGCACAATCTTAAGTAACCTATCTTCTTTTTTTTCTTTTGCAGTATCAAAAGAAGAAATATAGACGACTAGTAAGTAAAGCGGTGTAATTATTAATATCTATCTATGCTCCTAAATCACACTTTAATTATTGCAGAGTTCATTGGAAGAATCTCATATACCAATTATTATAGAATACTACAAACAATGTGAAGTCCTATGGCAGGTGAACAATATTGGTTTCGTGGTTAAACCTAAAAAGTTGGAAGCGCTAAAACCCATTATCCAAGATTTAAAGGAGAAACATAACATTGATATTAGTTTGCAGGACATGCAAAGACGTATTGATTACATCAATCGCATATATTCCGCCGACAAGGAACAACAATTGAAATGTGAAGCGGAAAATAAAGAATTTGTGCCATCGTCTAAATATTACAAAGATTTGTCGTTCTTAAGCGAGAGCCAGGGTCCATTCAAATGTTCACATTGCGGACAAACTATTGCGAAATATGAACCTTACCACATTCATTTGGCTGAACATACGAAGCAGGTGCCGTTTAAATGCGCTCTCTGTGAGATGCGTTTTAATAAATTAGTCAAATACATTGTGCATGCCAAGCGACATTTGCGCATAAACAACTATCATTGTGATGTCTGCGGAAAGGGTTATCCATTCAGGGCTGAGCTGGATTGGCATGTGAGAGAACACACCGGCGAAGAACCTTATCTCTGTGAGATATGTGGTGCCAGTTTTCGTTCCCGCCATGGTTATGATAATCACATACGTCGCCATGAAAAACGTTTTCGTTATGAGTGTCACATCTGTAAATATGGCTTTAATCATTTACATGCTCTAAACGCTCATGTCAAGGCCCATTTAAATATACGTGATATTTTGTGTAATGTTTGTGGGAAGGGCTTTACCGCTAAGAAACATCTATTGCGCCATCAACAAATACACTCGGATACGAAACGTTACAAATGTTTGGTGTGTGGCAAAGCATTTGCTCAAGATGCCGGCTTGAGAGCCCATCGCAAACAGCATGCGGACTATGATGCAATAGCGAAACTAACGAAAAAGGATAGTCGTAAGGGGCGGTATAATTATGATTAAGTATTTTAATTTAATTAAACAATTATTTATTAAAGAGCGCACGTTTTTTATTTATAAAATTTAAGATACGTGGTCTCTTCCAGAGCTGCAAGAATTTAAAAGTTTATACTACGATAATTGATTTCTGCTCTGATATCTAAGAAAATTGTGGTACTAGTAGATTTTTGCAGGCTCTGAAACAAAATAATGGTTATCCTAATTTTCTTTCAACAAAGTCATCAGATAAAAATAAATGATATAAAAAACAAAAATATAAATTTATGTTCACGTTTCGGTGTAGCTGCCAGATTAAGCTATCTAGTTTTTTAACCGGATTAGATACTTGGAATAAGGCGATTGACTTACCTGATAAGTCGAAAATATTTAGGGAATATTTTTTTATTATGAAAATCTAGTAGATGAGATATATTATGAAGTTTAGGTGCAAATAGAGGTCATTTAACAATTTCAGTTTTTTCGGCGGTTGTCTTTTGCTTTAAACGGCCTTTAATTATTGAAACAGAAGAAATAGGGAAATACAAAATTATTTTCATATTTGAAAAAGGTGGAAGCTTGAAATTGATTGCAAAAACGATTATAAATCGATAAATTGATTATTTACTAAAAGTACAAGTCGATCAGACGACTAGCGACAAAACGACCTAATTATCCCTACTTTCAGCCAGAAGAGCATTTGGTCAACAATAAAATTGTATCGGTCTGAACTTCATATTAAAAACGTTTCCAAACTAGTGAAAATGTGCGACTTTGATGATTATATTAAATGCGGCGAAATCTTGCTATCACCCTCAATACATGACAAGGATCAATTTCTATTAAAATGCAGTGATTGTGAGAAATATTATTGTGATTTGCAACTTTTCATTCCTCACTGGCAAAGACATTACAATGATAGCTATGAATCGGATTTGGAAATGGATATGGACGAAACGCAGGAAGAGGAGCTGCAGGAAGAAAAAAAGATGAAACTGAAGACACTGACCATCAAAACAGAAATCAAACACGAAAAAGAATCTGGCGTAGATGAACTTGAGGTAAACTAATACTCTGTGCAAACAATGTGTAAGCATAGCATTTGTTTGTGTAAAGGGTGTGTTGTATGGAGGTGATAAGATTTTATACTTAATGGACGTAAACAATTAACATTTTTTTTAAAATTTCTAGGACGTCATAACAGAGCCAAGCGAACAGTACATAATTGAATGTAATAATGATTTAGATCTTGAAGATGAAAAACCTGAATACACTGACCAAGAAATACATATATTCATCGAGAGTGATGGAATTGAAAATATATATGCTGAAGAGGAGAAACCTGCAATTTCGGAAGACGAAGCAGAAAATGAAAACCAAGAAAACAACGATGACGATGAAGACATTGATGAAAACTATGAAAACAGCAATGATGGTAATAGTGAAGAGGCATATCACACTGACGACCATGATCGACAGGATACTTCTTCCCCGGAAAACAAGGTAGCATACATATTACATTGACCCTTCAATGGACATATTGAGATTATTTTTCTTTGGTTTTCCAGGATAATAAATTCAAAATAAACTACAAATCTTCTAGGGGATATAAATTTATACGTGAATTTTTCAATACTAAGAAAAATGTTCTAACATTCATAGATCTATATAAAAATCAAAAAAATCTTTGGGAAATTGGAGTTAGTGCACAACTTACGACACAACAAAGAATCAAACATCTTGAAGAAATCGCCAGGGATTTTGAGAGTAAAATTGCTTTGAAATTAACATTGGATCAAATACGCGATATTATAGCGTACCTACGGTCAAAGCATAGAATTGCAGCAATGAATGCAAATAAGGCAGAATGGTACGTTCCGCATTTGAGTTTTTTGAGAACGTCCAGTTATAATGCCACCATCGATAAACTGGGTCCCCACACTTTGAGAAGATCGCAAATTATACAACTTCTGGCCATATATAAACAATTTCCGTTTTTGTGGAATACAAATTTAGTCGAATACGTATGTAACAACAAACGCGATGAGGCCCTGCAACAAATGCAGAATGTAATACAAACTAAAATGAAAATAACAACAGAAATGATCGATGTGAAGAGATATGTTAATGACATAAACATGTTTTGCAGTCGAGAAAAACGTATGGAAATGAAAAATGTCGATCCAGACAAAATTTCCGAGTATTATGATGATATGAAATATCTACGTGACCATGTATCACCATTTGCATGTGATTTGTGTAACAAGAAAGTTGTGCATCCTTTGAAGTTCAAAATGCATCTTAATAGTCATGACGGTGGTGTTGACAGTATAGACTGTAAAATTTGTGGAAAGGTCTATAACACGTTGGAGCCCTATATACAGCACTGCAGGCGTCATATGGATGACTTGCCGGTGGAATGTACAGAATGTGGCAAACGTTTCATAAGAGAAGCTGATATGAGACTTCATATGCGTACTCATACCGGAGTTAAACCATATTGCTGTGAAATTTGCGGAACATCATTTCGGCATAGTAATGCCTTGTTGTTGCACACCAGACGTCACAAGAAATTATATTGCTACAGTTGTTCCTTGTGCCCCAGACAATTCTATTCAAAGAACGAACTCACCAATCATATGGATATCCATGGAGAAGAGCGTAAACGTATTTGCAAAATATGTGGCAAGGGATTTAAGACAAAAAGTACATTAAAATCTCATACATTGACGCATGAAACAGAGTTGAAGCATCCATGCGAATTGTGTGGAAAATTGTTTAAAAATCGACTGGGTATATATCATCATATGAAAACTCATCGCAGAAAGGAACCACAAGATAACTAAAGCCCA
Source organism: Musca domestica (assembly GCF_030504385.1). Lineage (NCBI taxonomy): Eukaryota > Metazoa > Arthropoda > Insecta > Diptera > Muscidae > Musca > Musca domestica. Next base: position 13,503,544 of record NW_026712172.1, read on the forward strand.
GTCATATTGGTAGTACAAAGCATTTTTATAAATTTTCGAAAATAAAGGGGAGATGTAGGGGGCAAATGACACTTGTTCTTCGACTTTGCAATGTGACCAGGCGATTATTGGTATTTTGTCGTTCTAATAGTTTTATTAGGGCCTACATCACTAAGAACAAAAATAAAAAATATAAGTTTTATTAATATAACTAAATAAAAATAAAATTGAATGGAAAAGCAAAATATTTGATTTCATTATTGTAATGGTTCTTTCCCATGGGTTCAAAAGAAATACAGCCTAAACATGGAATATGCTTTTAACACAAGTCCATATAAATTTGGAACTAGCTTATAACTCAATGATGGTCAGCGGGTATAAGGCTTGTGCTTGAGAATAGGGTATGTGCGTCATACCATGGTACAATCATTTCCAGGTCAGGGTATAGAAAAAACCTGCCTTGGTAATGTCAAAAAATATACAGGGTGAGGGCAACCAACTTCAGATTGCTGCCATTTCTAAGCCACTCGTCCGACAGCTGTTAAAATTATTCCAGTGACAGCTCATTATATTGTTTACAATTATTTTGGTGAGAATTTTCCAGAAAAAAGTTATTCGTGATGGAATTTAAGCATGATAGTGTGACTTATTTATATTTGGCTGGAAAATTACAAGTGGCTATCGTTAGAGCGCTGCTGCATTTAAATATGAATACATTTTTTGTGCCATCGCTCGCTACCGTGATACTGGTAGCGTATCCCGACGCTAAAGAGTTGCTTTGCTTGGTCGAAAATGGTGAACTGCCGAATTTGTTTTCTTCGATGAGAAAACATTCGTTGTCCAGCAGTTTGTAAACATTAAAAGTGATCGTGTTTACTTGCCAAAGAGGCCAGCTGAAAATGTGCACCTTCGCAGTGGTTGACCACCAGAACTCACCATCAGAATTAATGTATACATGTCAGAATTAATGCCGAGTATTATCGCGAAAATATTCTGGAGGGTGTATTAAAGCCTTGGGCACGCAAACATTTTGGCCGCAGACCTTGGATATTCCAACAGGACTCAGCACCATTGCACTCAGCACGCGGCACCCAAGAATGGTTACAAAATGAGGATCCTCGCTTCATTACCAGCGAACAATGGCCACCAAAATCTCCGGATACCAATCCGTCGGAAATCCGGAGTATTTTGGAAAGTATGATTGGCACTAAAAAATACCAAAGTGTCGATCACCTCAAGCAAGCGCTTCGCCGGGAATGGGCCAAAATACCGAAAAAAGAGCAACATTCGAGCAACGTGTGACGGTTTCATTGGCCGTTTGAAGGCCATAATTCGTGCCAAAGGTGACCAATTCGAACAAAACTAAACTTATTCTAAAATTTGATGCTATTTCCGATTTTTTTTTCATTCAATAAAATTAAAAAAAATAAAAATTATGGCGTTTGACTTTGTTGCAGTGTTTTTTATTTCACCCTGTAAATCAGATTGTTGCTGATGATGAAAACCGTAAAAAATACAGCATTTCCATACCAGCTGAATTATGTGAAGTCAAAGCACTAGTACAAATTCCGCCCGACACTTTGACAAGTAATGCGTCAGACATTGAGTTCAATTCGAACTCACTGCACGACCTTACAGAAATCTACATCCGCCGATAGCGGCATAAATACTCTACTTGATCTTTTTGAATCCTTAAAAAAATATGAGATTTCCTCTGGGATATGTTTAACTAAGTAGGCATGCAAAGGATTGTATGATTTTGGGTTTTCGGAAAAATAAAACGAATCAAAATTGAACAAGTAAAAAAGCTGTAAGGCTGGAAATACATAAAGCGCATATTTGGCTGGCTAAAGTCATCGGCTGGCTTCTTCGTAGATGAACAAAGGAGTTTTAGGTTGACCTAGTTCGATTTTGGCCCTAGGCTCCTTTGTTCATTTCCGAAGAAGCCAGCCGATGACTTAAGCCCGCCAAATAAGCGCTTTATGTATTCCCAGCTTAATAGAGGCATAAATACTCTACTTGATCTTTTTGAATCCTTTAAAAAAATATGAGATTTCCTCTGGGATATGTTTAACACTAGCTAGGCGATCCATAGTTAAAATCAGGTTAAAAAATACCCCCCTATGATAAAAATTTCAAGTCAATCCGACCATAGCCCTTAAACTCAACTTTAGCCTTTGAAACTGGCAAGGTATTTATCATGGTAGAAGAATATATATTTAAATTTGTAAAAAATTTTGAAAAACGCGAATTATAATAGCGTCCGAATGACGTAGTTTAAAAAAAACATTAAAATTTTTTTGACATATCAATGCTCCCAAGCGTTGATGCATCTACCTGTATTTACATTTACTATCAATTATAAACAATTTGCATATTTTCCCTAATTATTCATTCATAAGAATTGATACGACTACCTTATACATCTGCCTGAATTGTCAATCCTTTTTTTCTTTCACAAGACAATAAGTCAAAAGTCGACCTAAGCATACCTTGGTGTTTACCTCGAGCTGTAGGAAATTACACAAAATTTTGTTAGTAGGAACTTAATATTAAAAGGATCTTAATATACTGCTGAAATGCCGGATTACGATGAATATATTAAATGTGGTGAAGTCTTATTATCACCTTCACTAACCGACAAAGATCAGTTTATATTGAAATGCGGCGATTGTGACCAATATTATTGCGATCTGCAACGTTTCATTCCACACTGGCAAAGTCATTATGAAGTGGAAGATTTTAATGAATCGGAATTTGAGGTGGAGGAAATTTACAAAGAAGAACATGATCCAGCAAATGAGGATGAACAAACATTCCATGAGTTAGAAAAATCAATCGCAAATGAAGTCATCAAGGAGGAATTGGAGGTAATATATGTAGCCCTCGTACAAACATTGTGTTAGCATTTGTTTGCATAGGGTCGATTGTTTGTGAATGACAAGATTTCTTCACACAACATTGTATATGTTTAAGATAAATAAATATTTTCTCTGTTCCAGTACTTGCACGAATCTACTAGTTTTGCAATTTTCTTCGATATCATAGAGGGGAAATCGGTTATGGCAGTAGAAACTTTTACATTCTTGCAGTTCTGGAACAGATCAATTAATAGTGAAAAGTTCTTCGCCTGAGACAGGATTAGGCAAATTTTGAATTAAAATCTAATATATTCTCAATAAATAGGAACCCATTTCGAAAACTGAAGTAGAGTACCTAATTGAATGCCAAAACGATGTGGACATGGAAGAGGAAAGCACGCCTTACCTAGACGATGTAGAGTTTTTTATTGAGAGTAGTGAGTATGAAGATAGAAAACCCAAAGATGAAAAATCGGTCATAGAAAATGATTCAGAAAGTGAAAAACTAGAAGATACGGATGATTATCGCGATGATAGTAACGAAATTGACAGTGATCATTCTACTGAAGAAGATGTTCAGCCTGAATCAAATCCCCTAGAGGAGGAAAACGAAGATGAGGTAATTGGGAGACTTATCCGTAACTGACTTAATTTTTGTTTACCAATTCCCTTTATTTTGCAGGAAAGTACGGGTAAAAGGAAACGCAATGCTGCAAGAGGAAATAAATTTATACATGGATTTTTTAATTCGAAAAGAAACGTCTCTACATTTATAGAAGCATATAAAAAACAAAAGAATCTATGGGAAATTGGAGTTAGCAATCAACTTTCGACACAACAAAGAATAAAATATCTGGAAGAAATTGCCAAAGAAGTTGAAGAGAAAGTTAATGTGAAATTAACCCTGGATCAAATACGTGAAACCATTACCTATTTACGTTCAAGACAAAGAATTGCATTGAAGAGAGCTGATAATCCAAATAAACCTGAACCAGAATGGTTTGTTGAGCATTTAAAATTTTTACCATCCCCTTACTCGGCTACAATCGATGAACTGGGTTCCTACATTCTGAAGAGGGCTCAAATCATACAAATACTCCGAATATATGAAAAACTTCCACATCTGTGGAATACCGATTTAGTTGAATACGTTTGCAACAATAAACGTGATGAGGCTTTGCAAGAAATGCAGAGAGTCCTTCAAGCCAAGATGAAATTGAAAACGGAAATAAGTGATCTTCGGAGGTATATCCATGATATAAACACGTTTTGTACGAAAACGAAAATTTTGTCAAAGAAAAAATCCAAGCACGATAAGGTTTCCGAATATTATTTTCACATGCAATATCTATGCGATCACGTGGGACCCTTTGAGTGTGAACAGTGCCACAAAAAATCTGGGTATGCGATAGCGTTCAAAATCCATATAAACGGTCATAACGGTGGAGAAGGTATAGAATGTAAAATATGTGGAAAGCCTTATAACAATGCGGAGGCCTATATACGACATTGCAGGCGACACATGGATGATTTATCAGTGGAATGTAAGGAATGTGGTAAACGATTTATGAGAGATGCTGATTTGAGAGAGCATATGCGTATCCATACAGGCATCAAACCGTATTGCTGTGAAATTTGTGGCGCATCGTTTCGCCATAACAATGCCTTTGTCTTGCACACCAGGCGCCACAATAAGGAATATTGCTACAGTTGCTCTGTATGTCCGAGGCAATTTTTTTCAAAGGATGCACTCAACAACCACATGGATATTCACAAAGAAGTGCGTGATCGAATATGTAAAATATGTGGCAAAGGTTTTAAAACGAAAAGTACATTAAAAGCTCATACTATGACACATGAAACGGAACTTAAGCATCCATGTGAGCTGTGTGGCAAATTGTTTAAAAATCGCCTTGGTATCTATCATCACATGAAAACGCACAGAAGAAAGGAACCGCAAGAAAATATTGTCTAAGTGGATGAGAAGGTTATTTTGTGTTTTAAATTATCATATAGCGTTAATAGATTTTTGATCTTTTTGCAAAATTTGTTATCAATAACAAAATTTAATGCGAATTTGAAACGTTTTTCATATTATCAATAAAACTACTTTCTGTAAGACATTTTTGTTTGGAGTCGTGAAAAATATCAGAATTAATATGGAATAATATTATTTCAATGTTAGATTTTGATTTGAATAAATACGAGTCTAGTGTGAAATTATTAACTTCTTAGTATTTTGATGTAAAACTTCCCTGACAAAAGTCGGCAGGGGGAAGAAAAATGTGGAAACATACATTTACTAAAACAAGATCAGTGTTGTGTTAAGTCAGGTCCCATTGTCTATCTCTTCTGTTCGTCTCTTTTTCGAAGTGGGGTGCTGTATTGTATATTAAAATTTACTTCGCCAGCCGTCCATTTTTGAATGCAAATATATAAAAAAGTTAAACTATTTATTAATACAAATCTTTTTAGTCGTAAACTACATCCTTAAATAAAAATATGCAACAATATTTTGAAAAAGTCGTCTTCGAAAAGTCTGAGTTTTCTTATTTCAGCTACTTGATCGTTGTAATGTGGAAGTTTTTGTTTATACTTTAATTTGTCTTTGAACTCAATTGAAATAACTCTTGTAACTTTGCTTTTGTGGCTGATACAATCCTACCCATAATCACGGCATAATTACAGAAGGTAGAACAAATCTACGCCCCAAATACATTTTTTTTCTTTTGTGTATTGTTTTGAATAAAAAATACAATAACTTGAAATTCTTTCAAATTCGTTTCCAAAATAAATGCAAATTTTTGAAGACAATGTTTTACAAATTTTACAATTTAGTAAAAAAAACTGTATTGTCCTACTATTTTAGATTCAATCTTGTGGGATAACCCTGATATCCCATTCTTGATTCACGGGTTTTTGCCAATATAAGAATTTTGTTTTTGAAATTTGACACCATAAGACTCCAGCACAGAGTTGCATTTTTCTAGCTTCTTTCAAATTGAGCAACCTTTCTTATTGAGCCATGCCCATAATAAACTTCTTGGCAGTAGCCTACAACAAATTGGGTATACATGACACTCAACATACTCATCAATTGAAAACCTAGACATACTCTCACTGAACGTACCCATATGTTGTGTTAATGAGGGTTCCTGGAATATAAACAAACTAACATTGAACATACCCAACATACCCTCTAGAAAATATATGAAAACATAAACTATTTCAGAAAATAACATTCCAAGCAAATGGGCGATTATAGTAACTACATAAAATGTGGACAAGTCCTTTTGTCACCCTCGATAAATCAAGAAAATAAATACATATTAAACTGTCATGATTGTGATGAGTATTTGGATGACTTGTTCGAGCTCATTGGTCACTGGCGGAATAAACACTTCTTTGATGGCAATGTTCGTGATATACATACTGTGGATGAAACCACTGCTGCCGACCCACTGGATATTAATAATGACCAAGAATATATGTTTATGGCGAAAAGGGAGAGTCCAAGACCTGGCGATGGCCCCAATCTGGAACCTATTGTAAAAAACGAGCCTTTGGATGATAATGTTCATGGAAGAGATCCATATATGCTGGGAAAATTAGAGGAGATGGAGCCGGTTGATGTTAAGGAGGCGATAATTTGTGCAAATGCTAATCAGGTATTCAAATTATGATTTAATTACCCCACCGTGAACGTAAAAGACGTTTTTGTGAAGACGTAGACATTTTTCCTTAATTATAAAGTTTTTATTTTAATCAATTTTCTACTTTAGGATCCCCTAAATAATACAACTATTCAAATTAAAGAGGAAAATATAGATGCTGATGACATGTCGTGGGAGGACAACAAGTACCCGGATGAAAACGAATGGGAAAAGAATGATGAAGAGGTAATCAATGAATATTTTTTCTAAATAAATCATTAATAAAGAAACTCCTCTTCATCATGTTTTCAGCTTAGCGAAATTGAAATCGAAAGCTATTCCAAATTCGTGAATGATTTCATGAATACAAGACCAAATGGTTTGGCATTTATTAGGGCTTTAAAAAATAATCCCCAACTCTGGGATAATGAACTTATCAAAAATATTAAACCCCAACAAAGGCCAATATATTTGCAACAAATTGTTTCTGAGGTCCAAATGGAAACATCTGTGCTACTATCCCTAGAACAGACTAGTGCCATAGTAGCTTATTTGCGTTTGAAATATAAATGGACCACGGGTGAAATTATCGAACCAGACTGGTTCTTTGAACACCTAGAATTTTTGCATGTACCCGTTCGAATGATTTCTCTGTCGGAATTCGGCAACAATAATTTGAATTCTCAACAGATTATACAAATTCTGAGAATATATGAAACATTTCCATGCCTTTGGAATAGTGACTTAATGGAATATTGTTGTAACAACAAACGCACGGAAGCCCTGGAAAACATGCAGCAAATTTTAGAGTGTGAAATGCTTATGAAAGTTGGTATAAATGAACTTAAATTTTATCTCAACAACGTTCACTTGTTTTGCACTAAACAAAAACGTTTGCAAGGCATGCCTAGTAGAGAGGATCCTGAAGCGAAATATTTCCAATACATTCAATATCTCCGCGATTATGTGGCACCTTATGAGTGTTCTGAGTGTAAAAAAGTGATTAGTAATCCGTTTAGTTTAAAAATTCACAGATCCAAACATGATGGCAGCATACCATTAAAGTGTTCCTTATGCCAGAAGCCGTTTACGGAAAAGAACACCTACATTGAACATATTCGACGCCATATGAAAGATTTTAGTTTTGAGTGCAAAGAATGTGGTAAAGGTTACGTGAATAAAAACTCTTTGATGGAACACATGAGACACTCCCATACGAATGAAAGACCATTCGTTTGTAACATCTGCGGTTCTTCATTCCGAAACAAAAGTACTTTTAGGCGTCACAAATTGATTCATGACAAAAATTACAGCCATAAATGTCCTATTTGTTCAAAGGGGTTTCACATAAAGTCCGTACTCAATAAACATTTGCAGACTCATAACGAAACAAAAGAATTCATCTGCCACTTGTGTAATCAAGCTTTTAAAACGAATATCACATTGAACAATCATTTAGCCAGGCATAAAGGGAACCCGAAAGTTGAATGTGAAATCTGTGGAAAAACGTTTAGTTGTAAATATAATATGTATCGACATACAGTAAAGCATCGAAAGCAAATGGCTGAAAATGAAGAAAAGAAATAAAACAGTATTTTTGAAATACAAAAAATCCGTGGATCAAATACTGGATATTCTGTTCGAACCCTAAGGTTAATTATGAGCCGTCTTATTATTTATGCACTAATATTACATTTATTTTTAATGAATAGTATCAATAAATATTTCATTAATCTAACAAATACGTAACAAGAGAGAAGAAGATTACATTGTTTCAACGATAACAAGTAAAAAAGCAGCTAAGTTCCACCATTTGGAAGAAACTTAAAATTTTTCAAAAAAAAAAAAAAAAAAAAAAAAATCCGTTCAAAAATACCTCTCAAATGAAGACCGTTATATGGGAGCTATACGAAGACGTGGTCCTGCATGAGTAATTTGTGTCATAGGAGATAAAATTTGTGCAGGGTGAGATAAAAAAACTGCAACAAAGTAAAACGCCATAATTTTTACATTTTCTTTTAAGTTTTATTAAATAAAAGCAAACAATTTCGGAATAGCATTACATTTTAGAATAAGTTTAGATTTGTTCAAATTGGTCGCCTTTGACATGAATTATGGCCTTCAAACGACCAATGAAACCGTCACACGCTGCCCAAATGTTGCTCTGCGGTATTTTGACTCATTCCCGGCGATGCGCTTGCTTGAGGTGATTGACAAATTGATATTTTTTAGTGACAACCTTTCGTTCCAAAATACTCCAGACACAATAGTCCAACGGATTGGTATCCGGAGATTTTGTTGGCCATTGTGCACTGGAAATGAATCGAGGAACCTAATTTTGTAACCATTCTTGGCTGACGCGCGCTGAGTCCTGTTGGAATGTCCGAGGTTTGCGGGCAAATGTTTACGTGCCCAAGGCTTTAATACACCCTCCAGAATACTTTGAGTCTATTTTCTTTATGTTGCGGTGTAAGTTCTTGCACTTTTTGGAATTTCAATGGCTTTACCCCGAGCTCATTTTTCAATATTTGCCGAATGAAATATTGCAATATGCTCAGCTCATGAGCCATTTTTCGTCCACTGCGACGCGGGTTTCGATTAAGTCGCTTCTTTACTTTTCGAACCTTTTCTGCTGATGTTGCTGTTTTCTTCCTTATGAATGATAGCAGTCTGAAGTTAGTTGCAGCTTTTTCATCTCACCCAATAGTAACTGTTCCGAATTTTATATACGACATTTGGAACAATTCCGGTGATTAACATCGCAATAATCATCAAAATGGAAATATGGGGGCTATACAATATCGTGGACCTATATAGAGAATTCTCTGTCAGGGGGTAAAGTACTCATAAAGAACTCCTTGTGTACAATTTCAGACAATTCCATTGAAAAATGTGGCAAAAATCATAAAAATACCATACCGTTATATGGGGGCTGTACGATAGCGTAGACCAACTTGACCTGTCTGCAGACAAAAGACAGATCTGTGCAAAATTTTAGCTTTCTATTTTAATTCGTTTTGACCGTAGCTCGATTACAACAGACGGACGGACTTACAGGGCTAAATTGTCTTAGAATTTAACACTTATACTTTGTTGGGGTTAAAATTATTATTTCGATGAGTTACAAACGGAATGACGAACTTAATATACCCTTCATACTATATTTGGTGGAGGGTATAAAAAGAGGTTCACAAACCTTTAGTTGACAAACTGTATCCAACAGAAATTTCATTCCACTTTGTTTTGAAAGGTGGTATGTTTAGTCCAAGCAGTTGTAAAAAAAAAAACAAATTAACATACGCCTCCCTTCAACAGAACACGGCATTGGGTATGTTCAGGCAACTAACAACAGTGAACAAGCAAATGTTTTTTTTATTAAATATTATTGTTATATTCTATTTTTGATCTTTTAGAGCCCTTCCCCATTTATTTGTTGTTTTTCCTGGTTCTCTTAGGGTTCCTTTGAATTTAAATAAAAAATATATTTAATTAATTAATAATTAATTAACCAATCAGAATGAACGATTATGTGGAGTATATGCGAATTGGTGAAATCCTGAGGTCACCGAAGGCGAAAAATGATACCTATCAGTACATTTTGAAATGTCATCATGATAAATACTTTGAGCTGGAGGAAGAATCAATTATGCTCCCATGCATTGCCCAATGTGATGCTTTGGGCAATGAGGAAGAGGAGGGATGCGATGAGAAAACAGAAATAAACTATCAAATTAATATTCAAAGAGAAAATTGTGAAAATATTGAAGATGCCATTGAGGACAGAAGATCAGATAAAGACATGGTAAGTGTTTGCTAGAATGGTTAGAAAGTTCTAACTTCGTTAGGCGGCCATAAAAACACATTTTCGAACTTAAGGCCAGTTTTAATATGTCTGGGGTCTCCAAATATGTTTTTAATTTCCAGGACCCATTGAACTTAATTGCTAACAGAAAGAGTTCGGACTCAGAGACCGAAAATGACGAAGAACAATTTTTAAAACAGGGACAGTCAACAGAGCTCACAGTGGAAGATGTAAATAAATCTGAAGTGGAAGAAAATCAAGAAGAACCTCTTACTGATTCAGACGAAATAGATATGGAGTCTATAAAATTTGATAAAGAGGTATGGAGTCTATTTGATAGAGCTAAACATTTAAAATTATTTAAATTTTTCATTTTTAGTCAACGGCGGACTCGAAAGACAATAGTCCTCTCTCATCTGGCACATTTGTTCAGAACTTCATAAAATCCAGGCAAAATTTAAAATTGTTTATAGAATCCTATAAAGAACAACCCGAATTATGGAACTCGAAATTGCCACCAAAGTTGAGTGTAAAATTAAAAGAAAAATATTGGGAAAAAATTAAAAATGTTTTACAAAACAAATACAAAATAGATATGACGACCGTCCAAATTGAAAGAGTTATCAAACATTTGAACCTTCAATACAAACGATCACAGAACAGATCATCAAAGGATCAAAAACCATTATGGTTTATAAAGGAATTAGAATTTTTAAGGCCGGCATACGAATCCGCCAAACCCTCAGTTAAATTAAAACCACAGCATTGTGAGTTGAAAAATAAACAAATAACACAGTTATTGGATATCTATGAACGGTATCCCAATCTTTGGAATTCAAATTTAATAGAAAATTGTTGTAAAAATAAACGCAACGAATCGTTTGAACAAATGTTGCAAGCAGTTAACTCGGAAATGAATTTGAATATTGACGAGGAAAAATTAAGGGGATATTTACATTTTATACACAATGAATATGCCAAAGAGAAACGGTTAGATATTAGAAATTGCGATTCGAAAGCCGACAACAAACATCCATACTATAAGCGTGCCCAGTTTCTTTATGACCATGTTGGTCCCTTCAAATGCAGCGAATGCAATGCTGAACTTAAGAATCCATTAAATTTCAAACTTCATAAATCCCAACATGATGGAACAATGCCACTCAAATGTTCTCTCTGCAGCAAAGGATTTAAAGTGCTTGGCACCTATGTCCTGCATGCCAGACGACACATGGATGATTTGGAGGAGGTTTGCCAGGAATGTGGCAAAAAATTCATCAATTCCTATGACCTGAAGGTGCATATGCGTTTTCACACAGGTTCCAAACCATTTTGCTGTGAAATCTGTGGGGCATCGTTTCGACATATTCAAACATTTGCCGGTCACAAGAGGCGTCACGAGAAGAAGTACCTACATCATTGTCCGACATGTTCGAAGGGTTTCTATTGCAAGGCCAAACTGGATGATCACATACGATCGCATAAACAAATACGTGAATTTAATTGTGAAACGTGCGGCAAGGCTTTCATTACGAAAAAGACGCTGCAGCAACATCTGGTCACACATGAAGATATTCGGAAGTATGTGTGTACGTTGTGTGGTAAAAGTTTTAAATTAAAGGTGGGCCTAAATCAGCACATGAGGACGCATGGTAGTCTGAGTTATGAAAGACCTGAAGAGGTATAAAATATATATATATATATAAACATTATTTATATAAACCTTGAGTTTAAATTTTGTGTTTTTTTCTTTGGAAGATAAGTGAAAGTTCGACGTGGAAAAAAAACTATGATGCTTCATAAAATTCGTAATGGTCTAGAAATATATGTCGCACACGATGTAGAAGGGGGTATTCTTGCTCAACGATGGCATATATGTAAACTTTCTCCCCCATCTCGTCAGACGTGTAGCCTTCTCCAATAATATAAATAATACTTACCACATGGTCAGTATAGATGATAGAGAGTGTAACTGAAAGGATAGGTTGGTAGCATACGGGACCTACTACTACTGATATGTGTGGACGCCAGTCGTACGTGTAATTCGGAAACAAGAGGTCGAGCTACCGTGGAGTAAAACAGGGAATTCCCCAAGATGGGGTGTTATCTCCGGAACTGTATAACCTCTACCTTCTGACATTCCACGCCCTCCAGACGGTAGAGAGCTAATAACGTACGCAGATGATTGTACGCTCGTGGCGTCCGGAACCATCATAGATGACATGCGATCGGTTAAATGCTTACTTAGTTGATATAACCCCCTTTTTCACTGCGAGGAATATGAAGATATTCGCCACTAAATCGACGGCCACACTTTTCACCACATGGACTGTGGAGTTGTAATTCCAACCACTAACTACCCCAAGGTCTTAGGGGTCGATAGCCTTTTCAAGTCTTCCGCGCATACCACAGCTATCTGCGATAAGATTAGAAGTAGTAACAAGGTTCTCCAGTCTCTTGCCAGCAGCACTTGGATAGCTGATAAGGAAACCTTGTTGACCTCTTTCTCTGCGATAGGCCCGTCTGTGGTAAACTATGGGCTCCGGTGTGGTCCGCCAATGTTAGTGCTACGTTGTGGAAAAAAATATTCAGTACTGCTAGAATGCCGCCCTTCGAACTGCAACAGGGTGCCTTCTCATGACACCTCTTGACCATCTACATGAGGAGGTGAAGGTTTTACCTGGGCGACAGTATAATAAAATGCTGTCAATGCAATACCTGCTTGGGTGTTACCGACAGAGCCACCCGAATCACCATTAGGTGGATAGGCAACCTTTGCCCAGGCACGTAAGGAAAGACCTTCATGATCTAGAGAGAGAGAGAGGTACAAAGGCATAAGAGAGAGCCTCTAGATCAACAGACCTATCAAGCGGGACTGAATAGTATTCACTCTAACGCGGTCTCAGAAGTTATGGAAGGATATAGAGTGAATATTGTATTAGGATTCTCCTCTCATCGCAGCTGAAGAGCGAGAGCTGCCCCGATTAACCCGAGTAGTTTTGGCTTAACTAAGATCCGGATGGTGCAGTCGCCTCAATTATTATTGGGCCCGGATCGACAGCGATGTGTAGAACATCTGCCCAGCTTGTGGCACAGGACCACTTGACACGCTGCACCTTTTTCGCTGTTCAACCAAACCTACTCACCTACTCCAGTGTCGTCGTGGACCCAACCTGTAGAGGTTCTATCCTTTTTGAGACTGGACTGGACAGAATCCGATTGAGAAAAGTCAGATCAACAACAACAACAACTACTACTACTGAATTTAGGCGGCTGCACCATCCGGATCGTAATTGAGCCAAAACTACTCGGGTTTGTGGGGGCAGCTCTCGTTCTTCAGCTGCGACAGAAGGGGGATGGTCTCCTAGCACATGACACGCTGCACCTATTTCGCTGTCCAGCCAATCCTACTCACCTAACTCCAGTCTCGTTATGGACACAACCCATACAGGTTGCATCCTTTTTGAGACAGGACTTAGGGGCAGAACCAGACTGAAATGGAAATCGAACGAACACAGATGTATGAGCTGCCACAACAACAACTCCTACTAATTTCTCTTTTCAAATTTGGAGACAAAGTCTTCTCCCTTCTCGGATTAATTGATTCTTGTCGAAGAACTTTATTCGTAACACAAATTATGTGGCTTAAGTCTTACAAAGACTACATCTAGTTTTAAAATCCATGGATCTTCTCGCTATCAATAGTGATTATGAAATCTTCACCCTCCATGTTATCATCTACCTCACCATTCTCCAGATGTCCTTGCATGTGTTTTCTTAGACTAGATTCTCCGAAGAATTCTCCACAAATGGTACATTTTTCATTTTTCCTTAAATGTGAAGCTCTGTGGGCATTCAAAGTTTCCTTCGACTTGAACGATTTTTCACACATGTCACAGTCATATGTTATTGTATTCCTCTGGTGGGTCTTCATGTGTTCGTGTAACTGGACATTCGATTGAAATCTCTTCGAACAACGATTGCATTTATAGCATAACTCGCTGCGATGTTTTCTCATGTGGGCGATAAGCGACGAATTGTGTCTATAGGCGACACCACATAGCTCGCAACAAAATGGTGTCTCATTTGTATGGGTCTGTTGATGTTTCCGTAATTCAAAGGGTTTGCCAAAACGTTTGCCACACACTGTACATTCTTCCTGCAGATCGTCCATATGTCGTTGGGCATGTAACTTGTAGAGTTTGAAATCGTTAAAATTCTTTTGACAAATATTACACTGCAGTGGAGGCAGGAGGTGGAGGTCCCCAGCGTGTTCGTTGTGATGGATTTTCAAAACAAATGGACTTTTGAATTTCCTTTTGCAAAGTGAACATTTAAATGGGGCGACATGATCTACGAGAAATGCCATATGCTCATAATATTTACAAATTTTACCGGAACAACTTTTCTCTCGAGAACATTGTATGTGTAGGCCGTACAGATAACGTCTGAGATCAGATAGAGTTGTGGCCCAATCCATTTTCAATTTAATTTGCCTTTGCATTGCCACCAGTGATTCTTGTCGTTTATTCCGACATACATATTCAATACGATTTGTATTCCAAAGATTGGGAAATTGTTGATAAATTCGTAAAAGTTGTACTATTTGGCGGGACGATAGATTGCTGTGTTTTTCATTTAATCTGCTAATTGAAGATATTTCCATAAACGGTTGCAGAAATTCCAAGGCTCGGGCACAACGAGTTGTGAGAGTTTTTGTGGATTTTGCTTTGTACTCTCCTGCCATGGTTCGGGGATTCAAAAGAATTCTATACTGTCCTCTTACATGGCGTATTAACATTGTAACTTCTTTGACATTGAGCGAAAGATGATGATGCTCCCGAAGTTCTGTGGCAATTTTCTGTAAATAGATTGGAGAATTTCTTCGTTGTATTTGGTCTGTATGATGACGCCTCCATAAATATGGTTGCTTGTGATAGGCCTTTATAAAGGCTAGAAGATTTTTCTCGGATTTAATGAAATTTAGAACGAACACAGGAGTGTAGTTCTGGGTCTGCTGTGAAGGCGGTAGTGGAGGAATATGAGTTTTATTATTGGAAAAACTAAAGGTGTATTTATTTACCACATTCTCTATATGTTCGTCGTATAAATACTCTTGATCGTCATATGAAGATAGCTCGGCAGGATCTTTGGAATGCAATTGTTCCGAAAACATTGTGTAATCCTCCTCTTCATCAAATTGGCTTTCAATTTCTTCTCCATACAAGTCTAATGGATCCTTGAGTGATAAAATAGAGATAATAAATTTCTGCATTTTACAAAAGTTTCAGCATTTTGCAAAAGGTAAAAAGTTGAGATATACCTCTCCCTCGTAGGCTTGACACTCTTCGTCCACAGAAAATTCTTCCGTGACATAAGGATCGTATTCTAAGGGTTCAAAATCTTCCAAATCGTTAAATTGTGATTCCTCTACATGCTCGTCATCATCTTGACCCTCCTGGCACAAAAAGAAATTGTCATTTTATGGCGACGTTTATCTCTTAAACATTACCTCATCCATCTCCGGGTTTTCAAATTTATCAACAGCTATTTCAACACTATATAATTCATTTGTTGCACCATTCACTTCATTACATCCCGATTTCTGTTCGCGACAGGAATTCTCTTTCAGTCCTATTTCATTTTTTTCTCCCAATTGAAAATGATATATACAATGATTGAGGAATGAATCTACTGCAGAATAAACATCACCGCAATGATCACATTTCAAAATATAGGGATCCTTGTAGTCACAGGATGAGGCTATTAGAATTTCACCACAACGTAAATAGCGTAGGATTTCCTTAGAGGTTTGATGCTGAAAGAAGAGAAAAAAATATAATTCCCTTTCCTCCTAGTCATGTTTCAGGTAAAAATAATAGATATTTTTGTTGGGTGTGTGCCTTGCAAACTCGTACAATGATCTACAGGGTGAAATAAAAAAACTGCAACAAAGTCAAACGCCATAGTTTTTAAATTCTTTTTTAAATTTTATTGAATGAAAGCGCAAAAATGTCGGAAATAGCATCAAATTTTAGAATAAGTTTAGATTTGTTCGAATTGGTCACCTTTGACACGAATTGTGGCCTTCAAACGGACAATAAAAACGTCGCCCGAATGTTGCTCTGTGGTATTTTGGCCCATTCCCGGCGAAGCGCTTGCTTGATGTGATCAACAATTTGGTATTTTTAGAGCCAATCTTGCTTTCCAATATACTCCAGACACAATAGTCAAACGGATTGGTATCCGGAGATTTTGGTGGCATTTTGTTCCATTTCGTGGGTGGCGCGTTACCATTCTTGGATGGCGCGTGCTGAGTGCGATGGTGCTGAGTCCTATTGGAATATCCAAGGTCTGCGACCAAAATGTTTGCCTGCCCAAGGCTTTAATACAGAATATTTTCGCGATAATATTCCGCATTTATTCTGATCACGCGGAGCTTGCCGCATACTTCCACGCCAGGAATATGAAAATATCCGCCACGAAATCAACGGCCACACTCTTTACCACATGGTCTGCGGAGATGAGAACACAGTTGAATGTGCAGGTCGAGGGAAATTTAATACCGACCACGAACTACCCCAAGATTCTAGGGGTCAGATTCGACAGCATGTTCAAGTCGTCCGCGTTATCTGCGACAAAGAGGAAAAATAGGAACAAGGTCCTCAAGGCGCTAGCCGGCAGCACTTGGGTTGCGAACAATAAAACTTTGTTGACCTCTTTTAACACGATCTGTGGTCAGATATGCGGCTCCAGTGTGGTCTGCGAATACTAGTGCTACGCAGTGGAAGCATATCCAAACCTGCCAGAACGCTGCCCTGAGAACTACGACAGGGTGCCTTCTCATGACACCAGTGGACCATCTACATGAGGAGGCGAAAGTCCTTCCCTTACGTCAGCATAATCGTATTTTCGTTGCAGTACCTGATTGGGTGTTACCGTGAGAGTCATCCCAACCATCATATGGTGGATAAATCTCCCACACCCAGGCGTGTCAGGAAGCACATACACGATCTAGAGAGGGACGCTACAAGAGAGAACCTCTAGATCAAGAAGCCTATCAGGCAGGTCTGAGTGGCATTCATACCGACGCAGTCGCGGATTCTATTAGCAGTTATAATATGAATGCCGTCCTCGCAGTCCACCCTCCCATCCATTGCAGCTGAAGAACGTCGGTTGTCTAGACAAAGCAGGGTAGTTGTCGCGCAATTACGTTCAGGATGGTGTAGTCGTCTCAATTCGTATTGGGCACGAATTGATGAAGATGTGTGTGACGCCTGCCCGGTGTGTGATACAGGCACGCACAATACGTTGCACCTCTTTAATAGCATAGCCAAACCTACCCAACTCACTCCAGAAGATCTCTGGCTACAGCCCATCAAAGTAGCCGAATTTCTTAACCTGGAGCTGGAACCAGATTAGCAGAACGCAAACACTTGCATGTACTACTGCTACAACAACAACTCTTTAACTCTTTTGAGTCTATTTTCTTTCTGTTGCGGTGTAAGTTCTTGCACGTTTTGGTTTTTCAATAGTTTTACCCCAAGCTCATTTTTCAATATTTGCCGAATGGAATATTGCGATATATTCAGCTCACGAGCCATTTTTCGGTCACTGCGACGCGGGTTTTGATCAAGTCGCTTCTTTACTTTTCAAACCATTTCTGTTGATGTTGCTGTTTTTTCCGTCCACTTACTTATCGTCGGGCTACGATAACAGTATAAAGGTAATGAGCGATTTATTCACATTTAAATGCTGGAGTGCTCTAACGATAGAAAGAAATCACACTATCATGCTTGAATTCGATCACAAATAACTTTCTTTTTCTGGAAAATTCTCACCAAAATGCTTTTGTATGCTTGTAAATGCAATATAATGAGCCGTCACTGAAATAATTTTAACAGCTGTCGGGGTGAGTGGCTTAGAAATGACAGCAGGCTGAAGTTGCAGTTTTTTCATCTCACCCTGTATACTTACCTCCTTCCCGTCTTTAATTGGTTTTTCACATTCAATATAGGCTGCATTCTCATTTCCATCGGTTTCCTGCATCTAAATAAAAAAAGAATAGAATTTAAATTCTCAAAGAAAGCATCGGTTTACCTCCAAATCATCCAAGTTATATTTTCGCTGGTCGTCACAATATGGCCTTAGAAATGCAAACTGTTCAAAACACCATAATTTTGGTTTCAAATCTCTTCTCCCTTCCAGTCTCTTTAAATCTTCGACATATTGCCTCTTCAAATTATTGATTTCATTCTTTACATCTTCTTCTGTGATATCCGGATTCAATTTTTTTGTCGATTTGCAAATGTCGCGAAAAGATTTCAAATTCTTTGTAGCATTATTGTAATGAGCATGTGTTTTGTTGTACAAATTTTCGTGTTGTTGATATTTTTGTATTAACAACTCCAACATTTCCCTGGTCCATAGTCTAAGAAAGGTAAAGTTTCATTTAATTTGAGGTTATTAAATATTGCTGGATTTTGAGGAGCCTTACACATCCTGTTTATCCAAAGTGTTGTCTTCGTGTAAATCAAATTCCTCGTTTATTTCTTCATAATCCAAATAGAAGGTATTGATGTCATGAGCCTTAAAATACACATAAAACATAATATTTAAATTAATTTCTATACATTTCTGGTCCACATACCTCATCAGCTCCTATTGGATCATTACTCACTAACTCCATTTCAACCTAAAAAGAAACAATGAATCTTTTTTTTTAAATAAACTTTGCTTCAAATTTACCTCATTGCTATTAGCTGTAGAATTTTTTATTACACAATGTGGTTCCAGGAAAGCCAATTGCCTGTAACACCAAAGTTTTGGTGCTGTGGCTTTTCCAACTGCATTTTCTTGTAGTTCACGCAATTCTTTCAGATATTGAGTTCGTAAAGTATGAATTTTCTTTTTAATATGATATATGGTTATGTTTGCATTAATTCTCTGAAGGCTTTTGGCAATATCCTGTAGCGATTTTAATCTAGCTTCTCTATCCAAATATTGTGGGTTATTTGTATTATATAAATGTTCGTGTCTACGGTATTTGGAGATTAGTAACTGAACTAAGTGTCTGTTCCACATTCTGGAATATTATAATAAAATTAAGTTGGGTTTCAAAGAAATCTCTAGTTCTTCTTACCTGTTTGCTGTAGATTGATCTAATTCATAGGGGGTTTCACATTCACTATATGCTTCTGCATTAGATTCACTGCTGTTCAGTGGAGAATATTTTGCCGCTTTCTGTGTTAATAAATATAAAGGAGTGTCAGTATTTTGTAAATACTAAGCAGAATCTTAATTACTACGTCGTTAATAGCATAATCACCAAAGATTATTTCAACAACAAAAAAATAAAAAATACAAATAAAACAAGTAAAAATACTGTAAGTTCGGCCAGGCCGAACTTTGAATACCCACCAACATTTGGAAAGAATTTCGCAATTCTCTAAAACAATAAAATCCGTTAAAAATTCTGTTAAAATCTTAAAATTACCGAATGTTGCTATTATATTAGAGTCTATACGACGACATGGACTTACATTAGTAACTTTTGTCATAAGCCATTACAATATTCAAATGCGAAACTTAAAAAAATAGAAAACGGTGAATAATGTAGCTAAAATCATCAAAATACCAAACATCAGCAGGTACCGCTACATGGGGGCTATACGAAGACGTGGACCTGCACAGACAATCGCTTGTCATAGACTGTAGCATCCATAATGAACATCAAATACCAAATTTGAAACAATTCCGGTGAATAATGTCGCTAAAATCATCAAAATGCCGAATATCAGGAGGTGCCGTAATATGGGGGCTATACGAAGACGTGGACTTGGACAGACAATTTTCTGTTATAGGCTGTAGCATTCTTTACGAACTTCAAATAAACTTTAATGTCGCTAAAATCATCAAAATACCGAATATCGGAGTACCGTTATATGGGGCTATACGAAGACGTGGACCTACATGGCCCATTTTCTGTTTTAGGCCGTAGTATCCATTACGAACTGCAAATACCAAATTTGAAACAATTCCCGTGAATAATGTCGATAAAATCAACAAAGTACCGAATATCGGGAGGTACCGTTATATGGGGGCCATACGAAGACGTGGACCTGTACAGATAATCTCCTGTCATAGGCTGTAGCATCCATTGCGAACTTCAAATACCAAATTTAAAACAATTCCAGTGAATAATGTCGCTAAAAACATCAAAATACCGAATATCGGAAGGTACCGTTATATGGGGGCTATACTAAAACGTGGACCTACATGGGCCATATTCAATACAAAAAGTCCTGCAGACATAATAATGTAAATTTGAGTAAAATTTTATCACCCTACTTCATTTCGTTCGGAAGCTAGAGTGATTTCCACATACGGACAGGCGGATAGACGGACGGACATAGAATTTTATGCTGATCAAGAATATATATATTTGGTGTGGTCTAAAATGCATATTTCGAGGTGTTACAAACAGAATGATAAACCTAATATACCCTCCATACTATAGTGAAGGGTATAAAAATACAGGGTAAGATGAAAAAACTGCAACCAACTTCAGACTGCTGTCATTTCTAAGCCACTAAGAACTTACACCGCAAAAGAAACAAAGAAAATAGACTCAAAAGAGCTAAAGAGTTGGTGAACTGCCAAATTTGGTTTCCTCCGATGAGAAAACATTCGATGTCCAGCAGTTTGTAAACAAACAAAATAATCGTGTTTACTTGCCAAAGAGGTCATCTGAAAATGTGCACCTTCAGTTGGCCACCAGAACTCATGCGTCGGTCATTGTGATGGTGTGGGCCGCATAACAGCCGATGGTCGCTCTCTCCGCTCGTATTATTCGACCGTGGCATCAATATAAATGCCGAATATTATCGCGAAAATATTCTGGAGGACGTAATTAAGCCGTAGGCACGCAAACATTTTGGCCGCAGACTTTGGAAATTCCTACAGGGCTCTGCACGCGCCACCCAAGAATGTTTACAAAAGAGGTTCCTCTCTTCCTTTTTAATCGCACAATGGCCACCAAAATCTCCGGATACCAATCCGTTGGACTATTGTGTCTGGAGTATTTTGGAAAGCAAGGTTGGCACTAAAAAATACCAAAGTATCGATCGACTCAAGCAAGCGCTTCGCCGGGAAAGGGCCAAAATACCGCAGAGCAACATTCGGGCAGCGTGTGATGGTTTCATTGGCCATAATTCGTGCCAAAGACGATCAATTCTAACAAGTCTAAATTTATTCTAAAATTTGATGCTATTTTCTACTTTTTTTGCTTTCGTTCAATAAAATTTAAAAAAAATTATGGCGTTTAACTATATATATATATATATATATATATATATATACATATATATATATATATATATATATATATATATATATATATATATATATATATATATATATATATATATATATATATATATATATATATATATATATATATATATATATATATATATATATATATATATATATATATATATATATATATATTCTCATTTTTTCAGAACTTACCTCTATTGTATTATTTGAAAATTTTCTTTTCATCCTACAGTAGGGTTTTAAGAATTCCATTTGTTCGAAACACCATAGTTTTGGTTCAACAACATCTCTTTGACTTAAATAGATATCACGTAGTTCTTTGACGTATTGAGATCTTAGGGTATGGATTTTCTTTTTAACATCATCCACTGTGAGATTTTGGTTATATCTCTTTAACTCTTTACATATTGCCAGCATGGAATTGAAACGTTTTGGTCGATCCATATAGTATGGATTTTTGGTGTTATATAGATTCTCATGTTGTCGATATCGGTTGATTAAGTACTCCACCATATCTTTAGTCCATAATCTAGAAATAGAATAAAAGTAAGAGCATTCGGTGAGAGGATGGAGTGGCATCTGGACAAAAAGCTTAATTTTGGTAAACATTGAATTGAGGCCGATATACAAAATTATTAGTTGTCTGGCCGCAATCAATGAATTGCGGTGCAACTATATAATATGAATAATTTACATAATCAGGTATGGGGTGGAAATGGCTTCAATTTGTCTAACCGGAATACTATATTTTCAAAATTTAACCGCAATTTCCATTAAATAATTCGTCAAACTAGATCGAACCGATTTCCACCACATGTGTGAATATTTTTTTTAATAGATTTACGTACATATATTTCTGTGCATCAAATTCCTCCAGATCATCCGATGCACAATATTCTTCGATAATTTCTTCCGAGGTTTCAGAGGCCACGCGGGACATTTCCTCGATCTAAACAGAAATGGAATTTTAAGGAAATCGAAAGTTACCACAATGACAGATGTATTACCTCATATTCATGCAAAACATTTTCTCTGAGCTCCTCAAACTGCAACAAAAAAGGAAGATCACTTTATGAGACTCATACATTTTTTAACAAACAAACTGTGCTTACCTCTGGATCAGTGTCAAGAGCATTCGAATCTTCAAACTGCAATAGAATAGAAAGAAAAATATTATCGATCCCGTATTCAGAACGGAATTAGCTTAAATTCGTGTTGTCTAAAAGCTAATATTTTAGATTGTTGGTCAAAATATTTAGTTTCAAATGAAAATCTCATAGTTTCCTGCACCAATCCAAAGAAATTCTTTGGATCCTGTCACTTAAAAACTATCATTGCCTTACCTCTAATGTGGTAGATCTCTTTAAAGAACAGTGATCTTTAAGAAATTTCAATTTGTCAAAGCACCAAAGTTTTGGCTTCATTATTTGATTGGCAACATCGTCCTGTTTTGAGTCCAAAAATTCACGCAGTTCTTTGAGAAATTGTGATCTCAAAGTGTGAATTTTCTTTTTAACATCTTCCATTGTAAAATTATCATTGATTTCATTAATAGCTTGGCATATTTCCAGCAGAGAATTCATTCGGGCTGTACGTTTCAAGTACAGCGGATGTCGACTATTGTAAAGGTTAGCATGTTTGCGATATTCATCTATTAAGAGTTCCACCAAGTTTTTGGACCATATTCTGAAAATATAGCAAAGAGTATTATTTACGATCTAAAGGAAAAAGGTACAGGAGGTAATCTTCAGATTATAATATGTATAAATAATTTTAATGCAGTCAGGTGATTTTCAGACATATATTACATTTTTATACCCTCCACCAGAGTATGGAGGATATATAAAGCTTGTCATTGTGTTTGTAACACCTCGGAATATATATTTAAGACCGCAAAATGTATAATATTCCTGATCAGCATAAAATTCTATGTCGATTTAATCAAATATATATTATGCCTGCAGGATTTTTGGTATTGAAAATGGGTGATGTAGGTCCACATTTTGATATAGCCCCAATATAACGGTACCTCTCGATATTCGGTATTTTGATGATTTTAGCGACATTATTCACTGAAATTGTTTTAAATTTGATATTTGAAGTTCGTAATGGGTACTACAGCCTATGACAGAAAATTGTCTGTGCAGGTCCACGTCTTCGTATAGCTCCCATATAACAGTACCTCCCGATATTCGGTATTTTAATGATTTTAGCAACATTATTCACCGGAATTGTTTCAAATTTTGTGTTTGAAGTTGAATACTATAGCCTAAGACAGAAAATTATTTTTTTGAAAATAGCCAAATTCTTTCCAAATTGTGGAGGATATTCAAAGATTGGCCCGGTCGAACCTACAGCTTTTTTACTTCTTGTGGATCCCTAAAACTAAACTATTTTTAGTCAAAAACTATTTTTAGTCTAAAAACTATTTTTAGTCAAAATTTGATACGGGTTATTTCGTTGATATAGGGACTTAAGATTGCATTCTTATATTAAGCTTACGATTATTGATTCAGTTCTTACTTTTGATTTGAACTTATTTTTGTTTCAATAAGATTTTCATGTTCTCTAAATCCTTTTACATTTCCATCAACTAGGGTTTCATTTAGAACTTCAATCTAAAAATATGTGAATGTAATTTTTGAACTAAAAACTAAATACAAAATATTACCTCAGAAATATTGCAGGGGGTATGATCTTCTTCTACCTGATAGATTTAAAAAAATGTAATATTAAAGTAACATATACATACATATATGATCCATTCCAGAACCTGCAAAAATCTACTGGTTTTACAATTTTTTCGATATCATAAATTAAAAATCGGTTACCGTAGCAAAATTTCTTACATTCTTGCAGTTCTGGAATAAAGCAATAATTAAATGTAAAAGAGGTTATTCGGATTTCATAAGAAAATGAATCTGTAATAGGGATTTTGAAATAACAAAAGTAGGGCTGCACCCTGGTGCTGAAGTAGTACAATTGTGGTAATCACAACATACATTGTAATTTATGTTGAGTATAGAGTTTTGCAACTTTTGTACATGTGCGAACAAATACCTTTCTTTAGTTCCCAATAACCATTTTACTTTTACTTTACCATCTTTTAGATTAACAATTCACGTACCTCCTCCACAGCTTCAACTTGATTTTTAAATGTACAATGTGGTCTCAGAAAATCCAAACGATCGAAACACCACAGCCTACCACGGCTCTCCTCGTGTTTACCCTCACGAATATCATGTAATTGACGAATATATTGTGATCTTAGAGTGTGGATTTTCTTTTTGATATCCGGCACAGTGATGTGTTCATTAATTTTATTAATGGCTTCGCACATCTCTAGAAAAGACTGGTGTCTTGTTTTACGATGCATGTGGCGTGGATCGTTGGTATTGTACAAATTTTCCTGCTGACGATATTGCTCAATAAGGACTTTAACCAATTCTTTGGTCCATGTTCTAAAAACGGAAAAAACCCAAATGTTAAAATGAACCGATTGCCAGTTGCGATCACAAGTTTCATATTTACTTATCAATTGAAGTGAATTCAAACTCATCCGAACTTTCGCCATCATTGGGATGATTATGTTGGGTGTCGCCATCCTCAAATATACATGTAATCTGTAATGTTTAAATATTTTATTAAAATTCTTATTTTTCATTGGTAATATTTAATGTACCTCAGTATTATTATGTGCTTCCTCAACCTAAAAATATAAAAAAATATATTTTATAACGCACATTCATTTTAAAATAATTACTTACCTCTTCAATCACATCCTCCATCTGTGTGAAATAAGAAAATTTATCAATTTACATTTTCTTAAGTTACAATTTCTTCGCTTTTCTTACCTCAACATCATCGATCGTCGAGTATTTGGTATGGCAATGATATTTTAGGAAATCCAATTTATCATAACACCATAGTTTGGGTTCTAGTACTCCAGTTACTCCCTCCTGTCGGCTTTTGCCCATATCGCGCAATTCTTTGAGATATTGCGAACGCAATGTATGAATTTTCTTTTTCAATTCATATACGGTGATATTTTTATTGATTTTATTCAAGGATCTGCATATATCCTGCAGAGAGGCGGCTCTTCTTGCTCGATCCGCATAGAATGGATGACTTGAGTTGTATAAATATTCATGTTGCCTGTATTTGTGTATTAGCTTTTCCACTAATATTCTACTCCACATGCTAGAAAGATAAAAAAGGTAAGTGGGAAGGAGAGACATATGAGAGGAAAAACTAAATCTTCGTTTTATGCCAGACAATAAAATATATATTTAATATATTGAGATCTGGCATAAGATTAAAAATGTAAATATATTTGTTAGTACAAAATAATTCCTTTCCACCGGTAAATTCATGGGTTCTGCTATGCAACCATAATAAGAGAATTTGAATGTAACTGATTTCGTTCATTATTAGAAATTTATAAAATACCGACTTTTAACGCGCCTCGTGCCAGGCAGAATCGAAAGTCATTGACACTCATGCGTCTTCTTCAATAGTTGTACCTCTTTAAATGTAATTAATGTTGGCAGTAGATTTAAAATTGCTGGCTTAAAATTATCCAGTGGTTTTTAGACAACTTTTGGATTTTTTTGTTAAAAACACTTCAAATAGAAACCTAAAACTACAAACAAATTATGATTACAAAATGCAAATACTTACTTTTAATTTGTATCAATTTATGTCCTTT
Organism: Musca domestica; assembly: GCF_030504385.1. NCBI lineage: Eukaryota > Metazoa > Arthropoda > Insecta > Diptera > Muscidae > Musca > Musca domestica. Next base: position 13,529,887 of record NW_026712172.1, read on the forward strand.
AATGACCAAATATATTCTGCATTAATGCACAAGTCAGTTAATAATACAAATGTACTACTTATTTACGTATTTATTAGACAATTCCTTTTTATTGCAATTTTCCGTGCAGCACAACTACATTCACCAGCAAAATGCACGACTATTCACGCAGCATGTCAACAAATGCCAAACAGCTGTTTGGCATAATTTACAAACAACCATGCCGAAGCATAACTATTAACGGCGTCATTGTCAATAATAAGAGAGACAACGGTCATGATATTTAAAAAAAGGTGGATATTTTGTTGTTTTTTAAATTTTAAATTTAATTAAATAGACAAATAACAAAAATTGAATTTACCAGTAGTTTTGAGGAATTCATATTTGTTAAGTGAATTGAAAAAGCGGCTATCGGTGGTGGAAGTTTATCGACCGGCATATTTCCACTATAACGAGGATGATCCACATTATAATAAAATTAATAATCGTGTGTAGGTTTGAGAAAAATTACGCGCAGCTGCCGAAAAATTAAGGTGGGAATACATAAAGCGCTTATTTGGCAAGCTTAAGTCATCGGCTGGCTAATTCGTAGAGGAACAAATGAATTTTAGGTTGACTTAGTCCGATTTTGGACTAACAGCAACATCAGCAGAAATGGTTCGAAAAGTAAAGAAGCGACTTGATCGAAACCCGCGTCGCAGTGGCCGAAAAATGGCTCGAGAGCTGAACATATCGCAATATTCCATTCGGCAAATATTGAAAAATGAGCTCGGGGTAAAGCCATTGAAATTCCAAAAAGTGCAAGAAGTTACACCGTAACAGAAAGAAATTAGACTCAAAAGGGCTAAAGAGTTGCTTCGCTTGGCCGAAAGTGGTGAACTGCCGAATTTGGTTTTCTCCGATGAGAAAACGTTCGTTGTCCAGCAGTTTGTAAACAAACAAAATGATCGTGTTTACTTGCCAAAGAGGTCAGTTGAAAATGTGCTCCTTCGGTTGGCCACCAGAACTCAAGCGCCGGCCATGGTGATGGTGGGGGCCGCCATAACAGCCATAATTCGTGCGAAAGGTGACCAATTCGAACAAATCTAAGTTTAGATTTTGTTTAAGTTTAGATTTGTTCGAATTGGTCTAAAGTTTGATGCTTTTTCCGACATTTTTTGTTTTCATTCAATAAAATTAAAAAAAAAAATAAGCAAAATTTATTCAAAAAAGAAATCCCTGGTGAAATTAAGAATCTACGAAGAAGCTAGCCGAAGACTTAAGTGTGGAAATACATAAAGCGCATATTTGGCTGGTTTGAAGTCATCGCCTGGCTTCTTCGTAGATGAATAAAGGAGTTTTAGGTTGACTTAGTTCGATTTTGGCACTAGGCTCCTTTGTTAATTTCCGAAGAAGCTAGCCGATTACTTAAGGTGGGAATACATAAAGCGCTTATCTGGCTGGCTTAAGTCATCGGCTGGCTTCTTCGGAAATGAACAAAGGAGCCTAGGGCCAAAATCGAACTAGGTCAACCTAAAACCCCTTTGTTCATCTACGAAGAAGCCAGCCAATGATTTAAGCAAGCCAAATATGTGCTTTATGTATTTCCTCCTTTAAGCCAGCCAGATAAGCGCATTATGCATTTCCACCTTAAGCCAGCCAAATATGCGCTTTATGTATTTCCACCCTTAGATTGAAATTCTATATTTTTCAACTAGATATAGTGTATATGTGATAAGATTGCCTTACAGAAAAGTAATTCTTCTAATTTTACAATTTCCATCCTTAAGGTGAGAGTACATAAAAGGCTTTTTTGACTGGCTTCAGTTATCGGCTGGCTTCTCCGTAGATCATGGGAGGAGGAGTTCGATTTTGCTTCTACGCTGCTTTATTCTTTCCGAAGAAGCCAGCCAATGACTTAAGCCAGTCAAAAACCGTTTTATGTATTCTCACCTTTAAATATAGATTTTGTAAGTTTTTTATAACCTCTCATCAAGCGGCCCTTTGTAATGTTAGTTACAGAAACTTTCATGATTTACAAACCCAAGAGAGATGGAAGTGACAGTTGTGTTGTATGCGTGTGTGTGCATTCATCATTCTCAAAAAGAGTGGTATCTGCAATGGAAACCAGAAAAAAAGATGCCCAAAGGCTTTAAATTCTAACTATGTGTAGATTTCTGATGTGCTATATAGTTGTGTATTAAGGTGGATGGTAGTTATATTTTGAGTGCTTTCAGCACTGAATTGCAGACACATACATACAGTGGTGGCCAATACATATGCAACTGGACATCACATATTGTAAAATGACTCATAAAAGCAATTTTTGTTCCAAGCAATACGTTAATAATACATCTATATTCCTCTGTAGTAACTTAGACACCGATCATATGTACCAGAACAAACATCTGGTTTTGATTTTGTCAATTTTTTTTTATGTTTATCGATAACCTAAAAATGGATATGGACAAAACATATGCAACTCTTCGATCATTTACGGATAACGGTATTTTTACCACTTTTTCTCACGTGTTTTCATAATATATTTGTTGAAACTGTATTAATCACGGATAACCTTGCACAAATTAGCAGTAGAATTTCGATTAAAAGTAAAAAAAAGATATTTAATTATGGCGCGGGATAAGTTCGGAATCGAGCTAAGAAAACGTATTGTGGCCGATTTTTCCGAAGGAATGTCACAAAAAAATATTTCACTAAAATACAAGGTGCATAAAAGTTCAGTTTCTCGCATTATTGCGAATTTTAAAAAGAATTCGGATGTTTCGGTACAACACAGCGGAGGTCGACCTCGCAAAACAACTAATCGTACGGACAATTTAATAATCCAAAAAGTGAAAAAAGATCCTTTTATCACATCCTCAAAAATTGCTGCAACACTCCCAATACAAATTTCTGATCGGACTATTCGCAGACGTCTAAATGATGCCTCCCTTCCAGCCCGCCGCCCAGCAAAAAAACCTCTTATTTCCATACGTAATCAAAAAAAGCGTTTGCAGTTTGCAAAGGAGCATTTACATTGGACAGAAATGAAATGGAGAACTGTATTGTTTAGCGACGAATCCAAATTTAACGTCTTTGGTAGCGATGGTATGCGTTATGTACGGCGACCACCTAATAAGCGGCTCCAAGCTCGATACTGTACAAAGACAGTGAAACATGGAGGAGGCAGCGTAATGGTGTGGGGGTGTTTTTCTGCTGCAGGAGTAGGTCCATTGCATAGAATTAATGGAATAATGGATCAGTACATGTACAAAGACATATTGGAAACGGTAATGCTACCATATGCAGAGTATGAGATGCCATTGCGATGGATATTCCAGCACGACAACGACCCCAAACACTCTTCAAGAGTTGTTAAATCGTGGTTAGCACAAAATGATGTTGCAGTAATGCAATGGCCACCGCAATCACCTGATTTAAACCCCATTGAGAACCTTTGGGAAATCGTCAATCAAAGAATCAATCGTGAAAATTGTACAAATACGAATATTTTGTACAACAGGTTGGAAGAGGCCTGGAAATCGATTCCTCAACATTTTATTGACAACCTTATATCGTCCATGCGTCGCCGATGTCAGGCTGTAATTAAAAATAAAGGATTTGCTACAAAATATTAATATTCTTGCACAAACAATTTAACACAATGATTGGTTGCATATGTTTTGACCAACCAAATATTAGACTATATTGAATATCTACAAATTTTCTATGTTTTCTTTGTTATAAGTATGGATTAAATTTTATTTTCTGTTAACCAATAAAATGAGCTAAAAAAATTTATAACAAGTTCCGTTTGTTTCCTTTAGAAAATATTTTTTTTAGAGGACTTCTTAAAAAACTAATATTTGTTGCATATGTTTTGGCCACCACTGTAAGTCCTCGGCTGGCTTCTTCAGAAAAGAACAAAGGGGCGTAAGGCCAAAATCGAACTAAGTCACCCTAAAACCCCTGTTTTCCTTTACGAAGAAGCCAGCCGATGACTTAAGGTGGGAATACATAAAGCGTTCATCTGGCTGGCTTCTTCGAAAATGAAAATGCAGCCTGGGGCCAAAATCAAACTAGGTCAACCTAAAACTCCTTTGTTCAACAACGAAGAAGCCAGCCGATGACTTATGCCAGCCAAATATGTGCTTTATGTATTTCCTTTCCCTTAGGTCAGTCAAAAAAACAATTTATGTGTTCTCACCTTTATATTCTTGCAGTTCAGGTACAGGCCTTAAATTTGAATCTTTTAATTATGGGCGATGGCAATAATAGCCTTTGAAAATAGCAAATTATTTTGACTTTATTTTGAGAAATGTTTTTCACAACTTTGGCTCAACAAATTATCCATAATTTAGGGGAATTTTGAAATGGTAGTTCACTGTAATGATTCTACCACCACATCCAGGTAAGGCAGATCCTTTCCGAAACTTTTCTTAGAGAATATTTTGATAAATTTCCCTTTTTCGTTAAGCTCTACATTTTGTAAGAAATATTTGAATCAAAAGTGTCAAAGGTGTTCGGTCTTGAAGAAAATCTGTAAAAATATACTCAAGAACTATTGTCGGAAATTGTGCCGGGAGAAATATTCCATATTTGATGGTGGCAATAGCATCAACATAAGAATACACAGGTCAAAGAAGACAAAAGGTGAGTGGTAAGAAAAAAAAAAAAAAAAGAGTGGCATCATAGCAATAGTTCTGGTAAAGGCAAGTATGTTCTGTTTTTAAGAGTTCTATATTCTTTTATCAAGTCGTCGCGTTATTATCGAGGTTGGCACCACGTTCCTGCCAATATAATAAAGGCTAAGCCACGAGAGAAAAATGTCAGGCAGTGCACCATTTCTAAAAAAAAAATAAATGCGAGAGTATGACCTAATTTAAATGCGATTGCGACTGTGGTTTTTTTTTCTCAGAAATAGTCTGGTGGTGTTTGGCATCCACCTTTTAAGGTGAGAATACATAAAACACTTTTTTGACTGGCTTAAGTCATCGGCTGGTTTCTTCGTAGAGTAACGTAGGAGTTTTAGGTTGACTTAGTTCAATTTTGGCCCCACGCTCATTTGTTTTAGGTTGACTTAGTTCGATTTTGGCCTCTCACTCATTTTTTCTTTTCCGAAGAAGCCAGCCGATGACTTAAAGGTGGGAACACATGAAGCGCATATTTGACTGGATTAAGTCATCGGCTGGCTTCTTCGTAGAGGAACAAAGGAGTTTTAGGTTGACTTAGTTCGATTTTGGCCCTAGGCTCCTTTGTTCTTTTCCGAAGACTTAAGCCAACCTTTAGTGTATCAAAAAAATAATGACCACTTTCTTTAAGAAATCGACAATTTCTAAAGGCCAAAGGTCAAAAAATGGTTGAGATTTCAATTACTACAATGAATTTTGACATGTAATTTGACAATCATGAAAATAATTGAGTTTCGAAACGGAAGACAAGATAAGAAGATAAATTTCATACCTTCTGTCACAAATCTTTTTTATTTGTCTGCATTTTTTTAGATTCTCAAGAGGATTCTAATACAGTCCCCCGATCAATGGTATTAAATCCCTGTGGGAATAGAGGCACCGATAGTGAACGGAAAAAATACTCTTCAGATATGGCCAATGGCATTATTAAACCTTCAGACAGAAAAAAGTCCGAGACAGGATCAACGCAGAAGGGAAACTCAAATTCCGGTGAGAAACCAGGTGCCAAAAATTCAAAGCCTACAAAAGCTTCGACAAAAGATAAATCAAATCAAACCAAATTGGAATCAAACGTTCCTAACGGAACTGTTTTGGACGATGGCACAAATGGTAGAAAGAAGAAACGAAAAAGTCTACAAAAGGAAAATCTTGAAATTATAAATCAGAGTTCCAAAACTGAAGAACCGACAAAAACTTTTAAAGAAAAAGAGAAGTCGAGGGGAAAAGATAACAAAGAATTGCTCAATGATGAAGACAACTCCAGGGAGAATAAAAAGAAAAATAAGAAAACCAATGTTAATAACGACATTAATTTGGAGGAACAGAATGGGGGAAAAGAGAACAAGAGGTCATCAACATTTAAGAAATCGAAGAAAAACACGGATAAAGATGCCAACGATAGTTCGACGAAAGGCAAATCTCCAATAGAAAATTTCACAGAAACTAAAGCCAAAGAAAACAAAAATAGGCGAGAAATTTCGAAACAAGAAGACCGTCTAAATAAAACAACAAAAGACAATTCTCCCAGATCCAGAACTTCCGCCAAACCCCTTGAATTAAACAGTAAAAAATCACAAAATTTGCCAAAGAAAATCAGGATTAGCAACATTATAAAAGATCTACGCTGGAAAGTACGTAATGGTTTGGATATAAGAGATCATCGAGGTCCCAAATCCTCCCTTAAAGCAATTTCTCCAAAAAGGAAGCGAATCAGTTTCGAAAAGAAAAGAACCGATAAAAGTTCACGATTCGATGAGAAACCTTGGGATATTTTAAGAGCTGCCATGGAGCAACGGGAACAATGGTAAGTCTCCTTGGTTTTTCTTGAGAGTATAGGGAAGTCAAAATGATTTTTTTTATGTTTCAGTGACCTAGGCTCCAATTTGCCAACTGTGTTCCCCTGTTCTTGCAACTCTTTCGATTGTGAACAATATGGATTTTCCCAGTAGGAAAAGGGTTTAAAAATAAATTTTAAATAATTGAAGCACTTAAGGTTTGGCGGGAAAACTCACCTTTCCGTAATTATACAGGCGTTCTCTTTCAGAATATACACTTCAAAATTACAATAAAAAAGTTTGGAAAGACCAAAAGTATGGAAATTTGTTATAGAAAAATTTTCAAAATATTAAGGCAATATTCAATAAATTCTAGCTGAGTAAGGGTGGAAATCGGCTGGCTTCTTCGTAGATGAACAAAGGAGTTTTAGGTTGACTTAGTTCGATTTTGGCCCTAGGCTCGTTTGTTCATTTCCGAAGAAGCCAGCCGATGACTTCAGCCAGCCAGATAAGCGCTGTATGTATTCACGCCTTAAAACGGTGTTTTGACTGGCTTAAGTCATCGGCTGGCTTCTTCGTAAAGGAACAAAGGAGTATCAGTTTGACTTAGTTCGATTTTGACCCTACGCTCCTTTGTTATTTTCCAAAGAAGCCAGCCGATGACTTAAGCCGGTCAAAATGCGTTTTATGTATTCTCACCTTAAAACGCCTTTCTTTTGTCTGGCTTAAGTCATCGGCTGGCTTCGTCGTAGAGGAAAAAAGGAGTTTTTAGGTTGACTTAGTTCAATTTTGGCCCTAGGCTCCTTAGTTCATTTCCGAGGAAGCCAGCCGATAACTTAATCCAGCCAGATAAGCGCTTTATGTTTTTCCACCTTTAAGTCATCGGCTGGCTTCTTCGCAGAGGAACAAAGGAGTATCAGGTTGACTTAGTTCGATTTTGGCCCTACGTTCCTTTGTTCTTTTTCGAAGAATCCAGCCGATAACTTAAGATGCTTTAAAAAGCGTTTTATGTATTCTCACCTTAAAACGCCTTTTTTGACTGGCTTAGGGTTGGAATACATAAAGCGCTTATCTGGCTGGCTTAATTTTTTGGCTGGCTGGAACAAAGGAGTTTTAGGTTGACTTAGTTCGATTTTTGCCCTAGGCTCCTTTGTTCATTTCCGAAGAAGCCAGCCGATGACTTAAGCCAGCCAGATAAGCGCTTTTTTTCCACCTTTAAGTCATCGGTTGGCTTCTTCGTAGAGAAAAAAGGAACTTTTATGTTGACTTAGGGTAGAAATACATAAAGCGCACAATTGGCTGGCTTAAGTCATCGGCTGGCTTCTTCGGAAATGAACAAAGGGGGCTAGGGCCAAAATCGAACCAAGTCAACCTAAAACTCCTTTGTTCATCTACGAAGAAGCCAGCCAATGACTTAAGCCAGTCAATTATGCGCTTTATGTATTTCTACCCTTAGTTCGATTTTGGCCCTACGCTCCTTTGTTCTTTTCCGAAGAAGCCAGCTGATGACTTAAGCCGGTCAGAAAAGCGGTTTATGTGTTCTCATCTTTAAAATTGTTTTTTTTCCTGTCATGTCATCGCCTGGCTTCTTCAGAAAAAAACAAACGAGTATAGGGCCAAAATCGAACTAAGTCAACCTAAAACTCCTTTGTTCCTCTACGAATAAGCTAGCTGATGAGTTATGCCAGTCAAAAAAAGCCTTTTATATACTCTCACCTTTACAGGGTGAGATGGAAAAACTGCAACAAACTTCAGACTGCTGTCATTTCCAAGCCACTCGTTCGACAGCTGTTAAAATTATTCCAGTGATAGCTCATTATATTGTTTGCAAGCGTACAAAAGTATTTTGTTGAGAATTTTCCAGAAAAAAAGTTATTCGTGATGGAATGCAAGCATGACAGTGTGATTTCTTTATATTTGGCTGGAAAGCCACAAGTGGCTATAATTAGAGCACTCCAGCATTTAAATGTGAATAAATCTTCAGTGTCTCGTACCATAGCTCGTTACCGTGATACTGGTAGCGTAGCCCGACGTCAAGGAAGTGGACGAAAGAAAATAGAAACAGCAACATCAGCGGAAATGGTTCGAAAAGTAATGAAGCAACTTGATCGAAACCCGCGTCGCAGTGGCCGAAAATAGGCTCGTGAGCTGAACATATCGCAATATTCTATTCGGCAAATATTGAAAAATGAGCTCGGGGTAAGGCCAAAAAGTGCAAGAACTTACACCGCAACAGAAAAAAAGACTCAAAGAGCTAAAGAGTTACTTCGCTTGGCCCAAAGTGGTGAACTGCCGAATTTGGTTTTCTCCGATGAGAAAAAATTCGTTGTCCAGCAGTTTGTAAACAAACAAAATGATCGTGTTTACTTGCCAAAGAGATCAGCTGAAAATGTGCACCTTCGGTTGACCATCAGAACTCAAGTGCCGGCCATGGTTGCTATTGTTGTTGTAGCAGTAGTACATGTAAATGTTTGCGTTCTGCTAATCAGGTTCCAGCTCCAGGTTTAGAAATTCGTCTACTTTAATGGGCTGTAGCCAGAGATCTCCTGGAATGAGTTGGGTAGGTTTGGCTGTGCAATTAAAGAGATGCAGCGTATTGTGCCTGCCTGTATCACACGCCGGGCAGGCCTCACGCACATCTTCATCAATTCGTGCCCAATACGAATTGAGACGACTACACCATCCTGAACCTAATTGCGTCTAAAGTAAGCCGACCATGGTGATGATGATGTGGACCGCCATAACAGCGGATGGTCGCTCTCCGCTCGTATTAATTTACCGTGGCATCAGAATAAATATCGAATATTATATCGCAAATATTCTGGAAGGTGTATTAAAGCCTTGGGCAAGCAAACATTTTGGCCGCAGACCTTGGACATTTCAACGGACTCAGCACCATCGCACTCAGCACGATGACCACCCAAGAATGATTACAAAATGAGGTTCCTCGCTTCATTTCCAGCGCACAATACCAATCTTTTGGACTATTGTGTCTGGAGTATTTTGGAAAGCAAGGTTGGCACTAAAAAATACCAAAGTATCGATCACCTCATGCAAGTGCTTCGCCGGTAATGGGCCAAAATACAGCAGAGCAACATTCGGGGAGCGTGTGACAGTTTCGTTGGCCGTTTAAAGGCCATAATTCGTGTCAAAGGTGACCAATTCGAACAAATCTAAACTTGTTCTAAAATTTGATGGTACTTCCGATATTTGTTGCTTTCATTTAATAAAATTAGAAAAAAAAAAATTAAAAATTATGTCCTTTGACTTTGTTGCCGTTTTTTTATTTCACCCTGTATGTTCTTGATCAGCATATAATTCTAGCGATGTCCGTCCGCCTGTGGAAATCACTCTAGCTTCCGAAAGAAATGAAGTAGGTTGTTAAAATTTTACTCAAATGTATGTCATATCTGCAGAACTTTTTTTATTGAAGATGGGCCATGTAGATCCATATTTTGGTATAGCCCCCATATAGTGGTATCTCCTTATTTTCGGAATTTTGCTTATTTAAGCGACATTATTTACCGGAATTGTTTCAAATTTCGTATTTGAAGTTCGTAATGGATATTACAGCCTATGACAGAAAATTGTCTGTGCAGGTCCACGTCTTAGTATAGCCCCCATATAACGGAATCTCCCCATTTTCGGTATTTTGATGATTTTGTTGCAGTTTTTTCATCTCACCTATAAAACGCTTTTTTGACCGGCTTAAAGGTGAGAATACATTAAACGGCTTCTTCGTAGATGACAAAGAAGCCAGCCGATTACTTAAGCCAGTCAAAGAAGCGTTTTATGTATTCTCCCCTTTACACATTTTATGAAGGGTCAGACAATCTAAAGAGAGCATTTCGTGGTAAAAGGAGTTAGCAGACACTCCTAAATTAAACAAACTTGAAAATAAATAAATAAATATCCACTAATAAACAAACGTTGTTTTTATAAAAACAACAATAAAGGGATTAAGCCTGACCATTTTGCAACAACAAAATACTACGGTATCCCGAACAAACAAGCCAACACTGTTCTATAAATTGAACCCTAATCGTGAGCTAGAAAATGTTGCCTTTTCCTAATTTATTTCAACTTCAACTAACCGGTAATTATCCCATCCTTAGTGTAAATATTAGACACCCACCTTAAAGTCATTCTTCTGAAACCGCTCTCATAGCACCCTTGCTGATTTCCTTTCACTCGACGTACATAGGTGGGCAACAAAAACTATTCCATTGCAGTGAGTTACTTCAACTGTGTTGGCTACATATCCATCCATGCAGGAAATGGCTAACATGCATTTTTTCTGTGTTAACTCTACTTATTAGCACCCTCGGAATACCACCTCACGCCGAGTCGGCAGCAGCCAACAGTTGGCAACAACAATTAGTGGATAACTGCAAATAATAGTGGCAAAGGGAGTACTCCTCACAAACATAGTTTCCTTCAGGGCAAACAAGTGGTTTGTTCAAGGATTTCCATATGCGAAGGCTTCATCTCCCTCTCTGCAAATGGCACAAAGAGGTAAGGTAAGCTTAAGGAGGATAACAGAACTTTTACACGTAAGCCGGTAGATGGAAAAACGTATTTGCATGGTTGCCCACCGCATTACCAGGGAGCAGCGATGAAGCTCAAAACTTTAAACGGTAGGGTTGATGTGAAATGAGGGCTGTTTTTTTAGAAAGGAGAATTGGAAAAGGAGGATGTGGAAAGAGATAAAATGAGTGAAGCGGAAGAAAGAGATTATTGTCTGTGGCGGAGAGTTAAATTTTGTAAACTTAAAGCAATTACTGAGAGATTAAAGGTGAGAATACATAGAACGATTTTTTGACTGGCTTAAGTCATCGGCTGGTTTCTTCAAAAAAAAAAAAAAAAAAAAAAAAATAATAAATAATAAATAAATAAAAAAAATAAAAAAAAAAAATAAAAAAATAAAATAAATAAATAAAAAATAAATAAAAGAAAAGAAGCAAAGAAGCTGTAAGTTCGACCGAAACGAACTTTCATTACCCTCCACCATTTGGAACGAATTTGGCAATTTTCAAAATAAAAAAAACCAATAAATATTGAGTTAAAATCTTAAAAATACCAAATGTTGCTGTTATATTAGGGTCTATACGACGGCATGAACCTGTCGATAAAATCAAAATACCGAATATCGGGAGGTATCGTTATATGGGGGTATACGAAGACGAGGACCTGCACAGACAATTTTCTGTCTTAGGCTGTAGTATCCATTACGAACTTCAAATACCAAATTTGATACAATTCCGGTGAAGAAATTCGCTAAAATCATCAAAATACCGAATATCGGGAGGTACCGTTATATGGGGCTATATGAAGACGTGGACCTGTACAGACAATTTTCTGTCTTAGGCTGTAGTATCCATTACGAACTTCAAATACCAAATTTGAAACAATTTCGGTGAAAAATTTCGCTAAAATTATCAAAATACCGAATACCGGGAGGTACAATTATATGGGGGCTATACCAAAACGTGGACCTACATGGTCCATTTTCAATACCAAAAGTCCTGCAAACATAACATATATTTGAGCAAAATTTTATCATTCTACTTCAATACGTTCGGAAGATAGAAGGATTTCCACAGACGGACGGACATTGCTAAATCGACAAAGAATTTTATGCTGATCAAGTTGGGTCTAAAACAAAGGAGCCTAGGGCCAAAAGCGAACTAAGTCAATCTAGAACTCCTACGAAAAAGACAGCCGCTGACGTAAGCCAGCTAAATATGCGCTTTATGTACTTCCACCCTAAGAAAAAAGAAGCATGTATAAATCTAGTGAAGCCTAAAAGTATGCCCTATTCATTGGACGTTTCAGTATTTAAATAAATAAAATGTTTAAAGGTGATAACACATAAAAGGCATTTTTGGCTGGCTTAAGTCATCGACTGGTTTCTTCGGAAAATAACAAAGGAGCGTAGGGTCGTAAGTGCTAATTTCCATCCCATTTGGGATAATATTGCACGTTTGGTGCAGAATAAATGGCAAATCGGACGAAGATGTATATGGGAGCTATGTACATCCAAATGTGAACCAATTTCGATCAAATTTGGCAAAAGTATTTCTGAGCTATATTTGAGTTATATCCCCAAATATCGTTGTTAAAGAGTGCATATTACGGCTGCCGAGGATAAAAATAACAAATCGGATGAACAGTATATATGGGAGCTAAAGCTATACCTTAACCGATTTCGATCAAATTTGGCAAACGTATTTTCAGGCATAATTTGGTCGCATGTGCAAAATTCCATATTATTCGGGCTCATATTACACGTTTGGTGCACAATAGAAGACAAATCGGATGAATATATACATATGAGAGATATATTTAACATTTTGACCGATTATCTCCAATTTCAATGGAACAGGCAATAAATGCGACATGTACTTTGTTTACAAAAATACATGGACAGGCGGACAGACTGAGGTTCATAAATCGACTCAAAATGTAATTCTATGCAGATCATCAAAAGGAGCTATAGGTCTATCTCGTTCCCTTTTTGCTGTTGCAAACAAGTGCAGAAAGACGTAATACCCTTACCACGTTGTGGTGTAGGGTATAAAAAAAAAACAGCCGATTACTTATGTCAGGAAATAAATTCTTCTATGTATTCTCACATTCAAGAAAACTTCAAAATATTTTACTTTTGGGAATGAAATGGAATTGATCAGTTATATGGAGATCCACGTTATTTGGGGGTTAAATGGGGCTAAACAATAAAAACCTTACATGAAAAAGGCTTTAAAAAATCCCGATGTTTGACCATGAAGGGTTCTTGAAAAATTAATACAAAATCTATCTTATTTGGGCTTTACGGAGGCTTGATCGTTTAAAAACGATTAAAAATCTTAGCTATTTGGGCAAAAAGAGTGCGGGAAAAATTCTTAAAAAAGACATTATTTGGACTTAATGCATTCTTAAACAATTCTTAATATTTTTATACCCTCCACCATAGTATGGAGGGTATACAAGGTGAGATAAATAAACAGCAAAAGTCAAACGCCATGATATTTATTTTTTTTTTAATTTTATTGAATGAAAGCAAAAAATGTCGGAAATAGCATCAAATTTTGGAATCAGTTTAGATTTGTTCGAATTGGCCACCTTTGGCTAGAATTATGGCCTTCAAACGGCCAATGAAACCGTCACACGCTGCCCTAATTTTGCTCTGTGGTATTTTGGCCAATTCTTGGCGAAGCGCTTGCTTGAGGTGATCGACACTTTGGTATTTTTTAGTGCCAACTTTGCTTTCCCAAGTACTCCAGACACAATAGTCCAACAGATTGGTATCCGGAGATTTTGGTGGCCTTTGCGCAATGGAAATGAAGCGAGGAACCTCATTTTGTAACCATTCTTGGGTGGTGCGTGCTGAGTGCGATGGTGCTGAGTCCTGTTGGCATATCCATGGTCTGCTGCCAAAATATTTGCATCCCGCCCGCATCCAGGCCCGCACAAAACGCTGCACCTTTTTAATTGCACAGCCAAACCTACCCAACTCACTCCAGAAGATCTCTGGCTACAGCCCATCAAAGTAGTTGAATTTCTAAACCTGGAGCTGGAACGAGATTAGCAGATTACATGTACTACTGTTACAACAACAACAGCAACCATAGCCGGGGCGTGAGTTCTGGGGGCCAACCTCTGCGAAGGTGCACTTTTATTATATGACCTCTTTGGCAAGTATACAGGATCATTTTGTTTGTTTACAAACTGCTGGACAACGAATGTTTTCTCATCGGAAAAAACTAAATTCGGCAGTACACCACTTTCGGCCAAGCGAAGCAACTCTTTAGCTCTTTTGAGTCTCGCTTCTTTCTGTTGCAGTGTAAGTTCTTGCACATTTTAGAATTACAATGGCTTTATCCCGAGCCCATTTTTCAATATTTCCCGAATTGAATATTGGGATATGTTCAGCTCACGAGCCATTTTTTGGCCACTGCGACGGGTTTCGATCAAGTCGCTTCTTTGCTTTTAGAACCATTTCTGGTGATGTTGTTGTTTTCTTCCGTCCACTTCCTTGACGTCGGGCTACGCTACCAGTATCACGGTAACGAGCGATGGCACGAGACACAAAAGATTTATTCACATTTTAATGCTAGAGTGCTCTAACGATAGCCACTTGTGGTTTTCCAGCCAAATATAGAGAAATCGCACTACCACGCTTGAATTCCATCACGAATAACTTTTTTCCGGAAAATTCTCCCCAAAATGCTTTTGTAAGCTTGTAAACAATATAATGAGCTATCACTGGAATAATTTTACCATCTGTCGGACGAGTGGCATAGAATTGACAGCAATCGGACGTTGGTTGCAGTTTTTTCATCTCACTCTGTATTAAATATGTCATTCCGTTTGTAACACCTCGAAATATACATTTTAGACCCCACAAGGTATATAAATGTTCTGGATCAGCATAAGATTCTATATCGGTTTAGCCATGTCCGTCTGTCTGTCTGTCTGTCCGTCTGTCTGTTGTAATCACGCTATCTTTCAAACGAATTGAGATAGAAGGCTAAAATTTTGCACACGTGTTCATTTTTCCAGTAGGCAGGTTAAGTTCGTTAATGGGCCATTTAGGTCCACCTTTTTATATAGCCCCCATATAACGGTGCCTCCGATATGCGGTATTTTGATGATTTTAGCGACATTATTCACTGGAATTCTTTCAACTTTGGTATTTGAAGTTCAAAATTAATACTACAGCCTATGGCAGAAAATTATCTCCTAAAATTCGGTATTTTGATGATTTTAGCGGCATTTTTCCCCGGAATTGTTTCAATTTTGGTATTTTAAGTTCGTAATAGATGCTACAGACTATGACAGCAAATTGTCTGTGCAGGTCCACGTCTTCGTATAGGTCCCATATAGGGGTACCTCCCATTATTCGGTATTTTGATGATTTTAGCGACATTATTCACCGGAATTGTTTCAATTTTGGTATTTTGTAATAGTTCGTAATAAATGCTACTGCCTGTGACACAAAATTGTCTGTGCAGGTCCACCTTTGGTATAGCCCCCGTATAACGGTACCTCCCTATATTCGGTATTTTGATGATTTTAGCTACTTTATTCACCGAGTTTCAGTCTCGCATTTGAATATTGTAATGGCTTTTGACAAAAGTTGACTATGCATGTCCACGTCGTCGTAAAAACCTTAATATAACTACTACATTTCGTATGTTTAAGATTTTAACAGATTTTATTTTTTTGAAAATTGCCAAATTTGTTCCAAATGTATGTGTAGGGTATTTATAGATCGGCCCGGTCAAACTTACAGTTTTTTAGAAGACTTTCCAAAAGAATTTTAGTTTTATTTAATTCTTTGGTTCCTCTTTTATTGAGCTTACGATCTCGTCACTTGGGTAAAAAATGTTTTTTGTCATAGAAGCTATTTTTAAAATAACTTCTGGGGAGAATATCCCACACAAAAAACAAGGGAACGGATGAGGATTGGTGGCTCTTTCCGAAACCTAGGTATTCCCTGCATTACCCCCTGGTAAACATTACCATCGTTCTCCAATAATAAACAAACGATGTTTTAATAAAAACAGCAATAAAGGGATAAAGCCAGGCCATTTTGCAACAACAAAATACTACGGTATCCCAAACAAACAAGCCAACACTGTTCTAGTTTTTTACTTGTTTTTGTTTGAACTTCTTTAAAAATTCTTTAAAAAAATTTAAATTTATGGGGTTACAGGAGACTAAAGATATTTGAAAATCCACGTTTTGCGGCACTAAATGGGTACTGCCAATTTTATAGAAAATCCTATATGGCGTATAATTGTTGATATAACTTATACGCTCCATTGCTTCTCCGAGCAATTTCTTCTTCTCTACATTTGCTGCCAACCTGCTGCTACAAAATTATTATCAAATCTAATTTTGACTAAATTTAATTTAACACCGATTAAATTATCTGACCTTATTCATATTTCCTACTATTATTGGCGGTATTTTACTGTTCTGCTGTTGTTATTGTTGCTGCTGCAAAAATAACCAATCATAAATAAAAAAATAAAAATATTTTCCAAGGAAATGTAATATCCGTTAGACACTGCCGTAAATTTATTAAAAATGGAGCGTATGAGTTCTCTCAACACTCACACGACCAAATATTTTTAAAAATATGTGACGATTTTTTTGTATCAAAAATTGCGCATTTTTTACGGATATTTTCTAGACTCCCGTAGATCCAAGAAAACGTGTTATTTTTAAGGACTTTTAAAGTATATTTTAGGTCCACGAAACATTACATTTTTATGGACTTGTTCACGTCACAAAACATTGCTCATTGTTGAGGTCCTGAGCCATGTTTGAGCAAAATTTTTAAAAGAAAATTATCTATCGCAGAAATCGAACGCTCTGCAAACCTTACAATTTTTTCAAACTCTTTAAGTAACACAAATTGTGGATTTTTTCTGAAATATTAAAGTTTTCTGCATTTGCAAGCAGGTCAGGCTTAATCCCTTTATTGTTGTTTTTATAAAAACAACGTTTTTTTATTATTGGAGAACGATGGTAATGTTTAAAAGGGGGTAAGACAGGGTTTACTTAGGTTTCGGAAAGAGCCACCAATCTTCATCAGTTTCTTTGTTTTTTGTCTGAGATATTCTCCCCAGAAGTTATTTTAATAACCAGTAAAGAAAGTCTTAAAGTCGGGCGGGGCCGACTTTATGATACCCTACACCACTTTGCTAATTTAGTAGAGCTCCGCATAACAATTAAAAGTTTTTATGGCAGAATTCAATCTTACAAGCTATGATTAAATTATAATTTAATATCAAAGGAAAAATATGCCGAAGCATTTGTATCTTTTAAATTCGGACTTGTATTGTCCATTTGGTGCAAAATTAATTTGAAATCAGATAAAGATGTGTATGGGAGCTATATCCAAATCTGAACCGATCTCGATAACATTTGGCGAAGATATTTCTGAGCTGTAATTGATATATTTCCCTGAATATCGTTGTTACGGAGTGCAGATTACGGCTGTATATAACAAATCGGATGAAGAATATATATAGGAGCTATAGCTATATCTGAACCGATCTTCATCAAATTTGACATACTAGCTTCTAGACTCAATTCGGTCGTTTTGACAAATATTGGACGTTTGTGCACAATCAAAGGTAAATCGAACGAAGTTATATATGGGAGCTATATCCAAATCTGAACCGATCTCGATAAAATTTTGGAAATATATTTGATATATTTCCCCAAATATTGTTGTTACAGAGTGCATATTACGGCTGCGGAGGACAAAAATAACAAATCGGATAAACAATATATATGGGAGCTATAGCTATATCTGAACCGATTTCGATCAAATTTGACATACTTATTTTTAGGTCCAATCTGATCTTACGTGCAATTCCATACTATTCGGACTGATATTACACGTTTGGTGCACAATAAAAGGCAAATCGGACGAAGATATATATGAGAGCTATATCTAAATAAATGCGTACTGTACTTTATTTACAAAAATACATGGACAGACGGACGGGCGGACATGCATAAATCGACTCAGAATGTGATTCTATGCAGATCATCAAAAGGAACTATGGATCTATCTCGTTTCCTTTTGCCTGTTACCAACAAATGCACAAAGACATAATACCCTGACCACCTTGTGGTGAAGGGTATAATAACTTCTATGACAAAGAAATTAACCAGAGCAGCAATGGAGCGTACGTGCAATGTCAACACTCATACGCCGCAAATTATTGTTTTTAAATAGCTTCTAATAACATAGGCTTTCACGAATTTGTTAATCTCTTTTTTAGCATTTTGTTGAACTTCTTTCAGTTCGCGAAGTCTTAGGATTTTTACGAACTTTTCAATACTTTTTTAGCATCTTAAAGGTGGGTTGAAGTCCCTGCTAGCCCCATAAACCGTAATTACACCCTCAGCCATATGGCTAGAGAGGGTATATATCCTTTGATGGGGCCTAAAAGTACTGCATAGAGAGAGAGAGAGAGAGAGAAATGATAATCCGATTTTACTTCAACATTGCAAATCCTTATATTTGCATCAGTTCTAGGCCGAATGCGAAAATGAAGATTATCGGGTCACTCACTCTCAAACTACACACATCACAATATTTTTATTATCCCACAGTCTACTGTGAATATGGAATATATCGTATCCTTTTGGTTCCCTCCCCACAAGGGGTCAACATTTCGAATATCCATGAAGCTCATAAAACAGGAAATTAACATCAGATTTCACTTAGACTTGGCGGCACATCCCAATATTTTTATCAACCCAATATTTTTTATAAAGATGGTAGAGATCGAACCATTCCTTCTGATATCTACCCCACAAATCCGAAATAAGCATTCAGTTCTTTTCATATTTCACACATCCCAATATTTCTACTAACACAAAATCTGGTGTGAATATATATCGGTCCACTTCTTCTGGTACCTCCCCCACAAAGGGTCAACTTTTTGAATATCCATGAAGCTCATAAAACACAAAATTAACATTCGATTTTATTCAGACTTGGCACATCTCAATATTTCTATCAACACAAGATCTGTTATAAAGATGGTAGAGATCGGACCATTCCTTCTGGTACAACGCTAACTTCCGATATTGGGTTTTTGATGATTTTCGCCACAGTTTTTCAAGCATTTGTCTGCAAAAATTTGTATTTGTAGGGCATAAAGGGTTCTAGCTCCAGTGAATGGTCCACGTTTTTGTATAGCCCCCATATAATGGTATCTCCCGATATTCGGAATTTTTATGATTTTTGCCACATTTTTTCACGGATTTGTCTAAAATTTGGTATTTGTGGGTCATAATGGGTTCTCGGTCCTGTGGCAGAACACTGAATATTTGGGTCCACGTTTTGGTATAGCTCCCACATAAAGGTACCTCCCGATATTCGGCATCTTGATGGTTTTCGCCACATTTTTTCACGGATTTGTCTAAAAATTGGTATTTGTAGATCATAATGGGTTCCCGTTCCGGTTGAGAAACATTGTATGTATAGGTCAAAGTTTTTGTATAGCCCCCATATTACGGTACCTCTCGATATTCGGTGTTTTGATTATTTTCGCCACATTTTCCAAGGATTTATATAACAATTAGTATTTATAGATCATAATGGGTTCTCGCTCCGGTGACGAAAAATTGTTTGTATAGGTCAAAGTTTTTGTATAGCTCCCATATAACGGTACCTCCCGATATTCGGCATCTTGATGGTCTTCTTCCCAACTTTTTTCAAGTTTTTTTCTACAAAATTGCATTTGTAGATCATAATATGTTCTCGCTCCGGTTGCGAGTCATTGTATGTATAGGTCCACGTTTTTGTATAACCGCCATATAGCGGTACCTCCGATATTCGGTATTTTGATAATTTTTGCCAAAATTTTCCACGTTTTTTCTCTAAAAATTTGTATTTGTAGGTCATAATATGTTCTCGCTCCGGTGGCGAAACATTGTCTGTACATGTCCACGTGTTCGTATAGCCCCCATATAACGGTACCTCCCGATATTCGGTATTTTGATGATTTTAGCGACATTATTCACCGAAATTGTTTCAAATTTGGTATTTGAAGTTCGTAATGCATTCTACAGCCTATGATAAAAAATTGTATGTGCAGGTCCATGTCTTTGTATAGCCTCTGTATAACGGTACCTCCCAATATTCGGTATTTTGATGATTTTAGCAACATTATTCGCCTGAATTGTTCCAAATTTGGTATTTGAAGTTCATAATGAATTCTACAGCCTATGACAGGAGATTGTCTGTGCAGGTCCACGTCTTCGTATAGCTCCTATATAAAGTGTACCTCCCGATATTCGGCATTTTGATGATTTTAGCAACATTATTCGCCTGAATTGATCCAAATTTGGTATTTGAAGTTCGTAATAGATACTACAGCCTATGACAGAAAATTGTCTATGCTGGTCTACGTCTTCGTATAGCCTCCATAAGCGGTACCCCCCTATATTCGGTATTTTGATGATTTTAGCAACATTCTTTACCGGAATTGTTTCGAATTTGGTATTTGAAGTTCGTAACGGATACTACAACCTATGACAGAAAACTATCTGTGCAGGTTCACGTCTTCGTATAGACCCCATATAACGGCACCTCCCAATATTCGGTATTTTGATGATTTTAGCGACATTATTCACCGGAATTCTTTCAAATTTGTTATTTGAGGTTCGTCCTGGCAGAAAAATGTCTATGCAGGTTTATGTCTTCGTATAGCCCCTATATAATGTTACCTCCCTATATTCTATATTTTGACGATTTTAACTACATTATTCACCGATTTTTTTAAGTTTCGCATTTGAATATTTTAATGGCTTATGACAAAAGTTG
Organism: Musca domestica; assembly: GCF_030504385.1. NCBI lineage: Eukaryota > Metazoa > Arthropoda > Insecta > Diptera > Muscidae > Musca > Musca domestica. The sequence goes on from NW_026712172.1 coordinate 13,550,673, forward strand.
CCTATGCAAATCCACGTCGTTGTGTAGACCCTCATATAACGGCTGCATTCGGTAGTTTTAAGATTTTAACAAAATTTTTAACGGATTTTATTTTTTTTTTTTTGAAAATTGCCAAATTCATTCCAAATGGTGGAGGGTATTCAAAGTTCGTCCTGGCCGAACTTACAGCTTTTTACTTGTTTTGCTTGTTCTTTACTCAAATTATTAAAAGAATTCGAGGTAGCCATTAAGAAATCTTTCAATTAATAATGAATCGAAGTTCTGAAGCTCTCTCTTCTAATACTGCAAAGAAGAGAAATGAAGTATCGGTAATGCTTGTGGTCCAAATAAGTTTAAATGAATAACGAATTATTTGCACTAAACAATCAACTTTCAACTTACAGTGAAAACTCTCTAAAATAGTTTTCACTAATAAAAATCCAAAATTTCGGTAAAACTTGTGGACCATGGAGAGTACTATATTGAGATTATTATAAAAAGGAGGCATTATTTCGAGGTTTTACTGTAACTGTTCTGACATTGTTCCACCTATAACAACCAGACAATGTTTCGTTTTGTGTTGCTCTGTAATTATGTAGATATTATGAAATTAATGAACTTTAATTAGAAGCTAGCACAGACACTTGTATAATTGCAAAACAAACAGAATATTGCCACAAAAGGGCTCTTGACCTCAAGTATTTGCCCTTGGAAAACTAAAGTTCTGACACAAGGGAAAGAAAAGAATGTCTGTATCGTATTGAGCGTGTGTGTGTGTTGAAAAACATTGGATTGTAATTTGTTTGTATTAAATTGAATATTAAATTAGTTTGTTTAAAATAGTTTAAAATATAAATGTAATACTAAGTGGCGTATGGGTATTGTCAGTAGTTATACGTCCTGGGGGGAACTTAATTAAATTAAAAAATTTAATCACAAATTTTAAATGACTTTCATTAAATTTTTGAAGCAAACAAGTAAAAAAGTTGTAAGTTTGGCCGGGCCGAACTTTGAATACCCTCCAACATTTGTAATGAATTTGACAATTTTCCAAAAAAATAAAATCCATTAAAAATTGAGTTAAAATATTACTCTGGACCTGGATAGGCAACTTTTGTCATAAGACATTACAATATTAAAATGCGAAACTTGAAAAAAAGTATCCAAATTTGAAACATTTCCGGTGAATAAAGTCGCTAAAATCTTCAAAATACCGAATATCGGAGGGTACCGTTATATTGAGGCTGTACGAAGAGGTGGAACTGCACAGACAATTTTCTGTCTTATGCTGTAGTATCCATTACGAACTTCAAATACCAAATTTGAAACAATTCCGGTAAATAATGTCGCTAAAATTTTCAAAATACCGAATATCGGGAGGTTCAGTTATATGGGTGCTGAATAATGTAGCTAAAATCATCAAAATACCGAATATCGGGAGATACCGTTATATGAGAGCAATACGAAGACGTGGACCTGCACAGACAATTTTCTGTCATAGGTTGTAGTATCAATTACGAACTTCAAATACCACATTTGAAACAATTCCGGTGAATAATGTCGCTAACATCATCAAAATACCGAATATAGGGAGGTACCGTTATAAGGGGGGCTATACGAGGACGTGGACCTGCACAGGCAATTTTCCGTCATAGGCTGTAGTATCCATTACGAACTTCAAATACCAAATTTGAAAACAATTCCGATGAGTAATGAGGCTAACATCATCAAAAAACCGAATATCGGGAGGTACCGTTGTATGGGAGCTATAAGAAGACGTAGACCTGAACAGACAACTTTCTGTCTTAGGATGTAGTATCCATTACGAACCTCAAATACCAAATTTGAAACAATTCCTGTGAATAATGTCGCAAAAATCATCAAAATACCGAATATCGGGAGGTACCGCTATATCGGGGTTATATGAAGACGTGGACCTGCACAGACTATTTTCTGTCTTATACTGTAGTATCTATTACGAACTTCAAATACCAAATTTGAAAGATTTCTGGGAAATAATGTCGCTAAAATCGTAAAAAATAATGTCGCTAAAATCATCAAAGTACCGAATATCGGGAGATGCCTTTATATGGGGGCTATACGAAGACGTGGACATGCACAGACAATTTTCTGTCTTAGTCTGTAGCATCCATTTGAAACTTCAAATACAAAATTTGAAACAGTTCCGGTGAATAATGCCGCTAACATCATCAAAATACCGAATATGGGGAGGTACAATTGTATGGGGGCTATACGAAGACGTGGACCTGCACAGACAAAATTCTGTCGTAGGGTATAATATTCATTACAAACTTCAAATACCACATTTGGAACAATTCTAGTAAATAATGTCTCCAAACTCATCAAAATACCGAATATCGGGGTGTACTGTTATATGGGAGCTATAGGAAGATGTGGACCTGCACAGAGAAAATTTTCTGTCATAGGCTGTAGTATCCATTACGAACTTCAAATACCAAATATGAAACAATTCCGGTGAATAGTGTAGCTGAAATCATTAAAATACCGAATATCAGGAGGTACCGTTATATAGGGACTATACGAAGACGTGGGCCTGCAAAGATAATTTTCTTTCATAGGCTGTAGTACCCATTACGAACTTTAAATATCAAATTTGAAACAATTCCGGTAAATGATGTCGCTGAAATTATCAAAATACCGAATATCGGGAGGTACCGTTATATGGGGGCTATACGAAGACCTGGACCTGCACAGACAATCTTCTGCCATAGGCTGTAGTATCAATTACGAACTTTAAATACACAATTTGAAATAATTCCGGTGAATATTGTAGCTAAAATCGTTAAAATACCGAATAGCGGATAATGGTACCTATATGGGTGCTATTCGAGGACGTGGACTTGGGCAGACAATTTTTTGTCTTCGGCTGTAGCATTAATTACGAACTTCAAATACCAAATTTGAAACAATTCCGGTGAATAATGTTGCTAAAATCATCAAAATACAGAATATTGGGAGGTACAATTATATGGACCTACCAAAACGTGGACCTACATGGCCGATTTTTAATACCAAAAGTCCTGCAGACATAAAATACATTTGAGTAAAATTTTATCAACTTACTTCATTTCATTCGGAAGCTAGAGTGATTTCCACAGACGGACGGACATCGCTAAATCGACATAGAATTTTATGCCGATCAAGAATATATCTACTTTGTGGGGTCTAAAATGTATATTTCGAGGTGTTACAAACGGAGTGACAAATTTTATATACCCTCCTTACTATGGTGGAGGGTATAATAATATCGGAATATCTTCAGAAAATATATACCTAGATACCAAGATCCTTGACTGCCTTTCCCCAGTATTCCACACTGCGCGAACTATCCGCAAATCATTGAATTAATTTTATTGATTTCCATAACATAATCAATTTTCCCAGCCACTTAATGGCTTTCACAATACTTCAACCCCCCCCCCCCCCCCCCCTCGCGATTGTGTCCTATAACCACCTTGAATATCCTTGAACTTTTATTGCCACAATTGTTGCTGTGAAAGACATTTTTGTTTTGTTCTGTTCTGTTCTGTTGTGGTGCAGTGGCAGTTGAGTTGAGTTCAGCTATTGTTGGCTTGGTATTCAGTTCCTATCGCTGTGAATTCATTGGAATTAGTGACGGGATAGACAAACAGACAGATAGACAGCCTTCAAACGAGCCAGCCAAGGTAACCAGCTGGTTCGGGGAATAACAATAATGTGTCTGGATGTAACAGGTATCGATGTTGCTTGACATGGGGTTAATATTTGAACCAGGGTTTTCAAGGTTTCTCAAAGGGGAATGAAGGGAGTGCATATAAAAATGTATTATTAAAAGGGATGCCTTTTTATGCTATGAAAAAAATTTGAGGGGGAGGGGTACCAAGGGTCTATTTCCCCTAGAAGGCCTTTAAACGGCCTTCCAGTCTAAGAAGAACTTTAATAGGTCCTTTTAAAAGGCCGTCAAAACTTCATGATTTTTGGTAGTAAACATCCAACATTTTGTGATACCTAAGAGGCCTTGAAGATTTATTTTTAATAATTTTCCGAAAGAAGACTTTTGGCGCTTAAGACGGGATAAAAAAATCTTGAAAACTTCCTCGATTTAAAGTTTGAAAAGTAAAAAAAAATTGGGTCCTGACTTTCTGAGTCGATTTAAGCATAATAGTCCGGCTGTCCATGTATTTTTGTCAGGCCGCATTTATTATCCGATTTAGATGAAAATTTCCAAACAAAATTTGTTCGACACAAGGACGAACTCTATTGAAATTGGGGAGAATCGGTTCAAATTTAAATATAGCAAAAAAAAAAGTGAATTGTGGCACTTCCGACCGAATTCCGACCTAGAAGCACGTTCAGATATAGATATAGTTCCCATATGTATATTTCATCAGATTTATTGCTAAAGTCCCTCACATGCGTAATATGTACTTCACAACAAGGATTTTTGATACTGGACATCAGATACAGCTCGAAAATAAGTCCGCCAAATTTTATCGAGATCGGTTCGGATTTTTAAATACCTTCGATTTCCGATTTTAGCGACATTTTTCACCGGAATTGTTTCAAATTTGACATTTGATGTTCGTAAAGGATACTACAGCTTAAGGCAGAAAATTATCTGTGCAGGTCCACGTTTTGTTATAGCCCCCATATAATGGCACCTACCGATATTCGGAATTTTCATGATTTTATCGACATTATTCACCGGAATGGTTTCAAATTTAATATTAAGAATTCGTAATGGATGCTACAGCCTACGACAAAAAATTATCTGTGAAGGTCCACGTCTTCGTAGAGCCCCCATATAACGGTACCTCCCGATATTAGGTATTTTGATGATTTTAGCCATATTATTCACCGGAATACTTTCAAATTTGGCATTTGAAGCTCGTAATGGATACTACAGCCTATGACGGAAAATTGCCTGCGCAGATCCACTTCTTCGTATAGACCCCATATAACGATATTTCCCGATATTCGGTATTTTGATGATTTTTGCGAAAATATTCATCGGAATTGTTTCAAATTTGGCATTTGAAGTTCGAAATTGATGCTACAGCCTAAGACAGAAAATAGACCATGTAGGTCCACGTCTTCGTTTAGCCCTCATATAACGCTACCTCCCGTTATTCGGTATTTTGATGATTTTAGCGACATTATTCACCGGAATTGTTTCAAATTGGCTATTTGAAGTTCATATTAAGAATTCGTAATGGATGCTACAGCCTACGACAAAAAATTATCTGTGCAGGTCCACGTTTTGGTATAGCCCCCATATAATGGCACCTACCAATATTCAGAATTTTCATGATTTTATCGACATTATTCACCGGAATTGTTTAAAATTGGGTATTTCAAAGTTCATATTAAGAATTCGTAATGGATGCTACAGCCTACGACAAAAAATTATCTGTGCAGGTCCACATCTTCCTATAGCCCCCATATAACGGTACCTCCCGATATTCGGTTTTTTTTGATGATATTAGCGACATTATTCACCGGAATTGTTTAAAATTGGGTATTGAATGTTCGTAGTGGACAATTTTCTGTCAGCCTATGACAGAAAATTGTCTGTGCAGGTCCACGTCTTCATATAGCCTCCATATAACGGTATCTCCTGGTATTCGGTATTTTTATGATTTCAGCGACTTTATTCACCGGAATTGTTTCAAATTGGGTATTTGAAGTTCATAATGGATGCTACAGCCTATGACAGAAAATTGTCTGTGCAGGTCCACGTCTTCTCCTCCATATAACGGTATCTCCCCATATTCGGTATTTTGATGATTTTAGAGACATTATTCACCGGAATTGTTTCAAATTTGATATTTGAAATTCGTAATGGATACTACAGCCTAGGACAGAAAACTGTATGTGCAAGTCCACGTTTGGTGTAGCCCCCATGTGATGGTACCTCCCTATATTCGGTATTTTGATGATTTTAGCGACATTATTCACCGGAATTGTTTCAAATTGGGTATTTGAAGTTCATAATGGATGCTACAGCCTATGACAGAAAATTGTCTGTGCAGGTCCACGTCTTCTCCTCCATATAACGGTATCTCCCCATATTCGGTATTTTGATGATTTTAGAGACATTATTCACCGGAATTGTTTCAAATTTGATATTTGAAATTCGTAATGGATACTACAGCCTAGGACAGAAAATTGTATGTGCTAGTCCACGTTTGGTGTAGCCCCCATGTGATGGTACCTCCCTATATTCGGTATTTTGATGATTTTAGCGACATTATTCACCGGAATTGTTTCAAATTGGGTATTTGAAGTTCATAATGGATGCTACAGCCTGTGACAGAAAATTGTCTGTGCAGGTCCACGTCTTCGTATAGCCCCCATATAACAATACTCCCCTATATTCGGTATTTTGGCGATTGTAGCTAAATTATTCATCGATTTTTTAAAGTTTCACATTTGATTATAGTAATGCCTTATGGTTAAATTTGCCTATGCAGGTCCACGTCGTCGTATAGACCCTAATATAACGGCTACATTCGATATTTTTAAGATTTTAACAGAATTTTTGACGTGTTATATTTTTTTTGAAAATTGCCAAATTCCTTCCAAATGCTGGAAGGTATTCAAAGATCGGTCCGGCCAAACTTACAGCTGTTTTTACTTCTTTAGATTTTCCATTTCTCCAAAGTCCAGTTGAGGGACTAGTATTTCCTTACCACTTGATTATTTTACCAGGTGGTACCACAGTGCGTATACGCGGTGTCGTATTGTATACGCTCGAATGCCCCTAACTATTTCAATTAACCTAAAAATAATTTTAAATTTTAAAAGAACAAATTAAACAGCACTGTGCCCTGTTCTTTTAACTAGAATCTGGTTTATTTAATCCTGTATCATCGAACCCATAGAAATTTACATTTTTTATTAGCAATAGCAGCAACAACAGCAGGTGGCTTTTTGACCTACTGACAATAGCATTTAATTCCCCTTTTTGATTGACATTTTTTCTTTGCTTTCATTGGTTTATCTCAATGAATAGACAAATATTTCTTTAGAATATGCAAATAATGGCAGATTTAGGCATGGGATCCCATTTCAGGGCCAATATAATTGATTTGATTAAATTACCAAAGCAGAGATTTTCTAATTAGATATGTAATAAAGGCTATCCCATGGAATTGAAAATTAATTTCCAAAACAAAAGAAAATCTTCGTAACGAGGGAACATTTGAACAGTGGGAGGTGTATAATTAGCTCAGCAGGTGGATAACAGGGAACAAACAAATAAACAATAAAAACAAGTAAAAAAGCTGTAAGTTCGGCCGGGCCGAACATTGAATACCCTCCACCATATGGAAGAAATTTTCAATTTTCAAAAAAAAAAAAAAATAAATAAATAAATAAAATCCGTTAATCGACGACATTAATCTGCATATGCAACCTTTGTCATAAGCCTTTACAATATTCAAATGCGAAATTAGAAAAAAAAATCGGTGAATAATGTAGCTAAAATCATATAAATTCCGAATATCGGGAGGTACGGTTATATGGGGGTTATACGAAGGCGTGGACCTGGACAGACAGTTTTCTGTCTAAGGCTGTAGTATCCATCACGAACTTTAAATACCAAATTTGAAACAATTCCGGTGATTAATGTCGCTAAAATTATCAAAATACCGAATATCGGAAGGTAGCGTTATATGGAGGCTATACCAAAACTTGCACAGACGATTTTCTGTCATAGGCTGTGGGGTACATTTCGAACTTCAAATACCAAATTTGAAACAATTCCGATAAATAATGTAGCTAAAATCATCAAAATACCGAATATCGAAAGATACAATCATATGGGAGCTATATCAAGAGGTGGACCTACATGGCCCATTTTCAATACCAAAAGTCCTGCAGATATTATATACATTTGAAAAATGGCTCGTGAGCTAAACATATCGCAATATTCCAATATTGAAATTCCAAAAAGTGCAAGAATTTACACCGCAACAGAAAGAAAAAAGACTCAGAAGAGCTAAAGAGTTGCTTCGCTTGGCCGAAAGTGGTGAACTGCCCAATTTGGTTTTCTCCGATGAGAAAAATTTCGTTGTCCCGCAGTTTGTAAACAAACAAAATGATCGTCAAAGAGGTCAGTTGAAAATTTGCACCTTCGGTTGGCCACCAGAACTCAAGCGCCGGCCAGCCATGGTGATTGTGTGGGCCGCCATAACAGCCGATGGTCGCTATCCGCTCGTATTAATCGTCCGTGGCATGAAAATAAATTCCGAATAATATCGCGAAAATATTCTGGAGGGTGTATTAAAGCCATTTTGGTAGACCTTGGACATTCCAACAGGACTCAGAATCATGGCACTCAGCACGCGCCACCCAAGAATGGTTACAAAATGAGGTTCCTCGCTTCATTTCTAGCGCACAATGGACACCAAAATCTCCGAATGCCAATCGGTTTACTATTGTGTCTGGAGTATTTTGGAAGGCAAGGTTGGCACTAAAAAATACCAAAGAGTCGATCACCTCAAGCAAGCGCATTGCCGGGAATGGGCCAAAATACCGCAGAGCAACATTCGGGCAACGTGTGACTGTTCCATTGGCCGTTGGAAGGCCATAATTCGTGCTAAAGGTGACCAAATCTAAACAAATCTAAACTTTTTCTAAAATTTGATGCTATTTCCGAAATTTTTTGCTTTCATTCAATAAAATTATGGCGTAGAGCAACATTCGGGCAGCGAGTGACTGTTCCATTGGCCGTTTGAAGACCATAATTCGTGCTAAAGGTGACCAATTCGAACAAATCTAAACTTATTCTAAAATTTGATGCTATTTCCGACATTTTTTGCTTTCATTCAATAAAATTATGGCGTTTGACTTTGTTGCGTTTTTTTATCTCATCCTGTGTACCGTCTCTAGCCATAAGGCTGAAGGTATAAAGATGTCATCTATGGCGTATACGTTTTGACAGCAATCATACGCCCCAATGGGGCAATAATCCCAGCCCTTGCTGATATCAAAATAGTGTGCTCTTTTTCCTGTTGCCTTTTTTAGAATTTCATTAAATTTCCGTAATTGTTTCCCAGAATATCGACATTCAAAATTTAAATCTCTGTTTTGTTTTAATCCCTTCGAAACAAAAATTTATTTGTTGATCTGATGCTGATAGTGTTTGTCTGCTGACATTTCAAAGTTTTATAGGTAATGGCCACTTGCAGCACACTAGCTATGTACGAGTGCGATTATCTTGTTTGATTTGTATGCCACTTACATTGGCATGAACAAATATTGAATTTTAAATCCAAATTCCTGCTCCATCTACTCCTCCTCATCCTCTTGCCTGGCTGACTACCACCAGACCAGTAGTTTTGTCTGGCTGTGGTGCTGTCCTCGTACTTTTCGTTTCTGTCATTGAATTCTGGTGCACAATTCTGTCACGGTTGAATGAGAAAAAAAAATCCCCAACTGACAGGCATGTTGAGAATATAAAACATTTATCCAAGTTGTAAAGTTCGCTTCTTGTTCAATTTGTTTATTTTTTTTTTTTTTTTTTTTTTTTTTTTTTTTTTTTTTTTATGGGAATGTCTTTCAACAGATGTCGTATGTGTGTGCGTGCATATGTTTTGGGAGATTTTTGTAATAAATACGAAGGACAATAAGTTTGTCAAATGCAAATTTTGTCCTGTTAAAGGAAGAAGAGAAAATTAAGAATTTTTAGAGAAAATGTTTAAGAATTCTGAATGAAGGTGGTGCTAAACTAACTCAATATCAGTGTGCGTTTTTAAAAACGTTTAAGCTTTCAGTGAACATTTCAATATCCTCCTTTCCTGAAAGTCCAAAAATACCTGTACTAGGATTTAAATAAAATAATTATTTCCAAATGCCATGATAAACTCTACAATTATTTCCTTATTTGTTTTTATACCCTCCACCATAGTATGGAGGGTATATTAAGTTTGTCATTCCGTTTGTAAAACCTCGAAAAATACATTTTAGACCCCACAAAGTATATATATTCTTGATCACCATAAAAAATTCTATGTCCGTCCTCCCGTGGAAATCACTCTAGCTTCCGAACGAAATAAAGTATTTTGATAAAATTTTACTCAAATGAATAGAGTGACATAAAAAACCCGCAACAAAGTTATACGCCACAACTTTTATTTTTTTTTTATAATTTTATTGAATGAAAGCTAAAAATGTCGGAAATAGCATCAAATTTTAGAATAAGTTTAGATTTGTTCGAATTGGTCACCTTTGGCACGCATTATGGCCTTCAAACGGCCAATGAAACCGTCACATGCTGCCCGAAAATTGCTATGCGGTATTTTGGCCCATTCCCGGCGAAGCGCTTGCTTGAGGTGATCGACACTTTGGTATTTTTTAGTGCCAACCTTGCTTTCCAAAATACTCCAGACATAATAGTCCAACGGATTGGTATCCGGAGATTTTGGTGGCCATTGTGCGCTGGAAATGAAGCGAGGAACCCCATTTTGTAACCATTCTTGGGTGACGCGTGCTGAGTCCTGTTGGAATGCCCAAGGTCTGCGGTCAAAATGTTTGCGTGGCCAAGGCTTTAACACAGCCTCCAGAATATTTTTTGGCGATAATATTCGGCATTTATTCTGATGCCACGGTCGATTAATACGAGGAGAGAACGACTATCGGCTGTTATGGCGGCCCACACCATGGCCAAGGCCGGCGCTTGAGTTCTGGTGGCCAACTGAAAGTGCACATTTTCAGCTTACCTTTTTTGGCAAGTAAACACGATCATTTTGTTTGTTTAAAAACTGCTGGACAACGAAGGTTTTCTCATCGGAGAAAACCAAATTCGGCAGTTCACCACTTTCGGCCAAGCGAAGCAACTCTTTAGCTCTTTTGAGTCCATTTTCTTTCTGTTGCGGTGTAAGTTCTTGCAGTTTTTGGAATTTCAATGGCTTTACCCCGAGCTAATTTTTTAATATTTGCCGAATGGAATATTGCGATATGTTCAGCTTAACTTCGATCAAGTCGCTTCTTTACTTTTCGAACCATTTCTGCTGATGTTGCTGTTTTCTTCCATCCACTTCCTTGACGTCGGGCTACGCTACAGGTATCACAGCAACGAGTGATGGTACGAGACAAGACACAAAAGATTTATTCACATTTAAATGCCGGAGTGCTCCAACGATAGCCACTTGTTGTTTTCCAGCGAAATATGAAGAAATCACACCATCACGCTTGAATTCCATCACGAATAACGAACTTTTTCTGGAAAATTCTCACCAAAATGCTTTGTACGCTTGTAAATAATATAATGACCTGTCACTGGAATAATGTTAGCAGCTGTCGTACGAGTGGCTTAGAAATGACAACAGTCTGAAATTGCTTGCAGTTTTTTCATTTCACCCTGTATATATTCTTGATCAGCATAAAATTCTATGTCGATTTAGCGATGTCCGTCTGTCTGTGGAAATCGCACTAGATTCCGAACAAAATGAAGAAGGCTGATACAATTTTACTCAAATGTGTAGTATATTTGCAGGACTTTTGGTATTGAAAATGGGTCATGTAGGTCCACGTTTTGGTATAGGCCCCATATAATGGTACCTCCCTTTTTCGTTATTTTGATGATTTAAGCGACATTATTCACCGGAATTGTTTCAAATTTGGTATTTGAAGTTCGTAATTTATAGTACAGCCTATACAGCCACGTCTTCGTATAGCCCTCATATAACGGTACCTTTATACCTTTCAATATTCGGTATTTCGATGATTTTAGTGACATTATTCACCGGAATTGTTAAATTTGTTATTTAAATTGTTAATTAAATTTGGTATTTGAAGTTCATAATGGATACTACAAGCTATGACAGAAAATTGTCTGTGACGGTCGACGTCTTCGTATAGCCCCCATATAATGTTACCTCCCGATGTTCGGTATTTTGATGATTTTAGTTACATTATTCACCGATTTTTTTTTCAAGTTTCGCATTTGAATATTTTGATGGCTTATGACAAAAATTTGCCTATGCAGGTCCACGTCGTCGTATAGACCCTAATATGACGCTTATATTTGGTATTTTTAAGATTTAAAAAAAAATTAACAGATTTTTTTTTAAAGTTGCTAAATTCGTTGCATATGGTGGAGGGTATTCAAAGTTCGGCCCAGCCGAACTTACAGCTTTTTTACTTGTTCAATTTGAATTCTTTTAATATTTCCGAAAGCCCAAAATCATAAAATCCTTTGCATGCCTAATTAGTTTTGCAATCACAATTTTTGTGCCCTAGAAACTTAATCAGTGTTGCCAGACCTCCACAGGAACCATGTAAATGTTCCCCATAAAATCCACATTTCTACCATTTATCCCCTGCCATTGACAAGGAAATGTCAAAATCCATCACTTCATATTGTCCATGTCCTCGAACACTTCATCAACTAATTAATTGTTTTGGCACTTCATAGTTCAAGTGAGGCGTGAGGCGAAACGCTAGAACAAGGGATGTCTAAATAACATAGAGAGAGAGAGGGAGGAGTACGACATTTTGAAAATAAGTGAACACTCACAAAACTCATTCAGAAGACAAATTTTCTTTTGTTGAAGGTTTATTTTATGAGCGAACAATGTCTGCCACGGTTGGGCTATGCCTCATTTTTCGTTGGCAACAAATACCAACGGAAGATGGCAGCAAACGCTTTGGTAAATATTAAATATTAAGTTCTGGAACTACAATATTCCCTTCCCTCCTTGCACTTTTTAACTGCCTGAAGTTAATCAAACCAGAACTTGCAATCATGGTTCGAAGGTAACTTTTGCCAATTTTTGATATTTTGTCGGTGTGTGAGAACAGGGTGGCAAGTTTTTAATTGGCATTGCGCGGGAAAGGTGTCATGTCATGGTACCACGTACGGATGTTGACATTTCCTGTGGTCTATTGGTAATCGAAAACTTTTGGTACAAGATGTGGATTTTAAAAGAAAAAATTTTTAAAGAGCCTACAAGACGTGGATTTTTAAGAAAATTTTTTTAAAGATCCTACAAGACGTGGATTTTTAAAGAAAAATTTTTTGAAGAGCCTTCAAGACGTGGATTTTTAAAGAAAAATGTTTTTAAAGAGCCTAAAAGACGTGGATTTCTAAAGAAAAATTTTTGAAGAGTCTACAAGACGTGGATTTTTAAAGAAAAAAATTTTTGAAGAGACTACAAGACGTGGGTTTTTAAAGAAAAATTTTTTAAAGAGCCTACAAGACGTGGATTTTTAAAGAACAATTTTTTGAAGAGCCTACAAAACGTGGATTTTTAAAGAACAATTTTTTGAAGAGCCTACAAGACGTGGAGTTTTAATGAAAAATTTTTTGAAGAGCCTACAAGACGTGGATTTTTAAAGAAAAAATTTTTGAAGAGCCTACAAGACGTGGATTTTTAAAGAAAAATTTTTTGAAGAGCCTACAAGACGTGGATTTTTAAAGAAAAATTTTTTGAAGAGCCTACAAGACGTGGATTTTTAAAGAATTTTTTTTTGAGGAGCCTGCAAGACGTGGATTTTTAAAGAAAAATATTTTAAAGAGCCTACAAGACGTGGATTTTTAAAGAAAAATATTTTAAAGAGCCTACAAGACGTGGATTTTTAAAGAAAAATATTTTAAAGAGCCTACAAGACGTGGATTTTTAAAGAAAAATATTTTAAAGAGCCTACAAGACGTGGATTTTTAAAGAAACATTTTTTGAAGAGCCTCCGAGACGTGGATTTTTAAAGAAACATTTTTTAAAGAGCCTACAAGACGTGGATTTTTAAAGAAACATTTTTTAAAGAGCCTACAAGACGTGGATTTTAAAAGAAACATTTTTTAAAGAGCCTACAAGACGTGGATTTTTAAAGAAACATTTTTTAAAGAGCCTACAAGACGTGGATTTTTAAAGAAACATTTTTTAAAGAGCCTACAAGACGTGGATTTTTAAAGAAACATTTTTTAAAGAGCCTACAAGACGTGGATTTTTAAAGAAACATTTTTTAAAGAGCCTACAAGACGTGGATTTTTAAAGAAACATTTTTTAAAGAGCCTACAAGACGTGGATTTTTAAAGAAACATTTTTTAAAGAGCCTACAAGACGTGGATTTTTAAAAAAAAATTTTTTGAAGAGCCTAAAAGACGTGGATTTTTAAAGAAAAATTTTTTGAAGAGCCTACAAAACGTGGATTTTTAAAGAAATTTTTTTTGAAGAGCCTACAAGACGTGGATTTTTAAAGAAAAAATTTTTGAAGAGCCTAAAAGACGTGGATTTTTAAAGAAATTTTTTTTGAAGAGCCTACAAAACGTGGATTTTTAAAGAAATTTTTTTTGAAGAGCCTACAAGACGTGGATTTTTAAAGAAAAAAAATTTAAAGAACCTGCAAGACGTGGATTTTAAAAAAACACTTTTTGAAGAAACTACAAGACGTGGATTTTTAAAGAAAAAAAATTTGAAGAGCCTACCAGACGTGGATTTTTAAAGAAACATTTTTTGAAGAGCTTACAAGACATGTATTTTTAAAGAAAAATTTTTTAAAGAGCCTACAAGACGTGGATTTTTAAAGAAACATTTTTTAAATAGCCTACAAGACGTGGATTTTTAAAGAAACATTTTTTAAAGAGCCTACAAGACGTGGATTTTTAAAGAAAAATATTTTAAAGAGCCTACAAGACGTGGATTTTTAAAGAAAAATATTTTAAAGAGCCTACAAGACGTGGATTTTTAAAGAAAAAATTTTTGAAGAGCCTGCGAGACGTGGATTTTAAAAAAACACTTTTTGAAGAAATTACACGACGTGGATTTTAAAAGAAAAAAAATTTGAAGAGCCTACAAGACGTGGATTTTTAAAGAAAACACTTTTAAAGAGCCTACAAGACGTGGATTTTTAAAGAAAAATTATTTGAAGAGCCTACAAGACGTGGATTTTTAAGAAAAAAGTTTTACAGAGCCTACAAGACGTGGATTTTTAAAGAAAAATATTTTAAAGAGCCTACAAGACGTGGATTTTTAAAGAAAAATATTTTAAAGAGCTTACAAGACGTGGATTTTTAAAGAAATTTTTTTTAAAGAGCCTACAAGACGTGGATTTTTAAAGAAAAAAAATTTAAAGAGCCTACAAGACGTGGATTTTTAAAGAAAAAGATTTTAAAGAGCCTACAAGTCGTGGATTTTTAAAGAAAAAAATTTTAAAGAGCCTACAAGACGTGGATTTTTAAAGAAAAATTTTTTGAAGAGCCTACAAAACGTGGATTTTTATAGAAATTTTTTTGAAGAGCCTACAAGACGTGGATTTTTAAAGAAAAAATTTTTGAAGAGCCTACAAGACGTGGATTTTTAAAGAAAAAATTTTTGAAGAGCCTAAAAGACGTGGATTTTTAAAGAAAAATTTTTTGAAGAGCCTACAAAACGTGGATTTTTAAAGAAATTTTTTTTGAAGAGCCTACAAGACGTGGATTTTTAAAGAAAAAAAATTTAAAGAACCTGCAAGACGTGGATTTTAAAAAAACACTTTTTGAAGAAACTACAAGACGTGGATTTTTAAAGAAAAAAAATTTGAAGAGCCTACCAGACGTGGATTTTTAAAGAAACATTTTTTGAAGAGCTTACAAGACATGTATTTTTAAAGAAAAATTTTTTAAAGAGCCTACAAGACGTGGATTTTTAAAGAAACATTTTTTAAATAGCCTACAAGACGTGGATTTTTAAAGAAACATTTTTTAAAGAGCCTACAAGACGTGGATTTTTAAAGAAAAATATTTTAAAGAGCCTACAAGACGTGGATTTTTAAAGAAACATTTTTTAAAGAGCCTACAAGACGTGGATTTTTAAAGAAACATTTTTTAAAGAGCCTACAAGACGTGGATTTTTAAAGAAACATTTTTTAAAGAGCCTACAAGACGTGGATTTTTAAAAAAAAATTTTTTGAAGAGCCTAAAAGACGTGGATTTTTAAAGAAAAATTTTTTGAAGAGCCTACAAAACGTGGATTTTTAAAGAAATTTTTTTTGAAGAGCCTACAAGACGTGGATTTTTAAAGAAAAAATTTTTGAAGAGCCTAAAAGACGTGGATTTTTAAAGAAATTTTTTTTGAAGAGCCTACAAAACGTGGATTTTTAAAGAAATTTTTTTTGAAGAGCCTACAAGACGTGGATTTTTAAAGAAAAAAAATTTAAAGAACCTGCAAGACGTGGATTTTAAAAAAACACTTTTTGAAGAAACTACAAGACGTGGATTTTTAAAGAAAAAAAATTTGAAGAGCCTACCAGACGTGGATTTTTAAAGAAACATTTTTTGAAGAGCTTACAAGACATGTATTTTTAAAGAAAAATTTTTTAAAGAGCCTACAAGACGTGGATTTTTAAAGAAACATTTTTTAAATAGCCTACAAGACGTGGATTTTTAAAGAAACATTTTTTAAAGAGCCTACAAGACGTGGATTTTTAAAGAAAAATATTTTAAAGAGCCTACAAGACGTGGATTTTTAAAGAAAAATATTTTAAAGAGCCTACAAGACGTGGATTTTTAAAGAAAAAATTTTTGAAGAGCCTGCGAGACGTGGATTTTAAAAAAACACTTTTTGAAGAAATTACACGACGTGGATTTTAAAAGAAAAAAAATTTGAAGAGCCTACAAGACGTGGATTTTTAAAGAAAACACTTTTAAAGAGCCTACAAGACGTGGATTTTTAAAGAAAAATTATTTGAAGAGCCTACAAGACGTGGATTTTTAAGAAAAAAGTTTTACAGAGCCTACAAGACGTGGATTTTTAAAGAAAAATATTTTAAAGAGCCTACAAGACGTGGATTTTTAAAGAAAAATATTTTAAAGAGCTTACAAGACGTGGATTTTTAAAGAAATTTTTTTTAAAGAGCCTACAAGACGTGGATTTTTAAAGAAAAAAAATTTAAAGAGCCTACAAGACGTGGATTTTTAAAGAAAAAGATTTTAAAGAGCCTACAAGTCGTGGATTTTTAAAGAAAAAAATTTTAAAGAGCCTACAAGACGTGGATTTTTAAAGAAAAATTTTTTGAAGAGCCTACAAAACGTGGATTTTTATAGAAATTTTTTTTGAAGAGCCTACAAGACGTGGATTTTTAAAGAAAAAATTTTTGAAGAGCCTACAAGACGTGGATTTTTAAAGAAAAAATTTTTGAAGAGCCTAAAAGACGTGGATTTTTAAAGAAAAATTTTTTGAAGAGCCTACAAAACGTGGATTTTTAAAGAAATTTTTTTTGAAGAGCCTACAAGACGTGGATTTTTAAAGAAAAAAAATTTAAAGAACCTGCAAGACGTGGATTTTAAAAAAACACTTTTTGAAGAAACTACAAGACGTGGATTTTTAAAGAAAAAAAATTTGAAGAGCCTACCAGACGTGGATTTTTAAAGAAACATTTTTTGAAGAGCTTACAAGACATGTATTTTTAAAGAAAAATTTTTTAAAGAGCCTACAAGACGTGGATTTTTAAAGAAACATTTTTTAAATAGCCTACAAGACGTGGATTTTTAAAGAAACATTTTTTAAAGAGCCTACAAGACGTGGATTTTTAAAGAAAAATATTTTAAAGAGCCTACAAGACGTGGATTTTTAAAGAAAAATATTTTAAAGAGCCTACAAGACGTGGATTTTTAAAGAAAAAATTTTTGAAGAGCCTGCGAGACGTGGATTTTAAAAAAACACTTTTTGAAGAAATTACACGACGTGGATTTTAAAAGAAAAAAAAATTGAAGAGCCTACAAGACGTGGATTTTTAAAGAAAAAATTTTTGAAGAGCCTGCGAGACGTGGATTTTAAAAAAACACTTTTTGAAGAAATTACACGACGTGGATTTTAAAAGAAAAAAAATTTGAAGAGCCTACAAGACGTGGATTTTTAAAGAAAACACTTTTAAAGAGCCTACAAGACGTGGATTTTTAAAGAAAAATTATTTGAAGAGCCTACAAGACGTGGATTTTTAAGAAAAAAGTTTTACAGAGCCTACAAGACGTGGATTTTTAAAGAAAAATATTTTAAAGAGCCTACAAGACGTGGATTTTTAAAGAAAAATATTTTAAAGAGCTTACAAGACGTGGATTTTTAAAGAAATTTTTTTTGAAGAGCCTACAAGACGTGGATTTTTAAAGAAAAAAAATTTAAAGAGCCTACAAGACGTGGATTTTTAAAGAAAAAGATTTTAAAGAGCCTACAAGTCGTGGATTTTTAAAGAAAAAAAATTTAAAGAGCCTACAAGACGTGGATTTTTAAAGAAAAATTTTTTAAAGAGCCTACAAGACGTGGATTTTTAAAGAAAAAGTTTTTAAAGAGCCCACAAGACGTGGATTTTTAAAGAAAAATTTTTTGAAGAGCCTACAAGACGTGGATTTTTAAAGAAAAATTTTTTGAAGAGCCTACAAGACGTGGATTTTTAAAGAAAAATTTTTTGAAGAGCCTACAAGACGTGGATTTTTAAAGAAAAATTTTTTGAAGAGCCTACAAGACGTTGATTTTTAAAGAAAAATTTTTTGAAGAGCCTACAAGACGTGGATTTTTAAAGAAAAATTTTTTGAAGAGCCTACAAGACCCTAATATAATAGCTACATTCGGCATTTTTAAGATTTTAACAGAAGTTTTAACTGATTTTATTATTTTTGAGAATTGCCAAATTAGTTTCAAATGGCGGAGGGTATTTAAAGTTCGCCGTGGCCAAACTTACAGCTTTTTTACTTGTTAAATCCATGTAGATAGACTCTGAGAAATTTAGAGAAATATTATTGAAATTAGAAAATATATATCTTGAAATTGTGTGTTAAGGTTATATTTACTGTTTTCAATTTCGTTTCGTTGCATTTAGGTGCAGTACTGCAGAGCGTATAACTATTGTCATAAAGAATACGCCACCATTATATTGGCATTAAATATTGAATTGAATATCTTTTTAATATTTTCAAATATTTTACGATGCATAACATATTTTGCAGACATCAAATGCTCGTTTATTATTAAATGACCCCAAAGGAAAATGGTTTGAAACGGTTTGGAAACACAAACAACAGTCAACATAAAATATTCAAATACATTTCAGGGTTAATGCTGTTGCCTTCGACACAGCTGTGTAAATCGTGAACATTTTTTTTTTTGGCCTACCGAAAATAATTCTTTTCATCAGAATTTCGTTTTCATCAGCCAAATTAAGAATTGGATAAAGAGTGTTTTTTCTTTCTTTGGAAATCAATTGGTCATTTAATGCTCTGCTTGGGATCGAAATAAATGACTTTTCATAGGAATAGAATTCAAGAGATTTAAAGTTTAATAACGTTTTATTTATTTTTTTTGGCTGCCATGATAATTTTTTTGTTTCTTGATAAACTACTAAGGGAAATAATTGGTACACCATGGCGTATACATGTTGAGAATAGTTATACGCCAAGGAGGGCAAATAATAATAAATATACAGGCTGAGATACAAAAACTGCAACAGCTGTTAAAATTATTCCAGTGACAGCTCACTATATTGTTTACAAGCGGTACAAAAGCATTTTGGTGAGAATTTTCCAGATAAGAAGTTATTCGTGGTGGAAGCGTTATAGTGTGATTTCTATATATTTGGCTGGAAAACCACAAGTGGCTATCGTTAGAGCACTCCAGCATTTAAATGTGAATAAATATTTTGTGTCTCGTAGCATCGCTCGTAACCGTGATACTGGTAGCGTAGGCCGACGTCAAGGAAGTGGATGGAAGAAAACAGAAACAGCAACATCAGCAGAAATGGTTCGAAAAGTAAAGAAGTGACTTGATTGAAACCCGCGTCGCAGTGGCCGAAAAATGGTTCGTGAGCTGAACATATAGCAATATTCCATTCGGCAAATATTGAAAAATGAGCTCGGGGTAAAGCCATTGAAATTCCAAAAAGTGCAAGAACTTACGCCGCAATAGAAAGAAAATAGACCCAAAAAGAGCTACTTCGCTTGGCCGAAAGTGGTGAACTGCCCTATTTGGGTTTCTCCGATGAGAAAACATTCGTTGTCCAGCGGTTTGTAAACAAACAAAATTATAGTGTTTACCTGCCAAAGAGGTCAGCTGAAAATTTGCACCTTCGGTTGGTCACCAGAACACAAGCGCCGGCCATGGTTATGGTGTGGGCCGTCATAACAGCCGGTGGTCGCTCTCCGCTCGTATTAATCGATCGTGGCATCGAAATAAATGCCGAATATTATCGCGAAAATATTCTGGAGGGTGCATTAAAGCCTTGGGCAGGCAAACCTTTTTGCCGTAGACCTTGGACATTCCAACAACACGCGCACTCAGCACGCGCCACCCAAGAATGGTTACAAAATCGCCATGAATGGTTACAAAATCCTCGTTTCATTTCCAACGCACAATGGACACCAAATCCTCCGGATACCAATCTCTTGGTCTATTGTGTCTGGAGTATTTTGGAAAGCAAGGTTGGCACTTAAAAATACAAAAGTGTCGATTACCTCAAGCAAGCGCTTCGCCAGGAATGGGTCAAAATACAGCAGAGCAACATTCGGGCAGTGTGTGACGGTTCCACTGGCCGTTTGAAGGCCATAATTCGTGTCAAAGGTGACCAAGTCGAAAAAATCTAAACTAATTCTAAAATTTTTTTTTCTGACAAATTTTGCTTTCATACAATAAAATTTAAAACAAGTAAAAAGTCTGTAAGTTCGGTGGAACTTTGAATACCCTCCACCATTTGGAACGAATTTGGCAATTAAAAAAAAAGGAATAAAATCCGTTTAAAATTCTGTTATAATCTTAAAAATACCGAATGTAGCCGTTATATTAGGGTCTATACGACGACGTGAACCTGCATCATCAAAATACCGAATGTAGGGAGGTACTATACCAAAATGAGAACCTGCACAGAAAATTTTCGGTCATAGACTGTAGCATCCATTACAAATTTCAAACAACAAATTTGAAGCAATTCCTATGAATAAAGTCGTTAAAATCACCGCTATATGGGGGCTATACGAAGACGTGGACCTACATGCCCCATTTTCTCTAATAGGCTTTAGTATCTATTACAAACTTTAAATGCCAAATTTGAAACAATTCCGGTAAATAATGTCGCTAAGATCATCAAAATGCCGAATATCGGGAGGTACTGTTATATGGGGGCTATACGAAGACCTGAACCTAAATGGCCCATTTTCTGTCTTAGGCTGTAGTATCCGTTACGAATTTCAAATACCAAATTCAAAACAATTCCGGAAAATAATGTCACTAAAATCATGAAAATACCGAACATCGGGAGGTATCGTTATATGGGGGCTATACGAAGACGGGGTCCTACTTGGCTCATTTTCGGTCTTAGGCTGTAGTATCCGTTACTAACTTTAAATACTAAATTTTGAAACAATTCCGGTGAATAATGTCACTAAAATCATCAAAATACCGAATATAGGGAGGTACTATTATATGGGGGCTATACCAAAACGTGGACCTACATGGCCTATTTTCAATACCAAAAGTCCTGCAGACATAATACACATTTGAGTAAATTTTTATCAACTTACTTCATTTCATTCGGAAGCTAGAACGACGGGTAGACGATCAGACGGACAGACATCTCTAAATCGACATGGAAGTTTATGCTGATCAAGAATATATATACTTTGTGGAATCTAAAATGTATATTTCGAGGTTTTACAAACGGAATGACAAACTTAATGTACCCTCCATACTATGGTGGAGGATATAAAAAAAATGAAAAATTATGACTTTCGAATTTGTTGCAGTTTTTTTTTATCTTACCCTGTATATATAGTGACAACAATATAATATTTGCCCTCAATCAAAACAATGACTAAAATGATTTTCTTTAAGAATAGTTTCCGCAATTCGCCATAGTCTGTAGCTTGAATTTTAATGAATAAATTTTAAGACGCCACAGTCTTTCAAGATTTTCAATACCTCTTGTTGTAACACCCTATGTATATGTTTTCAATGAAAATAATTCCATTGTTAGTCAGGACATGTCTGTTCCTTCCTCCTCTTCACTTTTGTTTGATGTCGCAAGGTTTTTTTTTAATTAACTCCATTAATTACCGCATCGAAATATTGTAGCGTTCCAAATAATCAATAAAATAATTAGATTTTATTGGAACATCGAAGCAAGTTATGAAACTTTGCTACTAAATGAGTTCGAGTCGGAAGATAAAGAACATGAGAAGGCTAAGTTTTTGATTGGCAATAAACCACAGGAAATGTCAGCATCCGTACGTGGTACCATGGCATGACAGCTTTGCCGAGCAATGCCAATTAAAAACTTTTCTCCGGGTTCTCACGCACACAAAATGGCAACAATTGGCAAATTTTGCCTTCGAACCATCAGTGCTAGCTATGGTGTGCTAAACATCAGGCAGGTACTATAGGTGCCAGGAGGGAAGATAATTTTATAGTTCCAAAACTTAACATTTAATATTTACCAAAGCGTTTGCTGCCATCTTCCGTTTATTTTCCTTGCCAAAGAAAGCGAAGCATAGCCCAACCGTGGCAGACATTGTTCGCTCATAAAACAAACCTTCAACAACGGAATGTTTGTCTTATGAACGAGTTTTGTTGCTGTTCACTTATTTTCGAAATGTCTTTCTCCACCCTCTCCCTCTTTGTTATTTAGTCATCACTTGGTCTAGCGTTTCGCCTCACGCCTCACTTGAACTATGAAGTGCCAAAACAATTAATTAGTTGATGATGTATTCGAGGACATGGACAATATGAAATTATGGATTTTGACATTTTCCTGTCAATGGCAGGGGATAGATGGCAGGAGATTTTATGATGAACATCTTCATGGTTTCTGTCAATCGTTGATTTTTTAAAGAGTATTTTATTAACAATTAAAAAAGCTGTAAGTTCGTCCGGGCCGAACTTTGAATACCTTCCACCATTTTCAACGAATTTGGCAATTTTCAAAAAAATAAAATCCGTTAACAATTCTGTTAAAATCTCAAAAAATACCGAATATACAGGGTGAGTTATAAAAACTGCCACAAAGTCAAACGCCATAATTTTTACATTTTTTTTTAAATTTTATTGAATGAAAGCAAAAAATGTCGGAAATAGCATCAAATTTTAGAATAAGTTTAGATTTGTTCGAATTGTCAACTTTGACACGAATTATGGTCTTCAAACGGTCAATAAAACCGTCACACGCTGCCCAAATGTTGCTCTGCGGAATTTTGACCCATTTCCGGCGAAGCGCTTGCTTGAGGTGATCGACACTTTGGTATTTTTTAGTGCCAACCTTGCTTTCCAAAAATACTCCAGACACAATAGTGCAACAGATTGGTATCCGGTGATTTTGATGGCTATTGTGTGCTGGAACTTCATTGCGTGGAACTTCATTCTTGTAACCATTCTTGGGTGGCGCGCGCTGAGTGCCATGGTGCTGAGTCCTGTTGGAATGTCCAAGGTCTGCGGCCAAAATGTTTGCGTGCCCAAAGCTTTAATACACCCTCCAGAATATTTTCGCGATAATATTCGGCATTTATTCTGATGCCACGGCAGATTAATACGAGCAGAGAGCGACTATCGGCTGTTATGGCGGCCCACAGCATCACCACGACCGGCGCTTTAGTTGTGGTGGCAATCCAAAGTTGCACATTTTAAGCTGACCTCTTTGGCACGTTCAAACACGATAATTTTGTTTGTTTACAAAGTGCTGGACAACGAATGTTTTCTCATCAGAGAAAACCAAATTCGGCAGTTCACCAATTATTTTTTCAAGAGGTCTCACAATTTCTAAAAAATAATTTTTTAAAGTGCCCTATAAACGTTTATTTTTTAGATGATATATTTTCAAGATACCCAATAAACATGGAGTTTAAAAAAATATATTTTTGCAAGGGGTCCAAAAAACGGAGGGGTACAACAAACGTGGATTTTTTTTTAACAAAAAAATTCCACAAACGTGGATAAAAAAAATTTAAGGAGTCTAACAAACGTGGATTTTATAAAAAAAAAAAAATTTCCAAGGGGTCCAGCAATCGTGGATTTTTTAAAAAATATTTTTCCAAGGTGTCCAACAATCGTAGATTTTGTAAAAAGTATTTTCCCAAGGAGTCCTGCATACGTGGATTTTTTAAAAATATTTCTCCAAGGGGTGCAAAAAACGTGGATTTAAAAAAAATATATTTTTTCAGGGGGTCTACCAAATGTCGATTTTTTAGCAAATATTTTTCCAAGGGGCCCAACAAATGTGGATTTTTTAAAAAATATTTTTCCAAGATGTCCAAAAAACGTGGATTTAAAAAAAAAAATATTTTTCCAGAGGGTCCAACAAACGTGGATTTTTTAAAGAAATATTATAAAACGTGGATTTTTTAACAGATATTTTTCCAAAGGCTCCAACAAACGTGGATTTTTAAAAAAAAAGTTTTTCTAAGGGGCCCAACAAACGTGGATTTTTTAAAGAAAAATTTTTCCAAGAGGTCCTGCAAACGTGGATTAAAAAAAAAAATAATTTTCCAAAAAGTCCAACAAACGTGGATTTAAAAAAAAAAATATTTTTCCAGAAAGTCCAACAAACGCGGATTTAAAAAAAATATTTTTCCAGAAAGTCCTGTTGAATATTAGTCGCGTATTGTCTGCAGATGTTTGTTTAAATGAAAGACGACTGTTGCTGTTGAGTGCTTTATTACGAGTAAACCTTATTCTACTTACACACTACACATGTAACCTTAACGCTTAGAACTAATCTATTTACAATGATGTAGGTGCCACACATTGCGAACACACCGCAATTACTCTGTACGTGTGTTGTGTGTTGTACGATCGTATCGTGGAAATACTAATATTTCAACAAGTCCAACAAACGTGGATTTTTTAAAAAAAAAATATTTTTCCAGAAAGTCCAACAAACGTGGATTTTTAAAAAAAAATATTTTTCCAGAAAGTCCAACAAACGTGGATTTTTTAAAAAAAAATATTTTTCCAGAAAGTCCAACAAACGTGGATTTTTAAAAAAAAAAATTTTTTCCAGAAAGTCCAACAAACGTGGATTTTTTAAAATAATATTTTTCCAGAAAGTCCAACAAACGTGGATTTTTTAAAATAATATTTTTCCAGAAAGTCCAACAAACGTGGATTTTTTAAAAAAAGAGAAAGAAAAGAAGAAAATTTCAAAGTGTCACAAACGCTTGACAAACGTGTAGTTTTTAACGAATATTTATTCAAGGGATGCAACAAACTTGGATTTAAGGAATATTTTTATACCCTCCACAAAACATAGTATGGAGGGTATATTAAGTTCGTCATTCCGTTTGTGACTAATCGAAATAATAATTTTAGACCTAGCAAAGTATATACATTCTTGATCAGCATAAAATTCTATGTCGATTTAGCGATGTCCGTCCGTCTGTGGAAATCACTCTAGCTTCCGAACGAATTGAAGTAGATTGATAAAATTTTACTCAAATGTATATAATGTCTGCAGGACTTTTGGTATTGAAAATGGGCCATGTAGGTCCACGTTTTGGTATAGACCCCATATAACGGTAACTCCCGATATTCGGAATTTTGGTGATTTAAGCCACATTAATCACCGGAATTGTTTCAACTTTGGTATTTGAAGTTCGAAATGAATGCTATAGCCTATGACAGAAAATTTTGCTTGCGGGTCCATGCCATCGTATAGCCCCCATATAACGGTACCTCTCGATATTTGGTATTTTGATGATTTTAGCGACATTTTTTCATCAGAATTGTTTTAAATTTGGTATTTGAAGTTCTTATCTGCTACTACAGCCTATGACAAAAAATTGTTTATGCAGGTCCAGGTCTTCGTATAGCCCCATATAACGGTACCTCCACATATTCGGAATTTTGATGATTTTAGCGACATTATTCACCGGAATTGTTTCAAATTTGGTGTTTGAAGTTCGTTATGGATACTACACCCTAAGACAGAAAATTGTCTGTGCAGGTCCGCGTCTTCGTATAGCCCTTATATAGCAGTACCTCCCGAGAATATCGAATTTTGATGATATTAGCGACATTTTTCACCGGAATTGTTTTAAATGTGGTATTTAAATTTCGTAATGGGTATTACAGCCTATGACAGAAAATTGTATATGCAGGTCCATGTTTTCGTATAGCTCCTCTATATCGGTACCTCCCTATATTCGGCATTTTGATGATTTTAGCTACATTATTCAACCGATTTTTTCCAAATTTCTTATTTTAGTATTGTAATGGCGTATGACAAAAGCTGCCTATGCTAATCCACGTCTTCGGGTAGACCACAATATAAGGGCGGTATTTTTAAGATTTTAACAGAATTTTAACGGATTTTTTTTTGAAAAATTCTAAATTCGTTGCAAATGGTGGAGGACATTTAAAGTTCGGCCCGGCGAACTTACTGCCATTTTTACTTATTTCTTATTCCCTCTCTCATCTCTTCCACAACTGTTAACATCCTCCATGAAATTAAAATATCAATGTAATAAAAATAAAGATGTCAGTAACAAACTGTGTACCCGTTCCAAAACCCCTGTCTTTTTGGAATTCCCATTTATTTTTTCGTTCCTAATAAATGACTTGATTGTATGGTCACGCAATCATGCTCCATTGTCACTGCCAAGGAAAGACCAAATTCCAGAATTTGTTTGTAAGTTCGTGGATATCATTCTCAACAATTTGTTATCAGCCAAGCATGTGACTTTTTTTTGAGGGGGCGTAAAGGGGAAACTCTTCGTTAGCAACCATTTGGCAGATGTTTCAATTTTCACAGAAACTGGGTGGAGTTAAATCAAGATGTAAAGAAATTTTGCGATGGAAGTGGAAACAGTGCAGGCGAGGATTTATTACAGAAAGCTGTGAGCAGTTCTGAAAAATCTTAGTTCATAACGAAGACTTATGGGGATAGCAGGAAGGAAAGTTGTTGTTCCCAGAGAAGGAAGATAGTATTTTAAATGAAGATCAAAATATTGGAAGTGGATAATCAAAGGTCCAATCGGAACAAGATATCCCTCTTGTAAATAAGTAGTTGGAGTTTTTTTTTAGTTAGCTATTCACACAGTGGCCACTGTTCCTTCTCATTAAAGTACCGTGAGTCTGCGTATTATTAGCCCTTCATATAAAGACTCAAGTACCTCCGATCTTCTTCACTATGTCGTATACATTACGACAACAAGTATACGCTCTCCGGTTCCTCTCTTCTGCCAACTAATAATAACTTTTTTTCTCGGTAAAACTGAAAATTGAAACAACGACAGTTACGAATTAGCTCTTCATGTGCAACACTTTTCACGTTCACTGACATTCACACGAAGTTCGAACGGTGACGTCAAAGCGACGTATTATTTATAATTCCAAGTGTGTACATCGGTTGCCATGAAAACAAAAAAGTTTATTTTTTCTCTTCAGAAAACAAAACGTATCTGTCATCCAGACACTTGTTTACGAGCTAAAAATAAGTTCGCATCTCAACGAATATGACAAATGGAAGCGGAAGTGAAAAAAATGAATATTCGACGATGTGAGTTGGTAAAAAAAAGGTTCTCTGTATTTTATCCTGTCTGTCAATGTTTTTATTTGGTATGAAATACGACACCAAGTGTGCAGGTATTTTTTTATGATTCCGGTTCAATTTCCAATGAAATTTGGACAGTACAGGGAGAGATAAAAAACAACAACATTCTTTTTAAACGAAAACAAAAAATGTCGGAAATAGCATAAAATTTTAGAATAAGTTTAGATTTGTTCGAATTGGTCACCTTTGGCACCAGTTATGACCTTCAAACGGCCAATGAAACCGTCACACACTGCCCGAATGTTGCTCTGCGGTATTTTGGCCCATTCCCGTCAAAGCGCTTGCTTGAGGTGATCGACACTTTGGTATTTTTTTTGGTGACAACCTTGCTTTTCAAAATACTCCAAACACAATAGTCCAACGGATTGGTATCCGGAGATTTTGGTGACCTTTGTGGGCTGGAAATGAAGCGAGGAACCTGGAAATGAAGTCTCGAGTATACATCTAAAATCAGTTTATTTTATGTAGATCCAATAACAACTGTGGAAGTTATGGCCTCCAGAAATAAGTTACCCAAAAAGGTCAAAGAATTTTCGACATTTCCGCACCTTTCTTCATTGAGACACATCGAGACTATACGAGCTATTCCTATATTGTTTGCATTATTTTAAGATAGGATAACACCATTTCAAATGCTAAAAATATATGAGTGGTACTTATTCAGGGTTAGAAGTTATGAGCTCAAAAATAGGATTGTCTTTGTCCAAATTTTGTTTTGAAAATTGGAAATATTTATTACAACTTTCTATTCCCGTTTCCGAAATATTTGTAGAAAAGTGGCAAAAATTGCTCTTAGTTAATATGAGCGAGCGCTTGCTATTTCAAGGAGAGTTATTGCATAAAGATCCAGCGATTCTGCCAGAAGTTATTTGTCCCAGAAAATGATTACGCAAAAGAGGACAAAAAGTTCCGCACGAATGTTCATTGAGACATATCTCGACTAGAATACGAGCTTTTCTTATACTAATTGCATTCACTTAAGGCAGGATACTTCTATTCCAAATGCTGAAAATATCTGAGTGGCGCTCAGTCAGGGTTAGAAGTTATTAGCTCAAAAAGAGGATTGTCTTTGTCCAAATTTTATTTTGAAAATTTGAAATATTTATTACAACTTTCTATTCCTCTTTGCGGATTTTTTGTAGAAAAGTTGCAAAATTTCGCTCAGTTATATGCGTGAGCGCTTGTTCGTTCAAAAATGGTTTATTGTGTAAAGATTCAGCGATTATAATAGAAGTTATGGGCTGCAGAAACTGATTACGCAAAAAGGCCAAAAATTTGCACCTGCATTAGTTGAGCCATATCTTTGTTATTTTGCGAGCTATTGCAAAGAAATTTCATTTGTTTAAAGATGTGATGTACACCTTTCAAAAACTGAAAGTACTTTAGCATTACTCAGTCAAGGTGAGAAGATTTGATCATTCAGGTGGGCCTTCAAATTTTCAAACGTGGCCTCGTAAAATTACAGCATTTATCAGAGGTACTGTTATTTTTTAAGAAGTTGTTTTGTCGAAAAACGGCAACATTACTGTTAACAGAAGTAGATCAGCGTATGCTGATTCAAAATCTGTTTATTTTACTTAGATCCAATGAATACTTTTAAAGTTATGGCTTTCCAGAGATGGTTACATGAAAAAAGACAAGAAATGAACTTGATTCCGCACTTGGGTTCATTAAGCCATATCTCGGTTATTGCGTGAGATATTCCAACATATGTTGTACACTTTAAAAGGTGTGATATCTGCCTCTCGAAAGCTGGTCTGTTAAGAGCGATGCTCAGTCAGGATCAAAAGTTATGCAGCCATTAGTGGAACTACGTTTGTACACATGTGGTACTGCAAAATAAGAACTTGTAGTGCACTTATTTCCCATTTTTAGAAAAGATACCTTGTCAAAATTTATAAACCTTATTATTCTTGGGCGAAATTATCTTCTTTAGCTTGAGATTCATCTCATTTCATTAAGATACTCTGAATAATTCAAAAGTAATGAGCTTTAGAAGGGGGTTACGCAAAATTACCAAAAACTTTCCACATTTTTTTGAACCTGCCTTAATTAAGCCAAATCTGTTGAAATTTTCGAGCTACATCAATGTAACTTACAGAAGTGAAAAGGTGAGATCTCCTTCTTCGTATTAAGTCAATTTTCTTTCGTTTGTATAAGAAAAATATTGTCATTTGAACTAAAAAAACATTTTTGTTACTAGTGACCTTAATGTCGTATGAGTTATGACACTATGTATACGCACTGATGTACCTGTAATATTTCAGATTAATTTCGTTATTACAAATTTAATGACAGTTCAACGCAAATGCAAAAACAACTTCTCACTACGTTGTTGTAAAGTTGATGCTCTTCTTACTTCTAAATAATTCCTTTATCTGCCGCCAGAAAACAAAGGCATTTTTGAATATTTAAGTTAACAGTTCTTACACTTCAATGAGTGTTGTTCAATTGCCATTCAAAATAAATAATTAATTTGTGTCTGACACAAAAGTCAGCTTTGTTATTCATCAGTGTATTTAAATATTTATTTTAAATAATTCTCAAATTAAAAATTGCCATTTGAATTCCATCAGACCGTTATCATGGTCGATGGCATTGTTTTGCCAGACTCCAAAACTTGAAGTGAATTCATTTCAAAAGAAGTTCATTCGCGCATGGAACGCATAAATTATGACAAACATCAAATGGAAACATTTATCTTTAACCTGCGGACATTATACTGAGAATTACTTTCGTTCACTGACATTCCCAGGAGTTCACACGAAAAGGAAAAGCCTCGGTGACGTCAAACTTATAATTTATAATATTTAGCACGAAAATATTGATTTTGATGAAAACGTGTTACGAAGACAATGATTCTTCTTCGTTTTCTTTTTTTTCTGGGGAGGGATAAAAATAAATCAATGAAATATTGACAATGACAAATATGAACGGAAATTAAAAAGAAAATTGTATATTGTTTGGGAATTGAATTAGTTTTCCTTTGTGTTCCTTTTTGGGGGAGAACTTAAGCGTGCAAGATATAAATGTGGCTATAAAAATAGAAAAAAAATGTGTAAAGAGAAATATTCAGGATGTTAAAAGTGAACTAAGTGCAGTGCAGTAATCGATTTATCAATAAAAATTGTAAGACAATTTGCTGAGAAGTTGTTTTCGAATCTGCATTGAACTGCCATTAATTTTGTAATAACTAAATGAAACTGACAACTGAGGTACATCAGCGCGTAGACATAGTGTCATAACTTATACGACATGAAGGTCATTTGTAACAAAAATATAATTTTTAGTTTAAATGAGAATATATTTCTTATACAAACGAAACACAATTGACTTAATACGAAGAAGGTCCTCTCACCTTTTCACTTCTGTAAGTTACATTGATGTAGCTCGAAAAACTACAACAGATTTGGCTAAATTAAGGCAGGTTCAAAAAATGTGGAAAGTTTTTGGTAACTTTGCGTAACCCCCTTCTAAAGGTCATAACTTTTGAATTACTCAGAGTATCTCAATGAAATAAGATTTTTCTCGAGCTAAAGAAGACAATTTCGCCCATGAATAAAAAGGTTTGTATATTTTGACCAGGTATCTTTTCTAAAAATGGGAAATAAATGCACTACAACTTCTTATTTTACAGTACCACATGTGTACAAACGTAGTTCCACTAATTGGTGCATGACTTTTGATCCTGATTGAGTATCGCTCTTAACAGACCAGCTTTCGAAAGGCAGATATCACACCTTTTGAAGCTTGGAAAAGCCCATACAATAACCCAGATATGGCTTAATGAACAGAAGTGCGGAATTATGTACATTTCTTGTCTTTTTTCTCGTATTCATCTCTGGAAAGCCATAACTTTAAAAGTATTCATTGGATTTAGGTAAAATAAACAGAGTATGAATTAGCATACGATCATCTGTTTAAGTTAATAGTAACGTTGCACTTATTCGACAAAGCAACTTCTCAGAAAATAAAAGAACTTCTGATAAATACTGTAATTTTACGAGACCATGTTCGAAAAATTGAAGGCCCACTTGAATGATCACATCTTCTACCCATGACTGAGTAATGCAAAAATACTTTTAGTTTTAGAAAGGTGCACATTTCATCTTTAAACAAATGAAATTTCTTTGCAGTAGCTCCCAAAATAACAGAGATATGGCTCAACTAATGCAGGTGCAAAAACATGCCAAATTTTTGGCCTTTTTGCGTAATCATTTTCTGGGACCCATAACTTCTGGTATAATCACTAGATCTTTTCACAATAAACCATTTTTGAAGGAGCAAGTGCTCACGCTTATTAACCGAGCGCAATTTTGCCACTTTTCTACAAAAAATCGGGAAAGAGGAACAGAAAGTTGTAATAAATATTTCCAATTTTCAAAACAAAGTTTGGACAAAGACAATCCTATTTTTGACCTTGTATCTTCTAACCCTGATTGTATGATATTTTTCGCATTTGAAATAGTATTATCCTATCTTAAATTAATGCAAACAATATAGGAATAGCTCGTATTGTAGCCGAAATATGTCTCAATTAACAAAGGTGCAGAAGCGTCTTACATTTCTTGACCTTTCTGGGCATTTCATTTCTGGAGGCCATAACTATAAACTGATTTTGGACGTATACTCGAGTCTTAATTTCCAGGTTCCTCGCTTCATTTCCAACGCACAATGGCCACCAAAATCTCCGGATACCAATCCTTTGGTCTATTGTGTCTTGAGTATTTTGGAAAGTAAGGTTGGCACAAAAAATACCAAAGTGTCGATCACTTCAAGCAAGCGCTTCGCCGGGAATGTACCAAAATACCGCAGAGCAATATTCGGGCAGCGTGTGACGGTTTCATTGACCGTTTGAAGACCATAATTAGTGCCAAAGCTGACCAATTCGTGCAATTATGGCATTTGACTTTGTTGCAGTTTTTTTATCTCACCCTGTAGTTTCCAAATTATGACTACTCTAAAGTCATGATGTGCATTCAAATAAGGTTCATAGTTAGTATGGTCTACTTCACATAAATTTCCAATATAAGCTTATTTTGTTACGGGAGCTCTGCTAAATACGCATGGTGGTGTAGGGTATCATACCGTCGGCCCCGCGGTTTCCTACTGGTTTCGGCTAAGTTGATACCAACTTTTTGCATCATAGTAAAGAGAAATATTCAGGATGTTAAAAGAAAACTAAGTGCAGTGCAGTAATCGATTTATCAATAAAATCGTTAGACGATTAAGAAGAAATTTTAAATGGACTTCGGGACGTATACGTGATGTCAGCACGTATACAGCAGTCTGTACTCTAGTTATACCAGTTTTGATACATTGAAGTTGTATTAATGAAAAGGCTAATGGATCTAGAGATTTTTTTCTTCTGCTACCACATGTTAAAGAAAAATCGCCTCTTAATAATGTTGTTACTTCTATAGTAATACTAAGTTCAGATCAAAAAGTTGATTATATAATTGAGACATTTAATGTCCACATTTCTTCGAAAATCAATTTTGAGGCAACCCATTTTATTTCTATATATATTTATATTTAATCCCAAATAATGCAACCTTGAATTCTATTTAAATTAGTACTATTATAGACAACTTAGTCATTACGTTATTAAATAACTGCATTCTAGACGACAGTTTCGCTTCTAAGACATATAACCTAAGTAAGAATGAATTTGAATAAATCACTCTTTTTTGGGAGAAAAAGAAATAAAATTCTTGTTGAAATTATTCAAAGAAAAAATTAATAATATTAATTTTTAGACTTAAGTATAGGTTGCATACCTGCTGCAACCTATGTATGTATATACGTAATTATAAGATAGACTTAGATAAATACTAGTATGCTAAGTACAAATATTATTTTTAATATTACTTAAGGTTAGGCGAAAGCCAAAAAATGCAATGAATATAATCTCAATAAAATTGAACTTGAACTTGAATAAATCATT
This sequence comes from Musca domestica, assembly GCF_030504385.1. Classification (NCBI taxonomy): domain Eukaryota; kingdom Metazoa; phylum Arthropoda; class Insecta; order Diptera; family Muscidae; genus Musca; species Musca domestica. Next base: position 13,584,121 of record NW_026712172.1, read on the forward strand.
CATACAGAAATCCCCATTCTAACATGTTACATTGTAACCACCAGATAAGATTGTTGTGAGCAAGAATAAAGTAGTACTCATACAACGATCTTCATTCTAACATGTTACATCGTAAACATCAGATAAGAGTGCTGTGAGCGTTAACAAAGAAAATATATGAATCTTGATGTGTCTTTATTTATGTACAATTTGCGAAGCAAATCTGTTAAATTGACGCCCAAGGCAGGAACGGGGGCGGAAAACACAAATAAAAGTGTTTCAATTTGTAATTTATTACAATATGTCTTTAAATTTTGAAGATAGGGCCTCCGGAACTGCCAAAAAATTGTTATTTTTCTGCAACTGTCTTCATTTAGCTATATCTTTGGGATTTTGAGTGATAAATCTTTCGAATTTTCTTCGAAGCAAATTTAATTAATTATCTTTCAAATATAGCTGCCTTTTGATGGTGGTACTAAGCCAGGTTTGCAAGATATGCACCCGTTTGCATGTGGTCTTCTAAAACTCCATCAATAAATAATTATTTTAAATATTTTTACATAACTTCTAGGCAAAGTATGCAACTATTGTACATTATTGAGTAACGAATCACCCTTCCTTTTAAAATCCGATGGAGATTCTCAAGAAACAAGGAAAATATTGGCATCACTAGTCAAGTGAAGACGGTTGCGAGTAATGTTAAATAATTTACACTTTTTTTTCAACAATTTTAAATAACATATATCTCAGATAGTTTGTAAGATATATTAATAAAATTTCTTCTATGTCAAGCTAAGACGTCTCGAATTTGAGAATTTACCTTGTAAGTAAAGTATATAGTCAGGTTTTAAATATAGAACCCCGTATGTTGGAATACCACTGCACATATTTGGTCTTCGAAAATGACATTACTCCCTACGAATTGTTTTCAGCTTTCAGAGGTAATATCTAGTCGAAGTATAAGAATATGGCCCACTTTAGAGAAGAAAATAATCTCTAGGTTCCAAATACATTAATTTTATTAAGATACATCTAAAATTATGGTCTCTGGAAGATCCTTGCTCAAAATTCTAGCTATATCAACATTGTTTAAGTCACTGGACCTGTTAGATAGAATGTAATGAATTCAATTAATCCTTATATTGTTCGTTGTCGGCGAGTGCTTGAAAAAATTGTACGAGTGTAGAAGAAATTGGGAGCGATAAATATTGCGAAATCGCGGCACGCATGGATTTTTCGCCACCACATTTTGCTTCTCAGACGAATTCTAGAAAACCATATGCCGGAATGTCGACTTTTAATGAAAGTTACATCCTTAGATAATAGGTTAGTGATAGAAATCATAGATGTGCAAATTATGCGATAAACGAAGAGAACCAACATTTTTCATGGAGGTTTGGAACGTTATTAGAGATTTTTTAAAAAAAATATATGTATGATGGTGATCCACGCCTAGAGATCTTGCCGTGTCGTCTTTAGCCACTTAGATCTTCTGGCTAATTGAAGATTTACTGTAGAGTCAGTGTTAGAGAACGAAGACAAATCATGTGACAATTGTTTCCCTACCAACCTGTGTCTCACCTTAATGAGTGCTGGACAGTGGCAGTGCAGAAGTTCGATCGTCTCAATTTCTTCTTCGTCCTGACATATTCTATAGTAATCAATGTCATTGCTATTCCATTTCGAGGTCATTGCCCTCAGCTTGCAGTGAGCCACCACAAGTTTTAAGTCAGGTTTAGACAATGACAGTAGCGACTTTGTTCTCTTCTCCGAGAGTGTGGACCATATTCTTTTGGAGATGTTCACGGATGAGTGAACAGATTTCATAAAATTATTTTAGTTGAATTGAGGAGATAAGTTGTGGAAAGGAAATCTATTGTTAACAAATGTACAGTCCACAAATAAATACAAACACCAAAGGGGCAAGCATGTGGAGGTCTTTAAATGTGATAAGAAACTGTAGTGAGCAGACCTTCGATTTAGAAATAAATAATACAGAATTTTCAATTGCTGCATGTGTTATGGTGGAGTTAGATTATGGGATGTAATCTTTACTCAGACTGATAAGCAAGTGCAGCTTGTTTGCCACATGTATGACCTCCCCCTAAGGTTTATGGTGGCATGGTACATATGCATGTGTACATTTAGAATCTATCTCTCTCTCTCATTTACACTTAATGATAATTTAGGTTAAGTCATATTATCATAACTAGTTCTTAAGAAATATTTTTAATAAATAAATTCAGTGTAGTAAAAATATTCCAACGGTGCGTACATTTCTTCCGCGAACAGGAGATGTTGCACCACCTTTCGCCCAGCCATTTTTGTTGAATAGGAAGTGGCATAGGGGTGGTTTAACCGAGTTCTCAACTTCAATAGTAGTCGATTCGAGTCCTAGCCTAGCCAATTCGACTGCAGTCTCATTGCGTGGAATATTGCAACGACCAGGAACCTAATAGAGCTTGGTGGACAACCCAGCGTTTTCCATGTTAGGTTTAGACAATGACAGTAGCGTCTTTCTTCTCTTCTCCGAGAGTGTAGGCCAGATTCTTTCGCCCAGTCATTTTTGTTGAATTCGCTCCGAGTAATGTTTATGAATAACTTGTAGGAAGTCGCATAGGGGTGGTTTAACCGAGTTCTCGACTTCAATAGTAGTCGATTCGAATCCTAGCCTAGCCAATTCTACTGTAGTCTCATTGCCCGGAATATTGCAATTACCAGGAACCCAACAGAGCTTGGTAAACAAACCAGCGTTTTCCAAGCATCTTCTGCAGTCAAAAACAACCTTAGACTTGATAGTAGAGGAATTTAAGGCTTTCAGTGCCGCTTGATTATCGACGAATATAGTCACCAGACTGATAACCTCGTTGTTCCTCGTTACCAACAGGTCTATGGCTTTCTTGATCGCAAAAATTTGTTTAGCCCATGGACGAACCCTATTGAAATTGGTGAGAATCAGTTTAAATTTAGATATAGCTCCAATACATACATATCTTCAACCGATTCCGGGTGAATTGTGCATAAAATAGCTAATATCAACCTAAATGGAATGAAAAATTCGGTGAAAATCGGTTCAAATAGCTCCCACATATAGCTATAGATCCCATATATAGCTATAGCTCCCATATATATCCCATTGCTGTTAAAGTCCCTCACATGTTTAATACACACTCCACAACAGTAATATTTGATACAGAGCATCAGATACTGCTCTGTCAAATTTTATCGAGATCGGTTCAGATTTTTATATAGCTTCGATATACGTCTTCATCCGATTTTACGGTTATTGCTCACCATGTATTTGAATAGTTCTTTTTTTATATTCAACCGAATTTTACTATTTGGTGGAAGCCGGTCCGGTATTTCTATTGCTCCAATAAATATATTTTAATAGGATCCTAATCGAAGTCATATCATGCGCTATACATCAACGTTATTTGGTTCATAGTTGGTATGGTCTACTTCATATAGATTCCCAATATAAACTTTTTTTGTTACTGGAGCTCTACTATACACTTATAGTGGTGTAGGATATCATATAGTCGGCCCGTCCGACGTTTGACCTTTCTTTGCTGGTTTCTCATTATTTTAAAGGTTCTAGAAAAGCTGCGGCCATACAAATGCTGTAGTTGAATAAACTTGAAACCCAAGAAAATTGTGCTAAGTAGATTTAAGGACAATAGCTACATTTTTAAGTCACCACCTGAATTGTTTTAAGGATCAGATAAAAATAAATAAAATATGAAACACGACCTACCTTAAAAAAATTCACTTATCTCATAATCGATTTTAATATAAATTTCTTGAAAAACAATCAGAATCACAATGGTGGATTTAAAGGATTTCAGAACTTTCAGATCTTATATCGTGGGATTTTGTAGCATTTTAGGGACAATATTAATACTAAACTTTGAAAGGGATTTCTTTTGGAAGACCATCCTTTTCAAAAGTATTATTTGCGATGAAAAGAAATTTTCTTGGAGTACTGTCAGAGCTAAAATCGTGGAGATATAAGGACAATTTTTAGGGGATTATATTAGCTAAAAAGGAATTCGATTGAAAGACTTTTCTGAGCTGAGCGAGAGGGTTATTTTCATTAGCTGATTGTGCTTAACTTTTGAGACCATCATGCGTATACGTGTTGTCAGTATGTATACGCTCCAAACTCCAAACATTTTAAATTGATTCTATACTGTAAAATATCAATAATAGCGATTAAAAAACTTCAGTGAATTTTCAAAAAATTATCATTATCTTTAGTAATCCTTGTCCATTTAAATGTATTCCTCTAATACCTACTTTTATTTCATTGCTACACCTTAGATGACGACATCTAAAGACCCTTCAATTTTCTCTGAGACATTTTAATAAAGAAACAAACATAGACCGGCCATTGACAAGTAAAGAAAAATAACAAACACCAAAAATATCACGCTTCAGTGGGAGTGATAAAATGTGAGTTTTCTCTCGGGGGCATACAAGTAAACAAACATGCTGGACTAACATTGTAGGAACAAAAATACAGAAAGTTAATGTCCTGCTTAGATGTTTTGCCCCTTCAGCAAGGATTTTTTCTCGCTCAACTAAACATAAACACATTAACCAACATTAAACATGGAATTCCTGAGAAAAATGTCTGGAGCTAAAACGAAAAAAGAAAAGGAAAGGTAGGATATTTTTCACACTTAACACATCAATTGGAAAAATGAAAATTCCACAGTTTTTGCTGTTTTTTCTGGAGAAGGATTTTTATGTTTCTTGTTAAAATTAATTTCTCTATTCAAGGCGTATAAGTATTACCAGCACGTATACGCCTCGATGTCCTACAACAATTTTTCATGACCAACAATGTCATTAGATGTTTTCTTAAGAAATACATTTCAAAAAAGATTGCTTTTAGGTTTTAAAAAAAGGGACAACTGAAGTTCTGATATTTACATCCATAGGATGGCGAAATGTGACTGGACTGTAGCTAACGAAGAAAATATGTCAATCAAAATTTTTAGTTCGTCAAATCGAAGCCAATTAGAATTGGTAAAGGCAATGATATTTATGTTGGTATATTGAAAAAAATTTTGAAAATTCTTCTGAAAAAGTTATACATTTGGAGATATTTATCTGAAAAGCATTGCATCTTTCACGGTTCCATATGGCGTATACAGAATGACAACACGTATACGCCGTTAAGTTTGGAAGATTTAGGTTTAGTTAATCGATAACAAAGAACCTTGCAATTGAACCTTGAATTTTGCATTACCACCAGCGATATTTAAGGATTTCTAAGAACAATTAGCTGAATATCCTACCGAGCCTTAATCCTAATATTTTAATATTTTTTTTTGATTTTGAAAAAACTAAAATTAAATGGCAATCGTGGATTTTTAAGATATTTTATTCAATTAGCATTTATTTGTAATAGGCGAATAAAGATAGGAAGCTAAAATTTTGTACAGATCAGTCCTTTATCTGCAGGCAGATCATGTTCGAAATATATCGGTCCACGATATCGTATAGCCCCCATAAAACGTTACCCCCCCCCTATATTCGGTATTTTGATGATTTTAGCGACATTATTCGTCGGAATTGTTTCAAATTTCTCATTTGAAGTTCATAATGGATTCTAAAGCCTATGACAGGAGATTGTCTGTGCAGGTCCACGTCTTCGTATAGCCCCCATATAACGGTACCTCCCGATATGCGGTATTTTGATGATTTGAAGAACTTTTTTGGAAGGATTATCAGAGTCCCAATCTTCGATTTCAAAAAAACTTATGTTTAAAGGATTATCGGAGTCATAAACGTGGATTTTAAAGGGCTTTTGTTGGAATGATTATCAAAGTCTCAAGTAAGGGCTTTTGAATTAAATTTTTTTGTTGGAAGCATTATCAGAGTCTCAAACGAGGATTACAAAGGATTTTGGTTGAAAGGATTGTCAGAAAATACAACTGTTTCATTTACTTCTTTAATATTTTCCATTCCCGGCGAAGGGCTTGCATGAGGTGATCAACACCTTGGTTAGTTTTTGGTGCCAACCTTGCTTTCGAAAATACTCCAGACACAATAGTCCAACGGATTGGTATCCGGAGATTTTGGTGGCCATTCTGCGCTGGATATGAAGCGAGGAATCTCATTTTGTAACCATTCTTAGGCGGCACGTGTTGAGTGCGATGGTGCTGAGTCCTGTTAGAATTTCCAAGGTCTGCGGCCAAAATGTTTGCGTGCCCAAGGCTTTAATATACCCTCCAGAATATTATCGCGATAATATTCGGCATTTATTCTGATGCCACGGTCGATTAATACGAGCAGAGAGCGACCATCGACTGTTATGGCGGCCCACACCATCACCATGGCTGGCGTTTGAGTTCTGGTGGTCAATTGAAGGTGCACATTTTCAGCTGACCTCATTGGCAAGCAAACACGATCATTTTGCATGTTTACCAACTGCAGGACAACAGAATGGAATGCTTTCTCATCGGAGAAAACCAAACTCGGCAGTTCACCACTTTCGGCCAAACGAAGCAACTCTTTAGCTCTTTTGAGTCCATTTTCTTTCTGTTGCGGTGTAAGTTCTTGCACTTTTTGGAATTTTAATGGCTCTACCCCGAGTTCAGTTTTCAATATTTGCCGAATGGATTATTGCGATATGTTCAGCTCCCGAGCCATTTTTCGGCCACTGCGACGCGGGTTTCGAAAAAGTCGTTTCTTTAATTTTACGAACCATTTCTGCTGATGTTGCTGTTTTTGTTTTCTTCCGTCCACTTCCTTGACGTCGGGCTACGCTACAAGTATCATGGTAACGAGCGGTGGTACGAGACACAAAAGATTTATTCACACATTTAAATGCTGGATTGTTCTAACGATAGTCACTTGTGGTTTTCCAGCCAAATATAAAGAAATCACACTATCACGCTTGAATTCCATCACGAATAACTTTTTTTCTGAAAAATTCTCACCAAAATGCTTGTGTACGGTTGTAAACAATATAATAAGCTGTCACTGGAATAATTTTAACAGCTGTCGGACGAGTGGCTAAGAAATGACAGCAGTCTGAAGTTGGTTGCAGTTTTTTCATCTCACCCTGTTATGTTTAAAAAAAAACTAATTTCGGCGAGTTCATTGCCAGCCAGTGGCATTTTTAAGAACTATTTTTTTGTAATATGGGTAATTTAGGTTAGGTTAGGTTGAAAGGGGGGCGAAGCAAATTCTCCGCATGTCCTGTTTGGCATCCACTTAAGCCAGTATAGGCCTTTGTGCGCTCTAGGCTAAGGGTTTTTGAAGAAGGCGGGCAGTTTACAGTCTGTTCTATGCCCCGTGCCCCATAAGGATGCCTGTTACTTCACTGATCTCCTTTTTACCTAGTAAAAAAAGGTTCTTCGTTTTTATTTCATCGGGATCGCCTCATAAGATTTTTGTGGTTTTCCCTACACCCTCATTGTTCTATAGGGATATATGGGAGGTTTTTGCCCACTAGACTTGACGCATTTAGCGGCACTGGATTGTCTACGTTTATTGTTGCTAATTCCGTGCATGTTTTGGCGAGAGAGTTTGCTATCTCGTTACCCCTAACTCCCGTATGACCTGGTACCCATAAAATGCGTACTACGCCATGTTGAGAGTAGTTGTTGATTGAATTTATACCTTCCAAAACAGTTTTGAAGTTACTGTTATGGATGTTTTAGCTGTCTTGCTGTTCGTTAGGACGTTTGCGGTAGCCGATCTCGTGTTTGCATTAAGCCAGTTCAGACACTCTGCAATCGGGTCAAATCGATCGTATGATCGGGAAAGCGGAAAGAGATTTCGGTGTTTGTATCCTCGATAAAAAAAAGTCCCAGTCCCGCTCTCTCCTCTAGCACTGAGACGTCTGTATAACAACAGTTTCCAGTCGGCATTTGTGGTACGAATCCGTCGATCTAAGAGTCGCTGGTAGGGATTAATGTTTCACATGAGGCAGCTACAAAAGTTTCAGATATCCGGTCCGATACACAATTTTCTATAGATTCTCCCGTTGTTACCTGTAAAATTGTTAATCCACTAGTCCGTCGGCCTGAACCTGGATTTCAAATGGGTGCACAAATAGATTTGTCTCTAATGCCCTAGTTGGTGTTGTCCTCATTGCGCTGCAGATGCTTAAGCAGCACATTCGTTGGACTTTCTGTAACATTTTGATATTACATTTTTTATCTATAGCTGTCCACCAGACTACCGATGCGTATGTTAGAACAGGTCTAATTACGCTCTTGAATAGCCAGTGTGGTATCTTTGGATTGAAACTCCATTTATAGCCTATAACCCTAACTGGTTCAAAGCCTTCATTGGTTAAAGTCCTTAGAAGACTGGGTAATTTAAAATTTAATACCCTTTGCTTCATGTAACTCACAAAAAAACACATTTCATATTTCTTCATTTATTTCAAAGCCATTAGATATTTACTGACCACATTTAGTCTCCCCCCGGCCTCAAAAACCATGAAAAATTGTTATTACTTTTGTGCGATTCTCAATCGCACCCTTTAATGGGTGTGTGTAAAGAGTTCATAGAACTAGTTTTGTGTGTGTGTGTCTGTTTTTTTTACATTCTCATAGCTTCCCATAGATAACAACTATAACCATTTCAAGTTGGCTAAAAAAAACGTTTTCATAAATTCAATTACCATTTGCAGAAGAGCTGTGAACCATTTACTACTACAACATGGCTAAGCTATTGGCGATAGATTCCCTTCACGTAGTTTCAAATGAAATTTAAGCAAATAAATTTCCATTTTAAGTGGCTGAGAGAGAAAGTGAGCGACAGAGAGAGAGAGAGAGAGAGTGGTGACTGCAATAAAAATGTTGAGTAACTTAGAAATGCGGCGCAGTCTTGTAGACTTTAATTAAATTTCATAAAGTTACGGCAATTGAATTCCGTAAAAGTATTTTGAATTGCAAAAGTTTCTTCACTTCTAGGAAATTGAAGAAATTTTTGGGGTAATTCCAGGAAAAAAAACATGGAAAAATACTAATTGCAATATTGACTACGAATAGCGTGGAGTGTGAAGTACGAATTTCAAAGGTTTTCAAATGAAACCACTAAGGAAAGGTCAAAAGTCGGGCGAGGAAGACTATACGCTACCCTACACCACTATGCGTATTTAGTAGAGTATACTGGAAGTTTAAGTGAAGCAGATCATGATCTTTAACCAAATAACATTGCTGTATGGGGCATGATATGACTTCGATAAGAGTTATATTGAACAAGAAAAATAGTTGTAAGTTCGGCCGGGCCGAACTTCGAATACCCTACACCATTTGCAAGGATTTTGGCAATATTAAAAAAAAATATCCGTTAAAAATTCTATTAATATCTTAAAAATACTGAATGTGGCCGTTATATTATGGTCTATACGACGACGTGGCCCTGCATAGACAAATTTTGCAATAACCCATTACAATATTCAAAAGCGAAACTTAAAAAAAAAATCTGTAAATAATGTAGATAAAATCATCAAACTACCGAATAGAAGGAGATACCATTATATGGGGGCAATACGAAGACGAGGACCAGCACAGACACTATTCTGTCATAGGCTGTTGTATCCATTGCGAACTTCAAATACCAAATATGAAACAATTCCGGTGAACAGTGTCGCTAAAATCGTCAAAATACCGAATACCGGTAGATACCATTATATGAGGGCTATACGAAGACTTGGACCCACACAGACAATTTTCTGTCATAAGCTGTAGTATCTATTACGAACTTCAAATATCAAATTTGAAACAATTCCGGTGAGTAATGTCGCTAAAATCATCAAAATACCGAATATCGGGGGGTACCATTATATGGGAGCTATACGAAGACGTTGACCTGCATAGACAACTTTCTGTCATAGACTGTAGTATCCATTACGAACATCAAATACCAAATTTGCAACGATTCCGGTGAATAATATCGCTAAAATCATCAAAATATCGAATATCCAGAGGTACTATTAAAGGGTGCGATAAAAAACTGCAACAAAGCAAACGCCATAATTTTTAAGCTTTTTTTAAAATTTATTGAATGGAAACAAAAAATGTCAGAAATAGCATCAAATTTTAGAATGTAGCTCTGCGGTATTTTGACCCATTCCCTTGCATTCCAAAATACTCCAGACACAATAGTCCAACGGATTGGTATCCGGAGATTTTGGTGGTCCTTGTGCGCTGGAAATGAAGCAAGGAACCTCATTTTGTAACTATTCTTTGGTGGCGCGTGCTGAGTGCGATGGTGCTGAGTCCTATTGGAATGTCCAAGGTCTGCAGCCAAAATGTTTGCGTGCTCTCCAGAATATTTTCGAGATAATATTCGGCATTTACTCTGATGCCACAGTTGATGCCAAATATGAGCGGAGAGCGACCATCGGCTGTTACGACGGCCCACACCATCGCCATGGCCGACACTTGAGTTCTGGTGGCCAACCACTGCGGAGGTGCATTTTTTCAGCTGACCTCTTTGGAAAGTAAAAACGATCATTTTGTTTGTTTACAAACTGCTGGACAACGAATGTTTTCTCATCGGCATCGGAGAAACCCAAATTCGGCAGTTCACCACCTTCGGCCAAGCGAAGCAACTCTTTAGCTCTTTTGAGTCTAATTTCTTTCTGTTGCCGTGTAAGTTCTTACACTTTTTGGAATTTCAATGGTTCCGGGTAACCGAGGTCATTTTTCAATATTTGCCAAATGGAATATTGTGATATGTTCAGCTCACGAGCCATTTTTCGGCCACTGCGAGTTTCGATCAAGTCGCTTCTTTACTTTTCGAACCATTTCTGCTGATATTGCTGTTTCTGTTTTCTTCTGTGCACTTTCTTGATGTACACACTACACTACCAGTATCACAGTAACGAGCGATGCTACGAGACACAAAAGATTTATTCACATTTAAATGCTGGAGTGCTCTAACGATAGCCACTTGTGGTTTTCCAGCCAAATATAAAGAAATCACACTATTCCGCTTGAATTCCATCACGAATAACTTTTTTTCTATAAAATTCTCACCAAAATACTTTTGAACGCTTGTAAACGATATAATGAGCTTCCACTGGAATAATTTTAACAGCTGTCGGGCGAGTGGCGTTAAAATGACAGCCGTCTGAAGTTGGTTAAAGTTTTTTCTTCTCACCCTGTATATGGGAGCTATAGCGCTATCTGAACCGATTTTCTCCAATTTTGATGTACTTGTTTCTAGACTGAATTTGGTCGGATGTTCCAAATTCAGTCTAGAAACAAGTACATCATTAGGACTGATATTGACCATTTGGCGCACAATTAATCCGAAATCGGTTTAAGATATGTGTGGGAGCTATATCCAAATCTGAACCGATCTTGATGAAGTTTGGCAGAGGTATTTCTGGGATGTATCTGACAATTGGTACCAAAAATCAATGTTGTAGAGTGCATTTTACGCAGGTGAGTGACTTAAAAACCCAAAGTCGGATGGAACATATATATGGTAGCTATAGCTATATCTGAACCAATTTTCACAAACTTTGAAGCACTTGTTTCAAGACTGAATTCAGTCTGATGTGCCACAAGTCACTCCATTTGTGTTGATATTAGCCCTTTGGTATACGAAAAACCTAAAATCGGATAAATATATATGTGGGAGCTATATCCAAATCTAATCCGATCTCGATAAAATTTGACAGAGATATTTTTGAGTTCCATAAGATATCTGGTACCAAATATCATTTTTGTGGCGTGCATATTACCCCTGTGAGGGATATAAAACCCCAAGTCGGATGAAACATGTATATGGGAGCTATTGCTATATCTGAATCGATTTTCTTCAAATTTGATGTACTGGCTTCTAGACTGAATTCGGTCGGATGTTTTAAAATTCAAGTCATTTGGAAAGATATTAGCCATTTGGTACACAATTAACCCGAAATCTGTTGAAGATATATATGGGAGTTATATCTAAATTTTAACCGATTCTCACCAAATAATAAATGCGACCTGCATTTTGTACACAAATATACATGGATAGACGAACTGACTGACACGCATACATCGACTTAGAAAGTTATTCTATGAAGATCCTCAAAAGTAACTATGGGTCTATCCTTCTTCATGTTACAAACAAATGCACATAGCCATAATACCCTTGCCATTATGTGGTGCAGGGTATAAAAATTAGGTGGGAAATTACATCAACTAGAAATGGAACCATTTTAGGTAATGCCGTATACGTTGCGACATAACTTATACGCCACCTTGGTAACTCAAGCTAATTCTAATATTATCTTCAAGAGAATTCTGGCAAATAGATCTCTCAGAATATTCGTTCCTCAATCACCCCATGATTTACAAAATAACTTTTGCTCTTTAAATCCGCAGTAAAAAATTTAATTTCCTCTCTAAACGTCTCTTGAAGCAATAACTTCTTGCTGACTTGACTGCATTTAAAGCATTAAAGCTATTCGTTTTTTTTTGTTGTTCTTTCTTTCTTTCTTTTGCCAAGAGATTAAAGACGCACATAATAATCGTAAAATAAAAGCACCAGCAGAAAATAGCACTAAAAACAACAAATTGAAACGTTTAGTCCAGACACCTGTCATAAACAGCGACAAGTTGACTATGAGTACCATTGCAAAAAAAAGTAAGGACACGTACAAAACAACAATAACGAAAAAATGAAAATGGAAAAAATATAAAAGAGTTGTGAGAGAGAAGAAAAATAAATTGGAGTTATCCCAAAATGAATGTCAAGAAGGTAACATAACCTTAAAGGAACAAAAAAATACAATTTAAAAAATTGCTTTTAAGAACTCCATATGGGCCAAAGGGCGTATACATGGTGGCATACGTTATACATCCCAGGTTATACGATTATAGTTGTAGCTGTTTCATAGAAATCACACTCTTGATTTTAAGAGAAAACTCTTGGAGGCTTCAGCATGTATTTTTGGGAAAATTTATTTTTCCTAAAGGAACACACATAAGAATTCTTCGACTATCAGAACTCTCTAGTGAAGAGTAGCTGACCTCAGAGGCTAATATTGATGAACAAATGGCCTACTCTGTTGAAGAGTAGCAGAGCTTAGAGGCCACTACTGTAGAATAGCTGGCAGCTGAGGCTCTTACTCTAGAGTAACTGGCGGCAGAGGCCATTACTGTAAATTAGCTGGTCTCAGAGTCATCTAGTGAAGAGTAGCTAATCTCAGGGGCCACTATTGTAGAGTAGCGGGTCTCAAATGTCTCTACCGTAAAGTAATTTTGTCAGAGGACTCTATTGAAGGGCAGCTCTTCCCAGAGCGTGTATTTTTTAAACATATAATTTAAGGATTACCCTAAGCGTGCATTTTTAAAAATTAGTTTTTCATAATCGTGGATTTAAGAAAAAATAATTTTTTACAAACGTGGACTTAAAAAAAAAATCATAAGCGTGGATTTTTTAAAAAAATATTTTTTCGTAGGCGTGGACTTAAAAAAAATATTTTTTCATAGGCGTGGATTTTTTAAAAAATATTTTTCCATAAGCTTGGATTAAAAAAAAATTATTTTTTTGTAGGCTTGGATTTAAAAAAAATTTTTTTTTCGTAGGCTTGGAGTTTTTAAAAAAATATTTTTTCGTAGGTGTGGATTTTAAAAAAACAATATTTTTTCATAAGCGTGGATTTTTTAAAAAATATTTTTTCATAGGCTTGTAATTTTTAAAAAATATTTTTTCATAGGCGTGGATTTTTTAAAAAATATTTTTTTGTAGGACTGGATTTTTTAAAAATATTTTTTCGTAGGCGTGGATTTTTTTAAAAAAATATTTTTTCGTAGGCTTGGATTTTTTTAAAAAATATTTTTTGTTGGCGTGGATTTTTCAAAAAAATATTTTTTCGTAGGCGTGGATTTTTTTCAAAAAATATTTTTTCGTAGGCGTGGATTTTATAAAAAATATTTAAAAAATAATCGATTTAGCGATGTCCGTCCGTCTGTGGAAACCACTCTAGCTTCCGATCGAAATGAAGTAGGTTTTCAGGACTTTTGATATTGAAAACGAGCCATGTTTCCGTATAGCCCCCATATAACGGTACCTCCCGATATTCGGTATTTTCATGATCTCAGCGACATTATTCATCGGAATTGTTTTAAATACGGTAATTGAAGTTCGTAATGGATACTTTAATCTATGACAGAAAATTGTCTGTGCAGGTCCTTCGAATAGCTCCCACCTAACGGAACCTCACAAAATTCGGTATTTTGATAATTTTAGCGACATTATTTACCGGAATTGTTTCAAATTTAGTTTTTGAAGTTCAAAATGGATACTACAGCCTAAGAAAGAACATTTTCTGTGCAGGTCCACGTCTTCGTATAACGGTACCTCCCGATATTCGGTATTTTTAGCCACATTATTAACCGATTTTTTTCAAGTTTCGCATTTGAATATTGTTATGGCTTATGACAAAAGTTACCTATGCAGGTCCATATCGTCGTATAGAGCCTAGTATAACAGCTACATTCGTTATTTTCAAGATTTTAACAAAATTTTTAGCGGATTTTATTTTTTCAAAATTGCCAAATTTGTTCCAAATGGTGGAGGGTATTCAAAGTTCGGCCCGGCCGAACTTAATGTTTTTTTACTTGGATTTAATCTGTTTTAGATTCTCCTTTAATATATTACGTATTATTATTCTTTGGGGATTCATATTTCATTCCTTGAATTGGGAAAATTAACTTCTATTTGTTCTGGCACGTTTGCTATTCAATTTTCTTTTTTTTTTGGACGGGCTAATGACACTTGTCTGCTGTATTAAGTGGCAATATTATTGGCATTGGTAACACCTGAACATCTCTTGAACACAATGAGCGTATGGGAAAAATTGACTCATGTGTGAGCAGGTGTGGGTGTGTGCGTATTTGTCTGTGTGTGTTCGTGTAATTCAATCATTCGATACGCAATAGTAAATATCCTTCAAAACGTATTTTTGTATCAGTTATTCAATTACAAAATAAATATGAATACAAATTTGATGAGATATGTGAAACTTGAAGATAAATTCAATTGTGTGTGAGTGTGCGTGGGATCATTTATCTTGGAATCAATTGAATTTATGTGGGTTGTCTGGAATGGAAGGCATTGTTTGCCCCATGGTTGTGTAATATTTGCTCTAGACTTAGTATTTTGAAAAACTTGTCTTGTCAACCTGTTCGAATTGACCTTGAATGGTGAGAGAAATCGATAGTCACATCGAATTGAATTTTTTAAATTTACCAGTGGTGCGTATGATTGTTGAAAATATGTATGTTTCATGGGCATAGGCACCCACGATCCCACAATTATTACGCGGAAAGTCCTGCAGATTATGAAAGTAGAGCTAAAAAAGAAGACACGTGTATCGGCGTTTTGAAAGTTTACATCCTGACGAAGTAACGTTAACAGAGGGGACAATTTCTCCCACTTTAACATTTTTTGAAATTTTTAAATTAAGATTCCTTTGAATCCATTGGATTTAGGTATATAGTGCACTCGCCGATATTGCAGATAAAAATACGAGGAATATTCTGGAATAATAATAAATTATAATTTTTAACCTTTAAGCTGGTAAAAAAGGGGTCGTTTCAGGGCCTTTTTTAAACATGGTTAAAAATTCTCCTTAAATGGTATTGTAGCAAGTCAAAATAATATTCTACAAAATTATATACCATAAAATTCTGATATAGGTCTTAGAATATGTCAAGAGTCAAATTCTTACCTAAATTTATATTAAAAACACATTTCAGGTTTAAAGTCGTATTTTTTACGAGTTTGGCAAAAATCTCAAACAAGACATCATTTTGGTAGGTTGACGTCAGAGACAAATATTCCCTCCACCATTTGGAACGAATTTGGAATTTTCAAAAAAAAAAAAAAATGCATTCGCCAAAAATTCTCTTAAAATCTTTACAATACCGAATATATTGGGGTTTACACGAAGACGTGGACCTGCATAGGCAACTTTTGTCATAAGCCATTACAATATGAAAATACGAAACTTGAATCCATGAATAATATCTGTAAAACCATCAAAATACCGAATATAGGGAGATACTGATATATGGAGCTTGTACGAAAGCCTGGACCTGCATAGACAATTTTCTGTCATAGTTCCCATTACGAACTCTAAATACGAAATTTCAAACAACTCCGGTGTATGTTGTCTCTAAAATCATCAAAATACAGAATATAGGGATGCACCATTATATGGAGGCAATAGGAAGACGTGCAATTAAGCAATTTTTTGTTATAGGCTATTGTACCTATTACGAATTCAAGGTACGCAATTTGCCAAATCGTCAAATATCTGATATGCGGGGAGGGGGGGGTCTATACGATATCTTGCACCTAAATAGATATTGCTCTTTCAGGAAGTAAAGCGCTTGGAAAGAACTTCCATACAATTCCATTCATTATACAATTCCATTCAAAAATGTTGCTAAAATCATCAAAATACCGAATATAAGTACTGGTACCGCTGTGTGGGGGCTATACGATATCCTGGATCTATATAAAAAATTCTCTTCCAGAGGGTAAAATACTCAGAAAGAACTCCTTGTGTGGATTTGCAGGCAATTCCATTGGAAAATGTCGCTAAAATGATCAAAATACCGAATATGGGTGAGGGGGCTACCGTTGCATGGGGGCTATACGGTATCTTGTTATGTCTACAATGATTATTTCGAGAAGTTACAAACGGAATCACGAACTTAACATGCCCTCCACACTATGTATGGTGGATCGTATAAAAATGCCAAAATTTGGCAAAATTAAATGAAAAAACCAGTAAGGAAAGCTCAAAAGTCGGGCGGGGCCGACTATATGATACCCTACACCACTATGCATATTTAGTAGAGCTCTCGTAAAAAGGTTTATACAGGGCATTTCAGAGCTCTATGAGATATTTGGTACAAAATCAAAATCTATCTAATTCTATCGTGCATTTTACGAACTATAGCTATCTCTGAGCCGGGTTTCTCCAAATTTTACGTATTAGCTTCTAGACTGAATTCGGTCTTATGTACGAAAATTCAGGTGATTTGGGCTGATATTGACCATTTAGTGCACATTTAACCCTAAATCGGATGAAGATATATATGGGAGCTATATCCAAATCTGAACCGATTTTGATAAAATTTAAAACAGCTATTCCTGTGCTCCAAAAAACCTGGTACCAAATATCACGGTTGTGGAGTGAATATTTCGAATGTATGGGACTAAAACACTAAATCGGATGAAACATATATATGGTTGCTATATCTATATCTGAACCGATTTTCACTAAAATTGATATACTTGCTTCTAGGCTGAATTTGGTCCGATGTACTAAAATTCAGTCCATTTGGACTTATATCGGCCATTTGGTGCACAATTAACCCGAAATCGGATGAAGATATATATGGGAGCTATATCCAAATCTGAACCGATTTCGATAAAATTACAAACAGCTATTTCTGGGTTGTATCTTATATCAGGTACCAAATATCATTCTTGTGGAGTGCATATTACGAATGTGAGAGGCTTAAACACCAAATCGGATAAAACATATATATGGGAGCTATAGCTGTTTCTGAACCGATTTTCTCCAAATTTGTGGTATTTGCTTTAAGGCTAATCTCGGTCACATGTGCCAAAATTCGGGCCATTTGGGCTGATATTGGCCATTTGGTGGTCAATTAACCCAAAATCGGATGAAGATATATATGGGAGCTATATCCAAATCTGAACCGATTTCGATAAAATTTAAAACAGCTATTTCTGTGCTCCATCTAATACCTGGTACCAAATATCACGGTTGTGGAGAGCATAGTAGGACTGTGAGGGACTTAAAGATCAAATCGGATGAAAGATATATATGGGAGCTATAGCTATATCTGAACCGATTTTCTCCAAATTTGATATACTTGCTTCTAGGCCGAACTCGGTTGGGTGTGCCAAAATTCAGGCAATTTGGACTGATAGTGGACATTTGGTGCTCATTTAACCCGAAATCGGATGAAGATATATATGGGAGCTATATCTAAATTTGATCCGATTCTCACCAATTTCAATAGGGTTCGTCCTTGGGCCAAAAAAATATTGTTTGGAAAATTTCATCTCAATCGGATAATAAATGCGACCTGCATTTTGTTCACAAGAATACATGGACAGACGGACGGACGGACGGACGGACGGACGGACGGACGGACGGACGGACGGACGGACGGACGGACGGACAGACGGACGGACATGCATAAATCGACTCAGAAAGTGATTCTATGAAGGTTCTCAAAAGTAACTATGGGTCTATCTCGTCTCCTTCTCCATGTTACAAACAAATGCACAAAGACATAATACCCTTACCACTATGTGGTGTAGGGTATAAAAAAAAAAAAAAAAAAAAAAAAAAACGGAGTCATCCTTACAAGGAGACTATTTCAAAAAGTGAACCGACACATTTCCTGCACCTATGATTCTATATGTACTTCAAAAATCTCAATCAAATGTCAAAGCTCCACCTTAAATAAAGTGAAATATATCTTAAACTATAGGGATCCCTTTGTATTTGACTGTTGGCCTATCAATCCAGAAGTCCTTTGGGGTTTTGATAAAAGAAAAGAAAAACGAGTCCCATTAAGTCCATTTGGTATGTTCCATAACCCAGTCTGTCTCGTGTACGGTGAAATTATAAGAAAATTTGTAGAGAATTGGGAAATATGCTAATTTTTTCGAAAAAAAAAACAATGTGTTTCATACCTTCAGCCATATGTCTAGAGAGGTAATATATCATTTGATACGACCAAAACGTGCCTCATCTTAATAAAGGTTTTAGACCCTAGCTCTCTTTGGACCAAATCCGTTTCAGGACATTTGGAGTAGATCTAGCGATGTCCGTCCGTCTGTTTGTCTGGCTGCCTGGTACGAACTCGAAGGGAGTAACCGATTTGGTCCACACTTGGTACATTGTAATATTATTATCTTAAAACGAGTTCGTAAAGAAATATTTTACTGTACAGAAAGAGAAAGGATAATCCGATTTTGCTCCAACTTTGCAAATCCTAATTTTTGCATCAGTGCTTCGTCAGATGCGAAAATGGATAATATCGGTCCACTGCTTCAAGAACCTCTCACACAAAGTGTTAAAATTTTAAATAATTATACCTCTTATAAAAAGTGTCTTGAAATTACACACATCTCAATATTTTTACTAACCTAAGGTCTGGTGTTAAGATAGAATATACGTTCCACTCTTTATGCTACTTCCTTGAAGTTCAAAAACGCGAAATGAGCATCCAATTCCATTCTGACTTGGCAGTCCTTTTGGTATCCTTGACACCCACAAAGGGTCAATAACTACAAAATCAAGTCCGAAATAAGCATCAGATTCACTCCATATTTCACACATCCCATTATTTCTACTAACACAAGATCTGCTGTGAAAATGGGATATTAAGCATCCAACTCTATTCAAATTTCACACATCCAAACATTTTTGCTATCTGAAGATCTGTTGTGAAGATGATATATATCTACCAACTCCTTCTGGTACCGCAAACACAAAGCTTCACAATTTCCAATACTTATATCTGTCATAACTTGCGAAATAAGTCGGCGATTCTGTACAACTTGTTATATCTAAATATTTCTCTTAACCCGAAATCTAATATGAATATGTTATATATCGGAATTTATGCTATCGTATAAAGTTGGATATAAATGTTCGATTTCCGTTTTAATACACATACCAATAATTTTCTCTGTATTAACTGAAGGGGAATATTTCGGTCCGCTATATCTAGTGCCTCAGGCGTATTACCACATTTTCTATAAAAATTACACATATCTCATATAAAGTATAGGGCGTAACGATATAGTCCAAATATGGCATGTTGAAATATTTTTTTCAGATTTAAGTCAAATAAGATATGGACAATATTGGCCAACTGTTTCGGAACCTCCCCCATAAAGGGCCAACAATGTAAATAATCATAACTCAAGACTGGGCCTATACATCTGTCGGCAAAACCGACTGATACTATTTAAGTTGTTATACACTCCACCATAGTATGGAGGATATATTAAGTTTGTCATTCCGTTTGTAACACCTCGAAATATACATTTTAGACCCCACAAAATATGTATATTCTTGATCATCATAAAATTATATGTAGATTTATAACGGTACCTCGTGATATTCGGTATTTTGATGATTTTAGCGACACTATTCACCGGAATTGTTTCAAATTTGATATTTGAAGTTCGTAATGGATACTACAGCCTATGACAGAAAATTATCTGTGCAGGCATACGTCTTCGTATAGCCCCAATGTAACGTTACCTCTCGATATTCGATATTTTGACGATTTTAGCTATGTTATTCACCGGAAATGCTTCAAATTTGGTATTGGAAGTTCGTAATGGATACTACAGTCTAAGAGAGAAAATTGTCTGTGCAGGTCCACGTTTTGGTATAGCCCCATATAATGTTACCTCCCTATATCCGATTTTTTTTTTCAAATTTCGCATTTGAATATTGTAATGGCTTATCACAAAAGTTGCCTATGCAGTTTCACGTTGTTGTATAGACCCTAATAAAACGGCTAGATTTGGCATTTTTAAGATTTTAGCAGAATTTTTAATGGATTTTATTTTTTTTTTTGGAAATTGCCAAATTCGTTCCAAATGGTGGAGGGTATTCAATGTTTGGCACGGTCGAACTTACAGCCTTTTTTAATAATTTTTTACATACAATGGAAATAGAGATTTGGTGCGCACCAAGCACCATACAGCTATACGGACGAGCGGCCAGACACCCCTAGATCGATTCCAAATGTCCTGAGATGGAATGGTCTTAAGAGACCCAGGGTATAAAGCCTTTATTTCGAGGAGGCATGTTTTAGCCATATTAAATTATGCATATCCTCTGTCGTCATGTGACTAAGGATATAAAAAATCTGGACCTATAATTTATTTAAAAATTTCACCCTTAAGGTATATTAAGGTCTTAAAAATGTTAAAATCCCTCAAACAATTATTTAAAAAAACACAATTTCTTGAAAACAAAATATGAAGTTATTTAAGAATATTTAAAAAAATAGTCACGCATATGATTTTTAAGGTCTTTTAAAAATGTTCTTCGAAAACTGAGTTACGATGGTGCTTCAAAAACGTTCGCTCATCGATGTAATGGTCTGTAAAATAAATCTATTTTCTAACTTTATATCACGATTCGTATGAGTTATCCCGGTACGTATAATTTACATCACAACGTATACGTCAGATGTACCAAAACAATTTTGAAAAGCAAAAAGTCATCATCTATTTTGGATACCATTTAACTTGATTCCGTCAAAATGTTCCTCCGAAACTTTTCCATTTCATTTTATTCAAGTCATTTCAATAATATAATTATATACAAACACAATTCCCCAGATAACGTGTGTCGGCGTGCGGGCGAATGTGTGTGTGCGGAATCTTTCCTCAATTATCCTACATAAGTAAATTAAGAAACTCTCTGTTTTCATTTACATTTGGATCGAAAAATGTATTAGTAAATATAAGTTAATGTTAGAAGTTAAAGTTTATTTCACACTGCTATGGTGTTTCTTTATTTTGTTACTAACATTTATGTTGCGGTGCTATGCACCTCTCTTGTTGGATTTACAATTATGAATTACTTCAACTTAAAACTAATATTATACTGCAGCCTGGTCGTGCTCGTTATTACGCTGAGTCATCACTTGCGGTGCGCTGGTATTAGTGCGCGTGTTTGTGGCGGATGACTGTCCTGGTGTCATATTCCTGTTGATTTGTCGGACTGCTTGCGCAGCATAATGATGGGAATGTTTACTAGTTGGTTTGCATATTTAGTTTGATGTTTATTAGGGTGAGCCGTTAACTCCTCCCTCTCGAATTATCAAGCGTCTCGATTGATGTGTTTAGAAATATGGCAGATTATAAAGACTGCCGCGTTGATTCAAGTTAATATTGTGGTTTGCTAGTTGTTTTGTTTTGATAACAGATTCTGTTGTGCCGGCTGCCAATTGGCTTTCTGACACAGTCATTTCTATTTGAGGTCTAGACATTCCTTCATGTGGGGTCATTTTTATAATTTTCATACTAGTTTTGCGCCTTTGCCTCATTTTTACTGCCATCAGGAGGATGACCAATGCTAATATGAGACTGATGTTAAAACATAAACTGGTCTTGAATTCAGTATTTAGACGCTCAATTTTTTTATTACTTTTCACGTGCAACGTTTTTAGTAGTTGTAGAGATAGTATTTCTTCGGTGTAGTTGTTTCTAGCTGAGTGTTTTAGCAGCGCAGGCAACGGTTTGGAGTAAGCAGCTTCTTCGACGGTGAAATTTTTGTTGCCTATCCTAATTGTAGAATTACTAAATCTTATTAAATAAGTTCCTGTTACATTTTTTTCGTTTCCATTTATGACAATATTTTCTTTTATGTTATTTATCAAAATTAATCCAGGTTCTATTTCCTCTAAATTATTAATGTGATCTGCATTTACTATTGAACAATTATGTGGGCTATTAGTTACTAATTTAGGAATACATGTATTGTTTGTTATATTGGCTACATTAGATTCTAGACATAATTCAATACCATTTATTTTTTGACAAGGACTTTTAATTCCAAATGTTGCTCTTTCACATTTTACAATTTTCTTATAATCAAGATTTAAAACAGTATTTTGATTTTTTACAGGTCTTATGGTTATGACATTACAAATTTCTTTTACAGTTTTGGGAATGCTTATAATGTAAATTATATTAGTACTATTGTTTACAATTTTTATTCGTGCGAAATTTAAAGCTTGTTCAATGTTTTGAAACGGGATTTCATCTTGATTAAATATTTCTTCTATTTTTCTAATTTCTATTTCCGATAAAATAAATGTGTTTACAATGTTGGATTTTGTTAAATGAATGGCCGAATTAATATTCGTTATTTCCTCCTTTAAAATTTCAACTTTGTACTTTGCCTGCAATATGAGGGTATTACGGAAGTCCTCACTAGTCTTTAAAATTTTTGAAATACTATTTGTCGCATTCGTTATCTCCTGCATTCTTTCTATTAGATCTCTGTTGATTATTAACTGGTTATTGCTGTTGTCTGTTAACTCATTGATTTTGTTTTTCAAAAGCATAAGGTCATCATGGTCTGGACTACCTGCCAGCCATTTCCACGCCGTTCCAATCTCATCAAGAGATCTTTTAGATCTCTCTTCAGGCATTAGCCGATTTATAAGGTGAGATAGGGTAGTAATGTCATTATGTAGGAAGGGGAGTAGTGGGTGGTTGTCTGGAATTCCTTTGGCCAAGTCGTCCTTGATCCTCTCTAGAGTGTCATGATATTCCTTGATGTTAATAACATGCAAAATTTTGAATGTCCCTGTTTGTATTTTTCCTATTCCACTCTCTATAAGAACCACTTCTGATTGAGAGTAGTCCAATATTTCTGTGGCCCCTAGGCAACCTGTAATTAAGAACTGGAAACCCGGTAAATAAGTAAGTCAGTTTCTGATATGACTCTTATGGACTATTCTCCCTGATTGAGTCAGGACAGTTGAGTGCCTATTCTCCTTTACAACTTCTTCTTTGAAACGTTTAGATAATTTGGTTCCTAATCTCTTGTTCTGTTTGACAAATATTTTCTGACCTTCTTGATATTCTTTTGGTTCTTCCCTAACACGATTATGATTTGCCAAATCATTTTCCTGTTTCCTCAAGAGTCTTTCGTAGTTGTTAAGGCGAGTCCTTTCGTAGTCCTCTGGTCCAAAGGTCGTCGGTCGTCCAAAAAATAGATCTACGGGTTTCTTTCCAATTGACGAATGTATTGTGTGATTGTACTTGTTAACGCTATCTTGCAATAGCTCCTCAAAAGAGTAATCGGGTCGCTCACACTTACTGCAACGCATAATTTCCGATAAGGTCGAATGGAATCTCTCTATTTGCCCATTAACCTCGCTCTTATAAGGCGGTGCCGTAAAAATTTCCATGCCAAGTTCGTCTTCCAACATAAACCGAATGGTCTGAGAATTGAAAGATCGCTCGTTATCAAATACAATTGACTTCGGGACCCCAAAGTAGAAAATTATTTC
Organism: Musca domestica; assembly: GCF_030504385.1. NCBI lineage: Eukaryota > Metazoa > Arthropoda > Insecta > Diptera > Muscidae > Musca > Musca domestica. The sequence continues at coordinate 13,608,189 of NW_026712172.1, forward strand.
TCTCAATGGTTTCCTAATGTCTTCAATGCCTTTGCCATTTATCATTCTGGTTACTGCGAATTTTGTAAATTTGTCTATTGCGGTTAAAACTCGAAACTTGTCTGTAGAGAAGATATCTATGTGGATTGTATGCCCAGGATAAGTTGGCATAGGTGTCTTATTAAGTTTGGGAGCGTTCGGATGTCGCTCATACTTATTTTCTTTACATACTTTACAGATATTGATCACATTCTTTATTTTCCTAGTCATGGAAGGGAAATAATAGCTCTCTAAAATTTGTCTCCTATTCTCGGCATTATTCCTATGTGCTCTGTTGTGAGTCTCAATAATGATTTGTTTTTGTCTCTCCTCATCAGTAACATCTTCAACCATTGTTCGAGCGAATCGTACTTTAATGTTTCTGAAGTGATGAGGGTACAGTGCTTGAATCATAAGCATAACTGGCTCTGAGGTCTTGATGCCGTTGACTACTGTAGGATTTAAGTATCTCTTTAATATGACTTTCAGATCTGATTCCGCTAGACTGGTTTCTTTAATGATATGTCTATGGTAGGAGGGAAATACAATGTTAAATTCATATGAGGAAGCTGATGATTCCTCAATAATGATCTGATTTTTGAAGGTATTTATTGGCACCTCAGCGGAAGGAATTAGGTCTTCCGATGAGTCCTCGGCACTGTGAACCGTGGGCGTTAGGGAGTTAACATCTGTCACTGGTGGTCTCGATAGCGTGTCCGCGACTACATTCGTGCTACCTGGTTTATAAATTAACTCGTAATTATATTCTTCTAACTGTGCCTTCCACTTCTTCATCTTCACATTTGTGTTCTTGTTGCTTAGCGCAAATGTCAAAGGTTGATGGTCGGTAAATATCTTTATGCTTCTTGCTCCATACAAGTAACAATTCAATTCCTTTAAAGCCCAAATTATCGCCAGCATTTCTTTCTCATTTGTCGCATATTCCTCTTCTGCCCTACTGAGAGTTCTAGAAAGGTATGTGATAGGTCTATTGCCTTGAGATAAAACTGCTCCTAAAGCGTATTTCGAGGCGTCAGTAGTGAGTTCAAAGGGCTTATCAAAGTCGGGATAGTTCAAAACGACTTCCTCCGATACCAAACAGTTCTTGAGCTGTTTGAAACTTTCAATCTGTTCGGAATTCAAATTGACACTGATTTTTTTTGACTGGTTTCTCGGGGTTTTCCCTATATCGCCTCTCATCATGGAAGTTAATGGTTTGGCTATTTGAGCATAGCCCCTTATGAATCTCCGATAATGTCCGGTCAAACCCAGGAACGATCGCAAGTCATGAACTGTTCTAGGTTGAGGGAAATTAACTATGGCCTTAAGTCTGTCTGGGTTTGCAGAAAAACCTCCTTCCTTTACATTGAACCCTAAGAAGTCAATTTCTTCCTTTAAGAATTCACTCTTGTCCAAATGAACTTTCAGATTAGAGTCTTCCAAAGTGCGGAATATTATCCTCAAATTTTCAATGTGTTCCTTTTTAGTCCTACCAAATATCAAAATGTCATCAATGTAGACGTAGCACCGTTTCCCTATATGCTCTCTAAGAATATCATCCAGAGCTCTTTGGAATATTGCAGACGCGTTACGTAGTCCAAATGGTAGTCTTGTGAACTCGAACTTTCCATTCTTGACGGAAAAAGCTGTTTTCTCTATATCGGATTCCCTAAGTGGAATCTGATGGAATCCGCTCTTTAAATCTATGGTGGAAAAGTATTTCTGTTCGCCTAAGTTAGCCAAGATTTCTGTAATTTCAGGTATGGGGTATCTGTCAGGTCTAGTTATCTCATTAAGTTTCCTATAGTCAATAACCATGCGGTATTTTTTCACACCTGAAGCATCTGGTTTTTTTGGTACTATCCAAACTGGAGCATTATATGCGGACCTGGAAGGGCGAATTATCCCGTCCCTTAATAGTTCTTCTATCTGTTTGTCAATTTCGGATTTCAGTGCCATTGGATACGGATAGGATTTTGAATAAACTGGACTATCACTACTTGTATTAATTTCAGCTTGTACGATTGTTGAATAAGTGAGTTTTTTATTGGGATCTGCAAAAAGGTTTGGATGGTCATCCAAAATATTCCTGACTTCTTTTTCATCTTCGGGATTTAGATGATTTAAACGTAGATTCATGTTATTAATCTCATCAATTTGCAGCTCTTTCAAAGGAAATTTCTTTCCATCCAGAATTGTGAGATAGGATCTCCAAGTGTAAATCACTGCATTCAAAGATTTCAGGGTATCATTCCCTATTATCCCATCAAAGGTCTCTAGACCAGGAAGGATGTAAAATTCTAACTTTCCGATCCCGCAATTAAAAATGTCAATAAAACTATGGGTCTCTATACTAACTATGCCGCCTACGGACTTAACATGAAAAGGTTTCTGGTTCTTTAGAGGGTTTCTAATAAATTTGCCATTAATATAATTTTTGTTCGAACCGGTGTCTATAAGAAATTTAAGTTCGTTGCCATTTTTCATTCTGAAAGGGAGGTATGGCAACGTTGAAGCTAGTCTAAAAAATTAACGTCATCTACAATTGCCAACTGATCGTCTAGATCCTCCTCGTACGCTTCGTCATAGGAAACCTCATATTCCTGTTCATCAGAACCATTCATTTCATCCGGCTCTGCATCCTCACGTATTTGGGCCTCAACATTAAACATTCTCTGCTGCTTTTGCGGCTGATGAATATTTCCTGAATTATTTCTCTTAAAGTTAGGCTGAACATTGTTAAAAGCATTACTCAACTGTGGCCTATTCTGATAGTTTACCTGCCTAGTCTGTATTGATTGATCCACGTCCATTGGTACAGCAGGTTTAGGAGGAAGTGGGGGTCTGTATCCTCCGTATTGGGGGTGTCCAAAATTATTCACTACTGGAGGTCGATTCGAAAAGTTCGCCGGCCCTCCGTATTGTTGTTCTCCACTTCGGAAATTCTGATAACGATATTGAGTAGGGCCTCTGTACCTTTGGTCACCTTGAAAATTCCTATCACCAATCGTCAGCTGTGGGTAAAAATGTCTAGGAGGGTTAGTTTGGGGGATCCTGTTTGGTCTAGATCCTTTCTCGGTAGCGTGCTGAATACGCACACCTAGATTACCTAATTTTAAACAGGCATTTAGAGCCTGAGGCAAACTTGTCGGGTTTGTAACACTCATTAAGCTTGGAAGATTACCATTAAGTCCTCGAATAAAGGTGTCCAAAGCCTTGTCCCTATATGTTTGGGTCAATACATCCAAAGCCTCGTTCCCTATATCCAGACAATCAATCTTGTCCAGAATCAAAGACAAATGGTGGTAAACCTTCTGGTAAAAATCTGTTATGGTTTGCCCACCCTGAGATAGGACGGTCATTTGATACTCTAAGGTCGAAATATCTCTCTTATCTGAAAAATGAAGCACTAAACACTTTCTTATCGCTTTCCAATTTAATGGGGTCCGATAAGACTCCAAAGCCGTGTCGGCCTCACCAACAATTTTATGCCTAACAGTGTGTAGAATTGTGAAGTATTTGGTTGTTCCCCTTTGTGACTCATAAATGTTCATGATCCTATCAACAGCTTTCCTCCACGAACTAAATTCTCCTGGCTTGCCCGAGAATTCCCTTAACGTCTTCACTATGTCTGGTATTCTCTCTCCTTCTGAGATATCCCCAGATCCTTCTATGTCGACATCTTTAGTGGCGGTAACATCCTCCCCCTGTTTGAGAAGGTTTGCCACCGTCTCACTTATTATTCGTTTCACCTCATTAGTCTGACTTTCCGTAAAGGGATTAAACCTTACGGGAGCTGCCCCAGAAGGCGAAGATGTCTGTCCTGAAACACTCATAGCTTCGACCCTTGTTATTAAGTTGTTTAAATCTTCCGGCATTGGCCGCTCGAAAAAAAGGAGAAAAAGAAACACCAAATCCTAGTTCTCGTCACAAATCTATTATCAAAATTTCTTTAAACTTATTTCAGCACGGATATGACTCTTTAAATTTGGATGCCACACTCTATTTTTTTGTTTAACTTAATCTAACATTTCATATTTCTTACATTTGTTAATTTCGCACAAATATGATTTTTTTTGTAAATTTAGATGTCACACTTTATTTTTTGTTTTACCTTACTCTAACATTTCTTTCTTCTTACTTTGTTATTTTTGTTAAACGTATTCTAGCACAAATATGATTTTTTGTAAATTAGACTTCACACTTTCACTTTCTGTGTTATTCCTTATTTTGTTTAATTTTATTTTAACATTTCTTCTTTTTTACTTTTGTTAAATTTATAATAACTTACTAATAATAATTTGATCATTTTCCTTATATCCCGGTAGTCCGCTAGTTCTTACGTAACATCCTTTTCGTACTCCTACTCAGGAACGGTTCTCGTACCGGCTGTTGGGATGTTTTAATCCTTGTGGTTGTTGGGTTCTAGGATGTGTTGATCCTTGTAGTTGTTGGGCGCCAGTTAATGTTAGAAGTTAAAGTTTTTTTCACACTGCTATGGTGTTTCTTTATTTTGTTACTAACATTTATGTTGCGGTGCTATGCACCTCTCTTGTTGGATTTACAATTATGAATTACTTCAACTTAAAACTAATATTATACTGCAGCCTGGTCGTGCTCGTTATTACGCTGAGTCATCACTTGCGGTGCGCTGGTATTAGTGCGCGTGTTTGTGGCGGATGACTGTCCTGGTGTCATATTCCTGTTGATTTGTCGGACTGCTTGCGCAGCATAATGATGGGAATGTTTACTAGTTGGTTTGCATATTTAGTTTGATGTTTATTAGGGTGAGCCGTTAACTTATATATAAGTATGTATTTTTTTGTTTGAATGTATGTTGCTGACGTAGTTCGATGTTGTACTGTGTTATGCCGGCAAAGTGGGAACTTCAAGGAATCTCAACACAAGCGTAACTTCCAACAGGCCGACGTAGTTGTCCATGTGTATGAAAATAGCCTAAGGAATGTTGAAAGCAAATGATACATGGAAAAGTTGTAGGCGATCTTTTCGGCTTTGTTTATTTGAGGGAGTTTTGCTTGAATTCTTTGCTACACTGAAAAAAAAAACAAGTTAAAAATGCTGTAAGTTCGTTTCCTCCACCATTTGGAACGAATTTGGCAATTCTTAAAAACAATAAAATCCGTTAAAAATTCTGTTAAAATCTTAAAAATACCGAATGTTGCTGTAATATTAGGGTCTATACGAAGACATGAACCTGCATAGGTAACATTCGTCATAATCCATTATAATATTCAAATGCGAAACTTGAAAAAAATCGGTAACAATGTAGCTAAAATCATCTAAATACCGAATATCGGGAGGTACCGTTATATGGGGGCTATTCGAAGACATGGACCGGCATAGACAATTTTCTGTCTTAGGCTGTAGTATCCATTACGAACTTTAAATACCAAATTTGAAACAGTTCCTGAGAATAATGTAGCTAAAATCATCAAAATACCGAATATCGGGAGGTATCGTTATATGGGGGCTATAAGAAGACGTGGACCTGCACAGACAATCTCCTGTCATAGGCTGTAGCATCCATTACGATCATCAAATACCAAATTTGAAAGAATTCTGGTGAATAATGTCGCTAAAATCATCGAAATACCGAATATCGGGAGGTACCGTTATATGGGGGCTAAACCAAAACGTGGACCTACATGGCCCATTTTCAATACCAAAAGTCCTGCAGACATAACACACATTTGAATAAAATGTTATCAATCTACTTCACTTCGTTCGGAAGCTAGAGTGATTTCCACAGACGGATAGACGGACGGTCATCGCTAAATCGACATAGAATTTTATGCTGATCAAGCATATATATACTTTATGGGGTCTGAAATGTATATTTCGAGGTGCTACAGACGGAATGACAAACTAAATATACCCTCCATACCATGGTGGAGGGTACAAAACAAATTGTGACAGAAAAGAAAAGTTAAATATAAAAGGCTTGGGGAAAAATTATAGAAAGGCAATGTTGGTATTTTAGAGACATCCTCTTAAATAAATCGACAATTTGCAATTGTAAATAGGATTCTGAAAAAGTCTTAAAGTCGATGGATTTAAAACATTATTTTTATACCCTACACCACCTGGTGGTAAGAGTATTATGTCTTTTTACATTTCTTTGCAACATAGAGAAGGAAGCGAGATAGACCTATAGTTACTTTTGAGAACCTTCACAGAATCACATTCTGAGCCGATTAATGCATGTCCCTCCGTTCATCTGTCTATGTACTTTGTGAACAAAATTCAGGTCGAATTTATTATCCGATTCAGATGAAATTTTCCAAACAATATTTGTTTGGCCCAAGGACGAACCCTATTGAAATTGGTGAGAATCGGTTCAACTTTTGGATATAGCTCCCATATATATCTTACACTGATTTCGATTTAATTGTGCATCATATGGCCAATATCAGTCCAAATGGCCTTAATTTTGGCACATCTGACTGAATTGATGCTAGAAACAAGTACTTAAAATTTGGTAAAAATCGGTTGAGATATGGCTATGGCTCCCTTATATATTTTTCATCCGATTTGGTGTTTATGTTCCTAACTTTCGCAATATGTAGAGTTTTTGTAGCGAAATAATCCTAATAAGATATATAGTACATGGTTTTGAAAAGAAGTGTTGACCTTTCATTCAGTTATCGCGGTTTTCAATTATTTATTCAAAATAAATGCAACAAGTTGTTGGATTTTTTATTGTTTTAATACTAATTCTGACATTACAACCCAAACTTGAAATTTTTTCAAAGTTGGCCTACCTCCTCTTCATTGTACCATGTTTGGTATCAGATATCTGATACAGCCCAGAAAAACATCTGTAAGATTTTATCGAGATCGAATCAAATTTGGATATAACTCCCATATACAGGGTGAGATAAAAATCTGCAATAAAGTCAAACGCCATAATTTTTACATTTTGTTTTTAAATTTTATTGAATGCAAGCACAAAATGTCGAAATGGCATCAAATTTTAGAATAAGTTTAGATTTGTTCGGATTGGTCACCTTTGGCACGAATTATGGCCTTCAAACGGCCAATGAAACCGTCACACGCTGCCCGAATGTTGCTCTGCGATATTTTGGCCCTTTCCCGGCGAAGCGCTTGCTTGAGGTGATCGACACATTGGTATTTTTTAGTGCCAACCTTGCTTTCCAAACTACTCCAGACACAATATTCCAACGGATTGGTATCCGGAGATTTTGGTGGTCATTGTGCGCTGGAAATGAAGCGAGCAACCTCATTTTGTAAACATTCTTGAGTGGCGCGTGCTGAGTGCGGTGGTGCTGAGTCCTGTTGGAGTGTCCAAGGTTTGCGGCCAAAATTTTTGCGTGCCCAAGACTTTAATACAGCCTCCAAAATATAAAGAAATCACACTATCACGCTTGAATTTCATCACGAATAACGAACTTTTTCTCTAAAATTCTCACCAAAATGCTTTTGTACGCTTGTAAACAATGTAATGAGCTGTCACTGGAATAATTTTAACAGTTGTCGGACGAATGGCTTAGAAATGACAGCAGTCTGAAGTTGGTTCTAGTTTTTTTTATCTCACCCTGTATTATAAGTCAAATTTAAAAAATCCCATGCGATAAAAATTATTAAAAAATATCACAAAATTCTACAAAATCTTTATTAATATAATTATTGGCATCTTTTTATTCGATTTTTTACGTTTTGTCCTTTTATGCCAAGAGGTCATTCTAAATGAACAAATGTTGTCAAAATCGGATATTCGCGGCTTGATGTGAAGTTTGACTTTTATTTAACACAAATGTTATAGTCTATTGCACCCACTAAATATTACCCGATGGCCATCCAAATTGGAAGGCTCTAAGCTCTATCTCCATGCTAACTTCGGCGTCGATTTGTCTATAATTGCGGCCAGTGGAGTTACTGCAAATTCAGGATATTTTTCAGTTTTTGGTCCATTTCAACACCTAAATATTATGCGATCATCTCCAAAAACAATAGACTTCTATTCTGGTCCTATCCCCAACTCCATTCTTAATTTCGTGAGGATCGGACCATAACTGCGACCTGTAGCGTGATTACAAATTAACATACGAACGGACATACATAGCTAGATCGCCTCAGCTCGGTGAGATAGGAAGATCCATATATACTTTTCTCTATGGGAAACCAATTTTTCCAGGTGTTATATAATTTTTGGCTCAATCAACCTTATAATACCCCAAGGCATAGTGCTGTAGGGTAACTATGAAACTAGAAATTAGAAAATAAAGGATGCTTAACAATCCACGATTTCTAGTACCATAGGAGTTTTGCAAATTCTTAAACAAATCTCATTTGTGATACTAAGAGAGGCTTGGAAAATTCTTTTAAAAATCCACAATTTGTGGTGTCAAAAAACCACAAAAAAAAAACAATTTTCGAGGAAATCTCTTAAAAAGTTCTCAACTTCTGCTTTTAAGAAAGGCTTAAAAATTTTGTAGTAATTAAAAGAAACTTGAAACAATTTTAAAATCCATGATTTTTTAAATGAAATGAGGACTGAAAAATTCTCATTGCATTAAATTCGCTTTTTGGGACACCCCTGAACTGTTCTTTTCAGAGATTTTATTGCAATTTTATTTTTAGTTTTTTTCTTCGGATGTATGTTCTGTCAAACCATATAAGAAAATTAAATCCCCCTCCCTCTGTCCAAGTTTGTTTGTTACTGTTCTGTATCAAACGAATGCCAAAGAAGTTTTGCAAAAATCATCAAAATACCGAATATTGCGAGGTACCGTTATATGGGAGCTATACGTTGTCGTTAACCTATATAGAGAATTCTCTGTCGGGGGGTAAAGTGCTCACAAAGAACCCCTTCTGACCATTCCGTTGAAAAATGTGAATAAAAACATCAAAATACCGAATATCGGGGGCACCGTTATATGGGGGCTATACGATATCGTGGACCTATATAGATATTTCTCTGCCGAGGCATAAAGTACCCACAAGGAACTCCTAGTGTGGATTTTAAGACAATTCCATTGAAAAATGTGGCTAACATCTTCAAAATACCGAATATCGGGGGTACCGTTATATGGAGGCTATACGATATCGTGGACCGATATAGCCCATCTTCGAACTTGACCTGCCTGCAGACAAAAGAGAGATCTGTGCAAAATTTTAGCTTCCTATCTTAATTCGTTTAGACTGTAGCGTGATTACAGCAGACGGACAGGCGGACGGACGGACAGGGATAAATCGCCTTAGAATTTTACGCTGACCAAGAAAGTATATACTTTGTTGGGTCTAAAATGATTATTTCGATGAGTTACAAACGGAATGACGAACTTAATATACCCTCAATATTATGTATGGTGGAGGGTATAAAAAAACAGCTAAGTTCACCCGGAACGAATTTTTATACACTCCACCATTTGGAACGACTTTGGCAATTTTCAAAAAAAAAATCCTTTGAAAATTCTGTTACATTCTTAAAAATACCGAATGTAGCTGTTACATCGGTGAATACCAAATTTGAAACAATTCCGGTGAATAATATCGCTTAAATCACCAAAATACGGAAAATCACCAAAATGGACCTGCATAGACATTTTTATGTCACAGACTGTAGTTCCCATTACGAACTCTAAATACGTAATTTCAACAATTCCGGTGAATAATTTGGCTACAATAATCAAAATACCGTTATATGGGGGCTATACGAAGACGTTGACCTGCACAGACAATTTTCTGTCATAGGCTGTAGTATCCATTTCGAACTTCAAATACCAAAGTTGAAACAATTCCGGTGAATAATGTCGCTAAAATCATCAAAATACCTAATATCGGGAGGTACCGTTATATGGGGGCTATATGAAAACGTGGACCTACATGGCCCATGTACGCACTTAACCTGCCTATTGGAAAAATATACATGTGTGCAAAATTTTAGCCATCTATCTCAATTCATTCGAAAGATAGCGTGATTACAACAGACAGACGGGCGGACAGACGGACATGGCTGATCAAGAATATATATATACTTTGTTGGGTCTGACATGAGTATTTCGAGGAGTTACAAACGGAATGACAAAGTTAATATACCCTGCATAGTATGGTGGAGGGTATCAGAAACAGCTAAGTTCAACCGGGCCGAATTTTTATAACCTCCATCAATTTTCTGTCTTAGGCTGTAGTATCCGTTCCGAACTTCAAATACCAAATTTGAAACAATTCCGGCGAATAATGTCGCTAAAATCATCAAAATTCCGAATATCGGGAGGTACCGTTATATGGGGGCTGTACGAAGACGTGGACCTACAGAGACAATTTTCTGTCTTAGGCTGTAGTATCCATTACGAATTTCAGATACGAAATTTGAAACAATTCCGATGAATAATGTCACTAAAAACATCAAAATACCGATTATCGGGAGGTACAGTTATATGGGGGCTATAACAAAACGTGGACCTATATGACCCATTTTAAATATCAAAATTCCTGCAGACATAACATACATTGGAGCAAAATTTTATTAATCTACTTCAATTCGTTCGGAAGCTAGAGTGATTTCCTCGCGGACATGTCTAAATCGTCTTAGAATTTTACGCTGATCAAGAATATGTATACTTTGTGGGGTCTAAAATGTGTATTTCGAGGTGTTACAAATGGAATGACAAAGCTAATATACCCTCCATAGAATGGTGGAGGATATAAAAAAACCATCCAATATTGTCAAATGTCAACACATTCCTTTGCCAGCATCCTGGGACAGGTGAAGAATTTCACCAAAACTTGGGGGCTTTGTGTTTCATTTTGTATTATTTATTAGTATTTTGTTTTGCCGTAAGCGTATAACAGTTAAAAGCCAATTATGAACATGTCTCGGCGTGCCAGTGCATGCACATAATACACAACTAAAGTTAACATAAACATCATTTCCCCAAAGAGAACTGCCATTGGCAGAGGAAAAGGCCAATAAAACATGGCAAATAAAACATGTTTATGTTTTCCTTTTTTTCGTCTTGTTCTTATTAAATGCTATTCCCCGGGAAGATTTCGAGTGAAAACATATTTCAATTTGTCTTTCAAACTGAAAGAAGAAGAAAAAAATTAAGAAAAAAATGTAAATAAAATGTTTGAAATGTTTTAATTTAATTGAATGAATGAATTTCAAATGCCGGTACACGGGATCGTATGACTGATGTCAGCAGTCATACGCTCCAATGACATTCATATGAAATTGCCTCAAGTGTAGTGTTGTTCTCTTTTGTCATTTTTGGTGGAAAAGGAGGACAGGAGGGAGGGAGGAGTTGAGGAGTACAAAATACATGGGGAGCGTGTTTTTGGAGACAAAAATTTAAAGATTCTAGGTAATTGGGCTGGGAAAAAATTTTGAAATTTCATGAACTTTTCTATTTAACAGAGATTTTCAAAATTCTGTTAAAAAATTTTGCCATTAGAAAAAACAGTAAAGAATGTCTTAAAGTCAGGCGGACCGGTAGAGCTCCAAATAACAATTAGGAGTTTTTATGGGAGAATTCAATCATACACGCTATGATTATAATTATAATTTAAAGTTCAAAGAACTAAATATGCCGAAGCATTTGTATCTTTTATATTCGGACTTGTATTGCCCATTTGGTGCACAATTAATTTGAAATTGGATAAAAATATATATGGGAGCTATATCCAAATCGGAACCGATCGCGATAAAATTTGGCAAAGATATTTCTGAGCTGTATTTGATATATTTCCCTGAATATCGTTGTTACGGAGTGCATATTACGGCTGTGGGTAACAAATACAACATATCGGATGAACAATATATATGGGAGCTATAGCTATATCTGAATCGATCTTCACCAAATTTGGCATACTAACTTCTAGACTCAATTTGGTCGCATGTGCCAAATTCCATTCTATTTGGACAAATATTACACGTTTGGTGCACAATAAAAGGCAACTCGGACGAAGATATATATCTAAATTTTGGCCGATTATCTCCAATTTCAATAGGGTCCGTCCTTGGCCCAAACAAAAGTTGTTTGGAAAATTTCATCTCAATCGGATAATAAATGCGACCTGCATTTTGTTCACTAGAATACATGGACAGACGGACGGACGGACAGATGGACTGACATACATAAATCAACTCAGAATGTGATTCTATGCAGATCATCAAAAGAAGCTATGGGTCTATCTCATTTCCTTTTGCCTGTTACAAACAAATGCACAAAAACATAAGGTATAAGGTATAAAAAAGCACAAGGAAAGGTTCATTGTCGATTAACCGGGATTGTTGTTTTATTGACAACGCGGAATCCGTTCAAAATATTTCCAATATACACCTCACATAAGAAGTAAAATGGCGCCCAATTGTAGAAATATTGAATTGTATTTCCATTATTATACCCTCCACCATAGTATGGAGGGTATATTAACTTTGTCATTCTGTTTATAACACCTCGAAACATACCTTTTAGACCCCACAAGGTATATCTATTCTTGATCAGCATAAAATTCTATGTCGATTTAGCAATGTCCGTCCTTCTGTCCATCCGTCCGTCTGTGGAAATCACTCTAGCTTCCGAACGAGAGGAAGCAGGTTGATAAAATCTTACTCAAATGTGTATTATGTCTGCAGGACTTTTGGTATTGAAAATGCGTCATGTAGATCCACGTTTTGGTGCAGCCCCCATTTAACGGTACTTTCCGATATTCGGTATTTTGATGATTTTAGCGACATTAATCACCAGAATTGTTTCAAATTTGTTAATTAAAGTTCGTAAGGGATACTACAGCCTATGACAGAAAATTGTCTGTGCAGGTCAAGGTCTTCGTATAGCTCCCATGTAATGGTACCTCCCGATATTCGGTATTTTGATGATGTTAGCGACATTATTCACAGGAATTGTTTCAAGTTTGGTATTTGAAGTTCGTAACAGATACTACATCATAAAACAGAAAATGGGCTATGTGGGTTTACGTCTTCGTATAGCCCCCATATAACGGCACCTCCCGATATTCGGTATTTTGATGATTTTATCAACATTATTCACTGGAATTGTTTCGAATTTGGTATTTGAAGTTCGTAATGAATGCTACAACCTATGACAGAAAATGGGCCATGTAGGTCCACGTCTTCGTATAGCCCCCACATAACGGTACCTCCCGATATTCGGTATTTTTATGATTCGTGCGACATTATTCACCGGAATTGTTTCAAATTTTGTATTTAAAGTTCGTAATGGATACTACAGCCTATGACAGAAAAGTGTCTGTGCAGGTCCACGTTTTGGTATAGCCCCCATGGTACCTCCCTATATTCGGTATTTTGATGATTTTAGCTACATTATTCACCGATTTTTTTTATGTTTCGCATTTGAATATTGTATTGGCTTATGACAAAAGTTACCTATGAAGGTCCATATCGTCGTATAGACCTTAATATAACGGCTACCTTCGGTATCTTTCTAAATGGTGGAGGCGGCAGTAGTTACAACTTTTTTACTTGTTTTAATTTATTTATGATATTTGATCAGACCTGCAAGGCTAGTCTTGGTTTCTGTCAAAATGACAAAGGCTTCATGGCTGCTATATTTAGAAAATCCTTAAATATCCCTTACTTTTTGTTTACCAAAGAAAAGGACCGATGATCCATCAAAGCCAGCAATAAAATTTGATAAAATTTTCTTCAATACAACAACAACAACAATACAACGAAACAGCAATAAAGGACTGTACTAAATCAAAATCCACCCAAAAACTGTCCTTGTCATCATCATTTTCTTTGTTATTACAATTTATTATCTCATATTTACTTTGAAAATTAGATGCCTGCAGGCATCTGACTAACGACGAAGCCAAAAAGAAAAATGGGAAAATCATTTACTCATCATTTTTCCCGTTTTTTTTTCCTTTTTCCAAAGGTAGAATAGCCACCCAACAGAAAAGGAGCAAACAAACAAAAGAAAAATCATTGGGTGATTTGGATGTGGACAAGGATATGAAAAGAAATGTGTCCGGGCCCCAGCAAAGATATTCGAATATTTCAATTGAATTGATAAACGACAAGTGGTGTGAGCGGAGAGAAACGTGTCCGAATTTGAGGACAAAAAGCGAACATTCATCATGGTAGAAAGAGGGAAAGGGACGAACGACATACCAATCATCGACAGCAACTACTAAATCAATCACAAGAAATGTGTGTGTGTGTGTGTATATGTACATGAAATAAGAGGAGAGAAGTGTATTGACATGTATTGTTGTTGCAGTGGTTATGAAGATTAAATGTGTTTTAGGAATTTAAACGATTTTAGTTTTAAATTCTAAAGGCTAATGACAGGATTAGCCCACTGAGATTCGAAATATAAAGGCATTATTTAATGGAATCCAACCGAGTTCGATTTATAGAAAATCTTAAAGAGTGAGAGAGAGAGAGAAAACAAAATGCGAAAACCAAAAATTAGAAAATTATATATTTATTTTCAGATTTATATCAGATCCAATATTACATCACTTTTCAACCCATTATCTTCGATCAACATGTTAACCTCCAATATCTAAGCCCATGCTTCGTAAGGCTTAGGACGACGAAACTCGACACTACAATTTTCTAGTCTCTGAGTTCAGATATGTCTCCAAAATGAATATCTGCTATCGGAACATCAAAAGAATTCGGGAATACAACAATTTTCAAGGTAGGTCATAGAAATCGTCTTGTAAAGTCAAAACACATAAATTGACTTTGTATGTGTATGTGTCTGTTTGGATAATAAATAATAGAAAAAAATAGCTTTGGTGAAACAACTCGAAATTGTAAAAAAATTTCGAAAAATTCTTTTAAATACCGAAAAATACCGAATGTAGCCATTACAATATTCAAATGAGAAATTTGAAAAAAAAAAAAAAAAAAAATCGGTGATAACTGTAGCTAAAATCATAAAAATACCGAATCCTCCCAATATTCCGCATTTTTATAATACTATCATATGGGGGCTATACAAAGACGTGGACCTGCAGAGAAAACTTTCTGACATAGCCTGTAGTGTCCATTACGAAGATCAGGTACCAAATTTGAAACAATTCCGGTGAATAATGTCGATAAAATCATCAAAATACCGAACATGGGAAGGTACCGTTATATGGAGGATATACGAAAACATGGACCTGCAAAGACAATTTTCTGCAGTATGCATTACGACTTCAAATACCAAATTTCAAACAATTCCGGTGAATAATGTTACTAGAATCATGAAAGAATAAATATCGGGAGGTATCGTTATATGGTACCGTTATATTGGTATGGCTATACGAAGACGTGGACCCGCACAGACAATTTTCTGTTTTAGCCGGTAGTCTCCATTACGTATTTTAAATACCAAATTTGAAACATTTCCGGTGAATAAAGTCTCTTATATCATCAAAATACCGAATATCGGAGGATATACGAAGACGTGGACATTCTATTGTCATATGCTGTAGTATCCATTACAACCAGAGAAAATGGTGCCTATTTCGAACTCAAAACACCAAGTTCTATATTATTCCGGTGAAAAAGAAGGTACAGTTATATTTGTAATATTTCCAAACTTAGACCTATATATACAGTTTTATGCCAGGATATTTCGTACATACTGGGAGCACAAACTGCCAATTTACAGCAAATTATGTTGAAAATTTTGACTAAACAGCCAAAAAAAAAAAAAAAAAAAAAAAAAATATTAAATAGGTCGGTGCAGTTATATGGGGGCTATACCTATTACGAGCTCAAAACACAAAGTTGTTGTTGAAAATCTAGCTACAATGTAGCTATGCGGTACATATTGTGCGGAAACGTTGTATAAGAGTTTTACGAAGACGTGGACCTGCACAAACAATTTTTTGTCTAAGGCTGTAGTATCCATTATCCCGGTGAATAAAGTCGATAAAATCATCAAAGTATAGAAGGGAGGTACCATTATAAGGGACTATTCCAAAGCGTAGACCTACATGACCCATTTTCAACCTACTTCATTTCTTTCGGTGGAAATCACACAGACGGACAGATGAATAGAAGGACGGATATCGCTAAATTGACATAGAATCGACTATGGTGGAGGGTATAAAAATACATGTAATTAGTGGCACAAAAATCTCTGTTCAATTTTGAAGACAAACTGTTTATACCCTACAGGGTATTATGTCTGTGTGCATTTGTTTGTAGCAGGCAAAAGGAAACGAGATAGAAACATAGTTCCTTTTGATGATCTGCATAAAATCAAATCGATTTATGCATTTCTGTGCGTCTGGCCATATATTCTTATTATCGACGAGATTCTTGTTATCCGATCCAGATGAAATTTTGCACAAATCATTTGTTTGGCCCAAGGATGAACCCTATTGAAATTGAAAATTTAGATATAGCTCCCATATATATCTTCGCCGATTTGATTTTTATTGTGACGCAAACGTCTTTAATCAGCCCAAATAGTATGGAATTTTGCACATGCGACCGAATTAGGCCTGATAATGTGTATACTAAATTTCAGATGAAGGAATAGCTTCCATATATTTTGCTCATCCGAATTGTTATTTTTGACGTCCGCAGCCGTAATATGCTCTCTGCATCAAGGATTTTTTGGAGAAATATATCAAATACAGCTCAGAACCACCGTTATAGCATGTTTCCATTGGAAACCGAACAACGTTGTTCGCTCTCAGAATTAGGTACACGAATTAACCCGTTCATACGGCACGATTCGTAATTCATAGTAAAATAACTCCTTTTTTCAAAAATTTTGTTTCTTGATTTTAATGGGAATTTATACTAAAATACATTAAATTCTCACTAATATGAATAAAAGAAATGATTGTTTTTCTCCCAAATATGTATTATATCAATAATTTTATAATTTTCATTCACGTTTTCAACTTTTTGTGTAAATCTTGACATTTTGAACATATTTTTGTGTTTTTCCATTTTTAAATTCTACTGGAGAGACACTTGTCAAACATTTTTTCTGCCAATAGAAACATTTTGAAAATATTGCCTCTTTTGTTTGCAGTTTTCTGTGGAAATTTCATCTCGTGGACCAAATGCGTACTTCGAATGAGAGAGAAAACAAAATTTACTTTCGTTTGAATGTACATACGCCATTCAACATTGTAGTTTTCATTCATAATTTTCAGTCTTCCCAAAAATTTTTAAAATTTCATCAAATTTTTCTATTTTTAATTTTTAAATGTCATTATTTATTTTTTCGATAAATGCTCTCACTTGTTAGGGATGGGACTTATTTTTTCGTTGTTCTGAGAGTGATTTGAATTGAACAACGTACAAATATGAGTGTTCGCTCAGGAAATTTTGTGTGAAGAATTAAGTAGTTTTTTCATAGTTAAGGGTCAAACAACGAATAGAGAGCGAATCAAGTGCAGTGGAAACGCCACATTACAAATTTTATCGAGATCAGTTCAGATTTGGATATAGCTCCCATATCCTTCTTCGTCCGATTTGCCCAATAGTCCAATCCCTCGGACTATTGTGCCTGGAGTATTTTGGAATACAAGGTTGGCACCAAAAAATACCAAAGTGTCGATCACCTCAAGCAAGCGCTTCGCCGGGAATGGGCCACAATACCGCTGAGCAGCATTTGGGCAGCGTGTGACGGTTTCATTGGCCGTTTAAAGGCCACAATTCGTGCCAAAGATGACCAATTCGAACCAATCTAAACTTATTCTAAAATTTGATTCTATTTCCGATATTTTTTGCTTTCATTCATTAAAATTTAAAAAATGTAAAAATATGACATTTGACTTTGTTGCAGTTTTTTATCTCATTCTCATTTTATAACGATAATCATAGTTGGTATGTTTTAATTCTTACAAATTCCTCGTAACAACGTTTATTTGCTATATGAAGCTCTACTTAAGGGTGTAGGGTATCATAAAGTCGGCACCGCCAGACTTTCTTTACTGGTTTGTATGATTGCGTTTTGCTAGACATTAATTATAGTGTTGGTCTCATAAGTACCCAAGAAGGGTTGTGATTTTGAATGGTCTGGTCCGAAGCCAAATTAACTGTCAGATGAAATTCCCTCATATTCTTAGACCGTTTTTATCTCAGAATAAAAAATACTCAAATATATTCGTAGACACTCAAAAACTAATTTAATTAGTCTAGAGCTATTCTATATTGTTGTGTCCCAATCCGATTTCAGGATGAGAATTGTGGTTGCCCGCTTCCAAGAAATCAGAAAATAGCATAAATCAATGCAATCCTTGAAGAATTTTGCCAGATGTTTTCAGCCAACATTAGCAGTCTTCATCAACACGAAGTCAGGAATTTCATCCGATCCTGCAGCCTATCAATTTGATACTTTTTTAATACGCCCCGAAAATTTAGAGCCTTAAATACATATTTAGTTCTCCTATTTTTAATTATATTTTAGTAATCATTGCAAATTTAGTAATTTTAGAGTACCGGTTCTATTTGATTTCGGAAAGTTATCTAAAAATTTATTGAGATGTACAATGGGGCGTATACATTGTGATATCAACCATTCGCACCAGTGGACCAAGTAATTTAATGTCTCAACAAATAATTGATCTAACGAGGCCATTATTGCTTCCTCCATTACTTGTTTGCGGTTAACATTTCAATTTCAAGCAACAACTTTACTTCAACATCTGACTCTAACGAACAAATAACCGTTCAATATCAATTTTCCCACTGAATTTTATTATCCGGGTGGACTTACAAAAAAATACCCATTGCGGTATTTGTTTTTCCAATGAAATGTAAATTTGTTTTGTTTTCACAACTCAATTTGCGTTAGAACTTTCTTCGATTTATTGCGAATCTTGGGGCACTTGAATGGAATATTTTCTCCAATATTGACCGAGTAAATGTTGGACGGGCCATCTGTTTTGAATATTTTCTGTTGTGGTTAAATAGAGGCGATGATGATGATGCTGCTGACGATTATGGGGAGATGGTAAATGTCACAGGGCTCCTCTTGGCCTTTAGTTACATTTGGTTTTCTTCACTTTTTACATCTTCTATACTTCATCAGCCGCTTCCTTAGCCAGTGACATTTTTATAATGCCGCATTATCTGAAAACTGATTTATTTGAATAATGTCTCGTTTAAAATCTGCACACAATAATTTGCATAATTTGTTTTTTTTTTTTTTTTTTTTTTTTGTATTCCGCTTTGTTGCTTGATTTAAGGCTACCAAAAGCTTTGGGGAAATGAAAGGTTTATGGCAGCCTTAAATGCTGATGGACAGCTACAATTCTGCTTAATTTTATTTTTATAACCTCCACCATATATGGTATGGAGGGTATATTAAGTTCGCCATTCCGTTTGTAACTCATCGAAATTATAATTTTAGACCCAACAAAATATATATATTCTTGATCGGCATAAAATTCTAAAATAATTTAGCCCTGTTCGTCTGCTTAAAAAATATTTTGAAAAAACCACAATTTCTGGTCAGGAATTTAACAAAATCTTAAAATTCTATCATTTTTATTTTTACAGGGTTGCTCATATTCGACGGACCCATAATTTTGTTCCAAAATTGCTCGTCATCTTCCGCCATTTCGATGACTCTTTGGGCCCATTCCAATCGACGAGGCTTGTCCGCAGGCCACATTCTTTGCGTCAATTGAATTTTGTGCGGGAACAAATGCAAATCAATGCGAATAATCCGTTGTAAAGTGGACCGAGCCATGACCAACTGCTGAGAACGGCGTTTTTGGGATGTTCTTGGGGACCTCTCAGCACTGGCTCGTACGGCAGCGATATTCTCGGCTGATCGCCTTGGTCGACTTTTATATGGCCTCTTCGGATTAGAAAGAGCCTTACCAGTCGAAAATTTTTCGTATAAACGCTTAATGGTGTTTTTAGAAGGTGCACTTCTCACATTTTTTAATGTTTTAAAAGCAAGTTGAGTTTTCACAATTGACTTCTTCTATTTCAGAGCGCTCGCGTGGCGTGTATTGGTTCATGGTAAAAATCTGCTTGGACTGACGCTTCAAACGCGATGTGACATCTCTGTCAAAAGTTATGGCGTTGCCAGATGGGTCCGTCGAATATGGGCAACCCTGTATACCCTTCACCATGCTACAGAGGGTATATACAGGGTGAGATGAAAAAACTGTAACCAACTTTGGACTGCTGCTGTTTCTAAGCCACTCGTCCGACAGCTATTAAAACTATTCCAGTGACAGCTCATTATATTGTTTACAAACGTACCAAAGCATTTTGGTGAGAATTTTCCAGAAAAAGACCTATTTGTAATTGAATTCAAGCTTGATAGGGTGACTTCTTTATATTTGGCTGGAAAACCACAAGTGGCTATCGTTAGAGCACTCCAGCATTTAAATGTGATTAAATCATCATTTACGTCTCGTAACATGGTTCGTTACCGTGATACTTGTAGCGTAGCCCCACGTCAAGGAAGTGGAAGGAAGAAAACAGCAACATCAGCAAAAATTACTCGAAAAGTAAAGAAGCGACTTGATCGAAACCCGCGTCGCAGTGGCCGAAAAATGGCTCGTGAGCTGAACATATCGCAATATTCCATTCGGCAAATATTGAAAATTGAGCTCGGGGTAAAGCCATTGAAATTCCAAAAAGTGCAAGAACTTACACCGCAGCAGAAAGAAAATAGACTCAAAAGAGCTAAAGAGTTGCTTCGCTTGGCCGAAAGTGGTGAACTGCCGGATTTGGTTTTCTCCGATGCCGACGAGAGAACATTCGTTGTCCAGCAGTTTGTAAACAAGCAAAATGTTGGTGTTTACTTGCCAAAGTGGTCAGCTGAAAATCTGCACATTCGGTTGGCCACCGGAACTCAAGCGCCGGCCATGGTGATGGTGTGGGCTGCCTAAAAGCCTATGGTCGCTCTACGCTCGTATTAATCGACCGTGGCATCAGAATAAATGGCGAATATTATCGCGAAAATATTCTGGAGGGTGTATTAAAGCCATGGGCTCTGCAAACATTTTGGCCACAGATCTTGGACATTTCAACAGGACTCAGCACCATCGCACTCAGCACGCGCCACCCAAGAATGGTTACAGAATGATGTTCCTCGCTTCATTTCCAGCACCAGCCTTCCATTACAGCCGATGGTCGCTCTCCGCTCGTATTTATCGACGGTGGTATCAGAATAAATGCCGAATATTATCGGCAGGCCTTCGGCACGCAAACATTTTGGCCGCAGACCTTGGACATTCCAACAGGACTCAGAACCATCGTACTCAAAACGCGCCACCCGAGAATGGTTACAGAATGATGTTCCTTGCTTCATTTCCAGCGCCAGCCTTCCATTACAGCCGATGGTCGCTCTCCGCTCGTATTTATCGACGGTGGTATCAGAATAAATGCCGAATATTATCGCGAAATGATTCTGGAGGATGTATTAAAGCCTTCGGCACGCAAACATTTTGGGCCGCAGACCTTGGACATTCCAACAGAAGGCCATAATTCGTGCCAAAGGTGATCAATTCGAACAAATCTAAATTTATTCTAAAATTTGATGCTATTTCCGATATTTTTTGTTTTCATTCAATAAAATTTAAAAAAAATGTAAAAATTATCTCATTTGACTTTATTGTAATTTTTTTTATCACACCCTGTATACTCTTGATCTGCGTAAAATTCTAAGACGATTTAGCCCTGTCCGTCCGTTCGTCTGTTGTAATCACGCTAGAGTCAAAACGAATAAAGATAGGATGCTAAAATGCACAGATCAGTCTTTTGTCTGCCGGCAGGTCAAGTTCGAAAATCGCCTATATCGAACCACGATATCGTATAGCCTCCATATAACGATACCTCCCGATATTCGGTATTTTGATGATTTTTGCTACAGTTTTCAGCGGAATTGTTTTAAATTTGGTATTTGAAGTTCGTAATGTATACTACAGCGTATGACTGAAAATTGTCAATGCAGGTCCACGTCTTCGTATAGTCCCCAAATATCTGTACCCCCTATATTCGGTAATTTGATTAATTTAGCCACATTTTTTCAATGGAATTGTCTGAAATTCCACACAAGCAGTTCATCGTGAGTATTTTATCACCTGGAAGAGAATTATTTTAAAGGTCCACGATATTCTCAATATCCCCCATATAACGGAATTGTTTGAAAACCCACACAAAGCGTTTCTTACAGATCCACGTTATCATATAGCCCCCATATAGCGGTACCCTCCGATATTCGGTATTTTGATGATTTTAGCCACATTTTCCAATGCACATGCCTTAAAATCCACAAAAGGAGTTATTTGTGAGTACTTTATCCCCTGGAAGAGAATTATCTTTATAGGTCCACGATATCGTATAGCCCCCATATAACGGTACCTCCTGATATTCGGTATTTTGATTATGTTAGCCACATTTTTCAATGGAAATCTACACAAGGGGTTCCCTCTGAGTACTTTACCTCCCGGAAGAGAATTGTCTGCATAGGTCCACGTGTTAGTATAACATCTATAGGTTAGGTTAGATTGAAAAGGAGGCGAAACAAGTTGGCCGCATGGTCTATTGGGCATACACTTAAGCCACTATAGCCCTGTTGTGGGCTATAGTCTAAATGGTTTTTTAGAAGAAGACGGTTAGTTTACAGTCTGTTATATTCTAAATTCAGTTGCTTCTATAAATTTTCTTAACTGTTTTATATCATTTACCATGATCTGATTAAGGTCTGATATAATGTCGTTCCCTAAGAATTGGGATCTGATGTTTGCAGACGCTGGGCATTGACAGAGAAAATGTTCCAATGTTTCGTCATCTTCCCCGCATGCCCTGCATTATGCTGTTATCTGCACATCCCACAGATGAGCTTGTAGGCCCAGGTGTCCCGTAAGGATGCCTGCTACCTCTCTGATCTCCTTCTTACCTAGTAATAAAAGGTTCTTCGTTTTTACCTCATTGAGATCGCCCCATAGGATTTTGGTGGTTTTTCCTACGACCTCATTCTTCCATAGAGATATGTGGGCATTTTTTGCCCATGTCTTTAACACTAGACCTGACGCATTTAGCGGCACTTCAACGTCCATATAATGGTACTCCCAGATATTCGAAATTTTCATGATTTTTGCGACATTATTCACCGAAATTGTTTCAAATTTCGTATTTGGAGTTCGGAACCGTTACCACAGCCTATGACAAAGATTACTTATAATTACGTATAGCCCCTCAACAATTTTCATTTGAATTTTTCGACGGATTTTTTTTTTTAAATATTTCAAGTTTCTTCCAAATGATGGAGGGTATAAAAAGTTCGGCCCGGCCGAACTTATCTTCTTCTTTACTTGTTATTTGCTCATTTGGTAGAAATTAAAGGTCTTTTATGATTTCATGGGGGGTGGGAATGAATATTATGACCCCGAAATAAAGGCCTAATTTTTGCATTTCGAGGAAATCGTCTTCCCAGAGAGATACTCCTAGCCATCGAAATTGACAAGGCGGTTTAATTGTTTTTTCTTTTTTTTTTCTACAAAATGCTTCTGAAATCCTTGGTGAACAAGGAAATGGCGAACAAAGCAAAACTCACAACAATTAACAGCCATTGCCATATCCTTGAATTAACTTTGATATCACCCCGATACTGAACCGCAATACTTCAAAGTATCTCTCTTCCAAATGAGTACAAACGATTCTGATTAAAAAAATAAATATTTGTTTATGTTTATTTTGTTTTTAATTGTTCTGCTTGGTTTTTTGACTGTGTAAGAAGATATTCTTGTTAATAATCCTTAAATTAAACAAAATATTGACAAAAGGATATTTGTTTTAATTGTTAAGGCGTTTTCTTTGGTTTTTTTCTTTTCACAAAATGTGTAATGTGGGCACATCATTTCCAGTTAATTAATTAAATAAAAAAAGAAGAACAGCGTCAAATCTGCTTTTGATTTTAATCCATTTTTTTGTGTCGAGGAAAAAAGAATATGTGAAGGATATTTCATTGAAATTAGAAGGACAAAAAAATTAATCCTGTAATTAAATGTATGAACATCTATACTTGAAATCAAGGTTTTATCCCTTCATTTTAATAACAGTACGTTTACAGCCTACAGCCTAAGACAGAAAATTGCCTGTGCAGATCCACGTCTTCGTATAGCCCCCATATACCGAAATCTCCCGATATTCGGTATTTTGAGGATATTAGCGATATTATGCATCGGAATTGTTTCAAATTTGGTATTTGAAGTTCGTAATGGATACTATAGCCCATGACAGAAAATTGTCTGTGCAGGTCCACGTCGTCGCATAGCCCTTACATAACGGTGCCTTCCGAAATTTGGTATTTTGATGATTTTAGCGACATTATTCACCGGAAATGTTTCATAGTTGGTATTTGAAGTTCGTAATGAGTACTCAGCCTATGACAGAAAATTTTCTGTGCAGGTCCACGTTTTTGTATTGCCCCCATGGTAAATCCCTACATTCGGTATTTTGATGATTTTAGCGACATTATTCACTGGAATTTTTTCAAATTTGGTATTTCAAGTTCGTAACGGATATTACAGCATATGACAGAAAATTTTCCGAAAAGGTCAACGCCTTCGTATAAGCCCCATATCACGGTACCTCCTTACTTTCGGTATTTTGATAATTTTAGCTACATTATTCACCGAATTTTTTTTATTCAAGTTTCGCATTTGAATATTTCAATGGTTTATGACAAAAGTTGACTATGCATGTCCAAGTTGTCTTATAGACCCTAATATAACGGCTACATTCGGTATTTATACCTACAGAGGGTACACATCATTTGATACGGTCAAAACGTGCCAAGTCGAAATAACGGTTTTAGACCCTAGGTCTCATTGAACCAAATCCGTTTCAGAACATTTTGAGTCGATTAGCGATGTCCGTCCGTCCGTCTGTCCGCCTGTCTGGCTGGCTGGTGCGCACGATAACTCTCGAAGGGAGTATCCGATTTGGTCCAAACTTGGTACATCGTAATATTTTTGTCAAACTTAGATCGAGTTCGGAGATGGTACCACTCCTTCTGGTACCTCCCCCACAAATGGTCGAAATTTTCAAAAAATATATTTATTTTTGCACAGAAAGAGAAAGAATAATCCGACTTTGCTCCAACTTTGTAAATCCTAATATTTGCGTCAGTGCTAGGTCAGGTGTGAAAATGGACAATATCGGTTCACTCCATTAAGTAACTCCTCCAAAAGGGGTCAACATATTAAATACTTACAACTCTCAAAAAATTTGATGTAAGAGTCCGATTGTCTTGAAATTTCACACATCCCAATATTTATATTGAGCCAAGGTCTGGTGTTAAGATGGATTATATCGGTCCACTCCTTCTGGTACCTCCCCCATAAATGGTCGAAATTTTAAATAAATACAAATCTCACAAAATGTGATGCAAGAGTCCGATTGTCTTGAAATTTCACACATCCCAATATTTATATTGAGCCAAGGTCTGGTCTTAAGATGGAATATGTCGGTCCACTCCTTCTGGTACCTCCCCCACAAAAGGTCGAAATTTTCAAAAAAAAAAAATATTTTTTGCACAGAAAGAGAAAAGATAATCCGATTTTGCTCCAACTTTGCAAATCCTAATATTTGTGTCAGTGCTAGGTCAGGTGTGAAAATGGACAATATCGGTTCACTCCATCAAGTACCTCCCCCCACAAGGGGTCAAAATTTTAAATAATTACAACTCTCAAAAAATGTGAAGTATAAGTCCGATTGTCTTGAAATTTCACACATCCCAATATTTATATTGAGCCAAGGTCTGGTATTAAGATGGATTATATCGGTCCACTCCTTCTGGTACCTCCCTCACAAATGGTCGAAATTTTGAATATATTATATAAAATGCGAAATTAACATCGGATTCCATTTAGACTTGGTACATCTCCATATTTCTATCAACATGGGATCTGTCAAAAAAAGGGTAGAGATCAGGTAGAGATCCTCCAGGTACCTCCCCCACAAAAGGTCAAAGTTTTAAATAACAACAAAATTTATAAAATCCGAAATAAGCATCAGGTTCTCTTTATATTTCACACATCCCATTATTTCCACTAACAAAAGATCCGTTGCGAAGACAAGATATATCGGTCCACTCCTTTTGGTACCTCCCCCACAAAGGTTAAATATTTTGAATATCCATAAAGCCCATAAAAAGCTAAATTGACATGCGATTCTATTCAAGACTTGGTACATCTCAAAATTTCCATTAACAAGACACAGTCCAAACCTAGCACGTCACAATATTTATATCATATTTATTTAAGTCCGATACGAAATAGATATTATTGAACCTACTCCATAGAGGAACCTACTCCATAGAGGGTAAACAATTTTAATAATCATAACATAAATCAAAATATATTTAAATAATCGAACATTGGCTGAGAGTATAAATCTGTCGGCTAAACCGGAAAAACGACTACTTCCATTTAACTTTAATTTATTACTTAATAATATTATAGTTATAACAATAATTAAACCAAATATTTCATATTTGTCTTCTTAACATTTCCCCGGGATTTTCCCCATCCAAGCCTCAGCTCCATTTTGCATTCTCATTTCCTTTGTCAAGTCCGATGTTGCTGATATTCGATTTGAAATATGGTGGCGTTTTCATTGTTATCTCCTCTTCTTTAAACAAAAAAAAAAATGTCCTTTTGATGCCCTAACTTTGTGGAGATGTATTTCACTTGACAATACGGGTGCGTTACTACTGTTTGTTATCAGCATTTTGCAGTTGTATTTGCTTTTGTCTTTGAGTTCGGTACACACACCCAGTTTGAGGCAAGGCAAGGCAGCGCAACATGTTTGCCTTTATCTTTGGAAATCTTTGCAATGGTCCTTCATTCATCTGTTCGCTTGCCACTGACACACACAGATGTTCCGACCAGCAGTGCCATAGAAGTTCGCTAAAGACCATTGCCATGATTAAATGTTAAAAGCGAAAAAAAAAAATAAATACGCCGTTGTAAATGATGCTGACAATGGCAAATATCTTAGAATTGCTGAAATTTATTTTCTTGAATTATTTTGTTCTTTTATTGTCCTCATAAACTTGCTACATCATCAGCGGGAAGTTATGGTCCCCCCTAGTGTGGCAACAGTAAGAAAAGAGGATTAATGTGCCATTGACATGGCTACATTTGTTAGGTAGTTGTAGATTTACTTTGAGCTCAAAGTTATAAGACAACGTTATTGTCCTCAATAGCCCATAATAAAGTCTAACTTCTTTTTTATACCCTCCTCCATAGTATAATATATTAAGTTTCTCATTCCGTTTGTAACACTTCGAAATATACGTTTTGAGGCCCCACAAACTATATATGTTCTTGATCGGCATAAAATTCAATGTCGATTTATCAGTGTCCGTCCGTCTGCGGAAATCACTCTAGCTTCCGAACGATATGAAGTAGGTTATAAAAATTTTACTCAAATGTATATTATGCCTGCGGGACTTTGGGTATTAAAAATGGACCATGTAGGTCCACGTTTTGGTATAGCCCCCATATAATGATACCTCCCGATATTCGGTATTTTGATGATTTTATCGACATTGTTCTCCGGAAATGTTTTAAAATTGGTATTTGAAGTTCGAAATGGATACTACAGCCTAAAACAGAAAATTGTCTGTGCAGGTTCACGTCTTCGTATAGCCCCCATATAACGGTACCTCCCAATATTCGGTATTTTTATGATTTAAGCGTCATTATTCACCGGAGTAGTTTCAGATTGCGTATTAAAAGTTCGTAATGGGAACTACAGCCTGTGACAGAAAATTGTCTGTGCAGGTCCACGTCTTCGTATAGCCCCCATATAACGGTACTCCCTATATTGGGTATTGTGATGATTTAAGCTACATTATTCACCGAAATTGTTTTAAGTTTGGAACTTGATATTCGTAATGGATACTAAAGCCTATGACAGAAAATTGTCTGTGCAGGTCCACGTCTTCGTATAGCCCCCATATAATGGTACCTCCCGATATTCGGTATTCTGATGATTTTAGCTACATTATTTACCCGAATTGTTTCAAATTTGGTATTTGAAGTTCGTACTGGATACTACAGCATATGACAGGAAATTGTCCGTGCGGGTCCACGCCTTCGTATAGCCCCCATATAACGGTAACTTCCGATATTCGTTATTTTGATGATTTTAGCGACATTATTTGTCGAAATTGCTTCAAATTTGGTATTTGAAGTTCGTAATGAATACTACAGCCTATGACTGAAAATTTTCTGTGCAGGTCCACGTCTTCGTATAGCCCTCATATGACGTTGCCCCCCGATAATCAGTATTTTGATGATTTTAGCGACATTATTAACCGGAATTGCTTCAAATTTCGAACTTGAAGTTCGTAATGGTTAATACAGCCTATGACTGAAAATTGTCTGTGCAGGTCCACGTTTCCGCATAGCCCCCATATAACGATACCTCCCGATATTCGGCATTTTGATAATTTTAGCGACATTATTCGCCGAAATTGTTTCAAATTTGGTATTTGAAGTTCGAAATGGGTACTACAGCCTATGACTGAAAATTGTCTGTGCAGGTCCACGTCTTCGTATAGCCCCCATATAACGGTACCCCCTATATTGGGTATTTTGATGATTTGAGCTACATTATTCACCGGAATTGTTTCAAGTTTGGAACTTGATATTCGTAATGGGAACTACAGCCTGTGACAGAAAATTGTCCGTGCAGGTCCACATCTTCGTATAGCCCCCATATAACGGTACCTTCCGATATTCAGTATTTTGATGATTTTAGCGACATTATTTGCCGAAATTGTTTCAAATTTGGTATTCGAAGTTCGTAATGGATACTAAAGCCTATTGCAGAAAATTGTCCGTGCGAGTCCACGCCTTCGTATAGCCCCCATATAACGGTACCTCCCGATATTCGGCATTTTGATGATTTTAGCGACATTATTCACAGGAATTGTTTCAAATTTGGTATTCGAAGTTCGTAATGGATACTACAGCTTATTGCAGACAATTGTCTTTGCTGGTCCACGTCTTCGTATAGTCCCTATATAAGGGTACCACCCGATATACGGTATTTTGATATTTGTAGCCACATATTTCCACCAATTTGTCTAAAAATGCGTGTTTGTTGTTCGTTATGGGTTCTACCTCTAGTGGCGGAACATTGTACACATAGGTCCACGTTTTCGTATAGCCCCCATATAACAGAACCTCCCGATATTCGGTATTTTTATGATTTTTGCCGCATTTTTCAACGGATTTGTCTAAAAAGTGGTATTTGAAGTTCGTAATGGATATTACAGCCTAAGACAGAAAATTGTCTGTGCAGGTCAACGTCTTCGTATAGGCCCTATATAGCGGTATCTCCCGATATTCGGTATTTTGATGATTTTAGCGAAATTATTCACCGAATTTTTATTCAAGTTTCGCATTTAAATATTGTAATGGTTTATGACAAAAGTTGCCTATCCAGGTAAACGTCTTCGTATAGATCCTAATATAACGGCTACATTCGGTATTTTTAAAATTTTAACAGAGCGGATTTTATTTTTTTTAAAATTGCCAAAATCGTTCCAAATTTTTACTTGTTGGAATTCAAAAAAGTGAATGATGTATAAGGAAAACACACACAGTCAATATTTATTTTTTATATAGTCAACTTTTATTTATTTCTTATCATTGTTTTTTATATTAACAGTAAATTAATTGTTAGTTTCCGCCAAAGTATACATTTAGTCATTATTTTGTATAATATATCTCAAATATATTTGTCTAAATATTATTAATACTTTTTCAGTTATGACTGGCTAAAATTTATAATTATCATTGATTTTATCATGTTCTTTTCCATTAATATAACATTGTTTTGTTTTTAGTTAATTAATGTAGAAATCTCTAGTTATGTCGAATTTCAGTCATTAAGAAGTATAAATAATATTAATAACAATAAATCATATAACATATTAGAAGCACTTAATTACATATGAAAATAAATAAATTTATGTCTTATAATAATAAACATAAAATTAAAACATTTAAAAATGTACTTTTTATTGTTGGTTTCATGATTTCAGTTTTTTATACCCTCAGCCTTGTATCATTTGATACGGCCAAAAGTTGCCTCATTAAAATAACGGTTTTAGACCCTAGATTTCTTTGGACCAAATCTGTTTCAGAACATTTGGAGTTTATTTAGCGATGTCCGTCCTTCCATCTGTCTGGCTGGTGAGCACGATAACTCTCTATGGCAGTATTCGATTTGGTCTAAATTTGGAAAATCGTAATATTATTATTAAACTTAGATCGAGTTCGAGCAATATCGGTCCACTGCTTCTGTCACCTCTCCCTCAAAAGTTCGAAATTTCAAAAAGTTCAAAAAGAAATTTCAAAAGAAATTCAAAAGTTCATCAGTACTAGGTCAGGCGCGAGAATGGACAATGTCGGTCCACTCCATCAAGTACCTTCCCCACAAGGGGTTAAAATTATGAATAAATGTAGGTTTTACGGAATGCGTCTAAGTGTCTTCAAATTACACGCATCACAATATTCTTATTAGCTCAAGGTCTGGTGTGAAGATAGGACACGTCGATCCACTTTTTCTGATACCTCTACTACAAAGGGTCAAAATTTTGAATATCCATGAAGCTCATAAAACACGAAATTAACATCCGAATCCATTCAGACTTGGCTTCTCTCAATATTTCTATCAACACAAGATCTGTCATAAAAGAGGGTAGATCTGTTAAAAATATGGTAGAGATCGGACCATTTCTTCTGATACCTCCCCCACATAGGGTTCAGGGTTTTGAAAAGCAAAATGCTCAAAAAAATCGAAATAAGCATCCAACTCTCTTCAAATTTTATACATACAAATATTTTTGCTAACACAAGATCTGTTGTGAAGATTATATATATCTGCGAACCACTTCTGGCTTCTCACACACCAATGGTCATAATTTTCCATTTTCCATACTGAAATTCGTCATTATCTGGAATATTTCCGCCGACTATAATTGTAATTTATGGACTCGAAACCCGCTGCACAGATTTTTCTGAAAATTTCCAAGTATACTACAGCATCGCTTGAAAGGAACAAAGGCTATATAAATTTTTGAAATTCCACTAGGAACTGGAGATATAACATCAGAATCGGATGTACCTCCCAAAAATTTAGATTTTATATGTCAATATCTATTGACCGATTACAGATACAGCCTCCAAATTTGGAGTGTGTATCGAAAATAAATTTGCCATACTTTATTGAAATCGGTTCAGATTTGGATATAGCTCCCATAGGTTTCTAAGACCAATTTTATGTATTTGATGTATTAAACACGCTGTATACGCCACATTTCAATGAAATTTGGAATGTGTGAAGAAATTTGTCTGAAAAATTGGTTTTCCAAATTATATTGAAATCAGAAAATAAATTTGATGAATTATATTGAAATCGGTTCAGATTTGGATATAACTCACAAATATATTTTCAACCAATTTCATTTATTTGATGCACCAAATACGATACTTATGTTTTCCAATGAAATTCGTCATGAGTGACTAAATTTGGTACAAAAATAAATTTGCAAAATTATGCTGAAATCGGTACAGATGTGGATACAGCTCCCATATATATTTTCCGCCGATTTCACACATTTGATGCACCAAGCAAGATACGTATGGCCGACTCCAAAAAAAAATCGGACAGTGAGAGGAAATTTGGTAACAAAAAAAAAAAAAAAAAACAGTAAAGAAAGTCCTAAAGTCGGGCGAGGCCGACTTTTTGATACCCTACACCACTTTGCTAATTTAGTGGAGCTGCGCATAACAATTAAAAGTTTTTATGGGAAAATTCAATCATACACGCTATGATTATAATTATAATTTAAAGTTCAAAGGACTAGATATGCCGAAGCATTTGTATCTTTTAAATTCGGACTTGTATTGCCCATTTGGTGCACAATTAATTTGAAATCGGATAAAAATATATATGGGAGCTATATCTAAATCGGAACCGATCTCGATAAAATTTGGCAATGATATTTCTGAGCTGTATTTGATATATTTCCCTGAATATCGTTGTTACGGAGTGCATATTACGGCTGTGGGTAACAAATACTACAAATCGGATGAACAATATATATAGGAGCTATAGCTATATCTGAACCGATCTTCACCAAATTTGACATACTAGCTTCTAGACTCAATTCGGTCGTAAGTACCAAATTTCATCCCATTTGGGCAAATATTAGACGTTTGGTGCACAATAAAAGGTAAATCGGACGAAGTTATATATGGAAGCTATATCCAAATCTGAACCGATCTCGATAAAATTTATCGAGAGCTGTATTTGATATATTTCCTCAAATATTGTTGTTACAGAGTGCATATTACGGCTGCGGAGGACAAAAATAACAAATCGGATGAACAATATATATGGGAGCTATAGCTATATCTGAACCGATTTCTATCAAATTTGGCATACTTATTTTCAGGCCTAATTTGGTTGTATGTGCAAAATTCCATACTATTCGGGCTGATATTACACGTTTGGTGCACAATAAAAGGCAAATCGGACGAAGATATATATGGGAGCTATATCTAATTTTTGACCGATTATCTCCAATTTCAATAGGGTTCGTCCTTGGGCCAAACAAATGTTGTTTGGAAAATTTCATCTGAATCGGATAATAAATGCGACCTGCATTTTGTTCACAAGAATACATGGAAGACGGACGGACAGACGGACTGACATGATAAATCTATTCAGAAAGTGATTCTATGGAGATCCTCAAAAGTAACTATGGGTCTATCTCGCTTCCTTCTTCGTGTTACAAACAAATGCACAAAGACATAATACCCTTACCACTATGTGGTGTAGGGTATAAAAAATTACCAAATTATATTGCAATCGGTTTGGGGTTTGGCTATAGCTCCCATATATACATTTCGGCCGATTTAATGTATATTATACACCAAACACGAGATGTATGTCCAATACCAATGAGATTTAGAATGTGTGCCGGAATTTGGTAACAATAATAACTTTGTACCTCCAATTTCAATGAAATATGCAAAGTGTGACGGAATTTGGTGTAAAAATAAATTTTGTCAAATTACATTGAAATAGGTTTAGATTAGGATATGATTTTATTAAGAAACATTGACCCACAAATGCTTTGCAATGGTGTTAGGCTAACAGTAAAAAACTTCACAACAATTTAATTGAGGATACGATTATTACGGGGAAGTATGTTGCTACCTCGAATTTTCGAATTACAACAGAAATTCCACTCAACTTCAAAAGATTGCAGTTTTCTGCACGCTTCGCATTTGCTATGAAATTAATAAATCCGAAGGTCAAACCCTTCGTATATGCAGATAAAATTTGGTATGTTTCTGCTTTTCTTATGGTCAGTTGTTCCTGCCATGTTCAAACGTTGGTAGACCGAGCTATTTCTTTATTTACGCATTAAAGTATTACAATATTTTTTATACTCTCCACCATACCATGGAGGATATATTAACTTTGTCATTCCGTTTGTAACTCCTCGAAATACTCATGTCAGACCCAACAAAGTATATATATTCTTAAGATCGTAAATGGGCCATGTAGGTCCACGTTTTCATATAGCCCCCATATAACGGTTCCTCCCGATATTCGGTATTTTGATGATTTTACGACATTATTTAACGAAATTGTTTCATGTTTGGTATTTGAAATTCGTAGTGAATACTACAGCCTATGACAGAAAATTGTCTGTTCAGGTCCACGTCTTCGTATAGCCCCCATATAACGGTACCTCCCGATATTCGGTATTTTCATGATTTTAGCGTCATTATTCACCAGAATTGTTTCGAATTACGATTTTAGAGTTCGTTTTAGAGTTCGTAATGGGAACTACAGTCATTGACAGAAAATTGTCTATACAGGTCCAGGTCTTCGTATAGGCCCCATACATCAGTACCTCCCTATAATCGGTATTTTGACGATTTTAGGTGCAAACCCACCGAAATTATTTGAGTTGTCGTATTTGAAGTTCGTATTGGATGCTACAGCCTGCGACAGAAAATTGTCAATGCTGATCCAGGTCTTCGCACAGCTCCGATAGAACGATACCTCCCTATATAGCATATTTTGATGATTTTAGCTTCACCGTTTATTTCAAGTTTCAAATTTAAATATGGTAATGGCTTATGACAAGGAATGCCTATGTAGGTCCACGACATATAAACTCAAATATAACGGCAATATTCGGTATTTTTAAAATTTTAACAGAATTTTTTAAGGATTTTATTTTTTGAAAATTTCCAAATTTGTTCCAAATGGTGGAGGGTATTCCAAGTTCGGCCGAACTACTGCTTTTTAACTTGTTTAATTTGTTTTTTTTTTTTAACCAACTAATATTCCTATATTAAAATTGTAATATATATCAAATCAAAAGGTGTAGCGAAGCGCACAGAGTTCAGCTAGCCTCATATAAAGTGAAGGAAGTAACCAATATAGTCCAAACCTGGTACGTTGTAATATTTATATCGTATATCGAACGAAATCCGATATATCCGATACGAAATGAACAATATTGACTCATTTCTTTGGAACCTACTCCATAGAGGGTCAATCGTTTGAATAATCATAACAAAGGTCGAATTATATTTAATTAATCGAACATTGCCTTAGGATATACATTTGTCAGCAAAGCCGACTGATACTTTTTAACTTGTTCATTGTTGGTTTCATAATCTTTTAAATGAAGAATTCTGTTTTTTTTTATTAATTCTTGTCTTGAGTTTATTCTTAACCTAAACACAGCTTTGCTTTTATTTTCTTATTTCTATCAATTTTATTTACAGAAGGATTTAATTAGGTTTGCGGTCAGAGTAAAGCAGGCTATAAATAAATATAGTTCAGATATAAATAAAATAATAGAATGCAGTTCAGAGGTAAATAAATACAGGTCTAGATTTATGGCGTCTTTAATATTCAAATATAAAGCATAACAGGAGTCCAGCTCGTAGGATATAAACTTGTTTTGTGTTATTTAAAGGTTTGTTGTGTTTTTCGGGTTTTCAAAAAGTGCATCACATTTATTTTTACAAAAATAAATAAGGTTTGCAGTTCCCATTTTTTTAAAAATATTTTATATAAATATATAAGCAGCTGTTTAGTAACTTTTGACATTGATTTTTATTTATTCATATTTTTCTATTTTTTTCTTAAAGACATATAAAGCATTTGATGTTATGTTATAGCGAACAGCTTATTGTTTATTTTTTTTTCATTTCTGTGACACAAATAGTTAATTTGTTATTTGAATTTTATTTCCAAAAAGCATTTGTAAAATATCTACACACGTTTTTCATCATATTTTGTCTAATTTATCAAATATTTCTTAAATTGCATTTGATTTTGATTTCTTATATAAAATCTTGGAATCAGAGCAGATTGGGCTTATATAATAATTGTATATTTGTTTTATTTTTAATAGCAGATTTCGTTACTAGAACTATTTTAAAATACCTTTTTAATTTAATTTAGTTACACAGATTGTAGTCAAATAATCTACTCAAATATGTTCATTAAAGCTTTGCACACAAGGATCGCTTAATGGATTTTAAAAGCTGCGTTGGAAAGAGATCATTTTGTAATTACAATTACCTCGATGGACAATGGCCCGGCGAAAACATTGGGCACTTGCTGGAATTCTTCTGCGGAAGGTTTCTACCATGGCGCAACAATGGGGTGTTACACTAGATTTACAAAAACATCCTGGAAGGAAAAAAATAAATACAGCAACGAACCTCATATGAAAGGACTCCTGTATCAGCGATAGCGAGTGCCACTCCATAAGAATGAACATGATGTCAGGAGAATCCTTAAAATGAACGACTTCCCTAATAGGGCCATCACTAAGCTTTTAAACATGTCCGATATTCAATGAAGTCCGATGAAGTTAAAAGCTGTAAGTTACGCCGTTGTGAAATTTGAATACCCTCCACCATTCGGAACAAATTTTGGCAATTTTCAAAAAAAAAAAATTAAAATAAAATCCGTTAAAAATTCTCTAAAAATCTTAAAAATACCGAATGTAACCGTTATAATAGGGTCTATACGACTACGTGGACCTGCATAGTCAACTTTTGTCACTGTCGCTAAAATCATCAAAATACCGAATATCGGGAGGTACCGTTACATGGGGGCTATACCAACACGTGGACCTGCACAGACAATTTTCTGTCATAGGCTGTAGTATCCATAACGAATTTCAAGTACCGAATTTGAAACAATTCTGGTTAATACTGTCGCTAAAATAATCAAAATACCGAATATCGGGAGGTACCATTATGTGGGGGCTATACGAAAACGTGGACCTGCATAGAGAATTTTCTGTCTTAGGCTGTTGTATCCATTATGAAATTGAAACACCAAATTTGAAACAATTCCCGTGAATAATGCCGCTAAAATCTTCAAAATACCGAATTTCGGGAGGTATCGTTATGTTAGGGCTATATGATGGGATGAACCTGCACAGACAATTTTCTGTCATAGGCTGTAATACCCATTACGAACTTCAAATACCAAATTTGAAATAATTCCGGTGAATAATGTCACTAAAAACATTAAACTACCGAATATCGGGAGGTACCTTTGTATGGGGTCTATACGAAGACGTAGACCTGCACAATCAATTTTTGTCTTAGGCTGTAGCAACAATTACGAACTTCAAATACCAAATTTGAAACAATTCCGGTAAATAATGTCGCTAAAATCATTAAACTACCGAATATCGGGAGGTACCGCATGATATGGTGGCTATACGAAGACATGAACTTGCACAGATAATTTTCTGCCTTAGGTTAAAGTATCCATTATGAAATTCAAATTCCAAATTTGAAACAATCCCAGTGAATAATGTCGCCAAAATCATCAAAATATCGAATATCGAGAGGTACCGTTATATGAGGGCTACACAAGGACGTGGACCTATATGGACATTTCTCTTCCAGGGGGTAAAGTGCTTAGAAAGAACTTCTAGTATGTATTTTCAGACAATTCCATTTAAAAATGTAGCTAAAGTCATCAAAATTCCGAATATTGGGAGGTACCGTTATATGCGGGATATACGATGTCGTGGACCTATAAAGACAATACTCTTCCAGGGGGTAAAGTACTTAGAAGGAACTCCTTTTGTCTAGCGTGATTACGACAGACGGACGGACGGACAGGGCTAAATCGTCTCGGAATTTTACGCTGATATACAGGGTAAGATAAAAAAACTGCAACAAGGCCCTAATTCCTACATTTTTTTTAAATTTTATTGAATGAAAGCAAAAAATGTGGGAAATAGCATCAGATTTCACAATAAATTTAGATTTGTTCGAATTGGTCACCTTTGGCACGAATTATGGCCTTTAAACAGCCAATGAAACCGTCACACCCTGCCCGAATGTTGCTCTGCGGTATTTTGGCCCATTCTCGGCGAAGCGCTTGCTTTAGGAGATCGATACTTTGGTATTTTTTAGTGCCAACCTTGCTTTCCAAAATACTCCAGACACAATAGTCCAACGGATTGGTATCCGGAGATTTTGGTGGCCATTGTGCACTGAAAATGAAGCGAGGAACCTCATTTTGTAACCATTCTTGGGTGGTGCGTACTGAGTTCGATGGTGCTGAGTCCTGTTGAAATATTCAAGGTCTGCAGCCAAGGCTTTCATACACCCTCCAAAATATTTTCGCGATAATATTCGGTATTTATTCTAATGCCACGGTCGATTAATACGAGCAGAGAGCGACCATCGGCTGTTATGGCGGCCATAACAGCAACCAAGTTCAGACTGCTATCATTTCTAACCCACCCATCTGACAGCTGTTAAATTTATTCCAGTGACAGCTCATTATATTGTTTACAAGCGTACAAAAGCATTTTGGAGAGAATTATCCAGAAAAAAAAAAAACGTTATTCGTGATAGAATTCAAGCGTGATAGTGTGATTTCTTTATATTTGGCTGGAAAACCACAAGTGGCTACCTTTAGAGCATTCCGGCATTTAAATGTGAATAAATCTTTTGTGTCTCGGACCATCGCTCGTTACCGTGATACTGGTAGCGTAGCCCGACGTCAAGGAAGTGGACGGAAGAAAACAGCAACATCAGCAGAGATGGTTCGAAAAGTAAAGAAGCGACTTGATCGAAACCCGCGTTGCAGTGGCCGAAAAATGGCTCGTGAACTGAACATATCGCAATATTCCATTCGGCAAATATTGAAAAATGAGCTCGGGGTAAAGCCATTGGAATTGCAAAAAGTGCAAGAACTTACACCGCAACAGAAAGAAAATAGATACAAAAGAGCTAAAGAGTTTCTTCGCTTGGCCGAAAGTGGTGAACTGCCGAATTTGGTTTTCTCCGATGAGAAAATATTCGTTGTCTAGCAACGACAGTTTGTAAACAAACAAGGTGATCATGTTTACTTGCCAAAGAGGTCAGCTGAAAATGTGCACCTTCGGAGAGATTGACCAACAGAACTCAAGCGCCGGCCATGGTGATGGTGTGGGCCGCCATAACAGCCGATGGTCGCTCTCCACTCGTATCAATCGACATCAGAATAAATGCCGAATATTATCGCGAAAATATTCTGAAGGGTGTATTAAATCCGAATTTCGGCTGCAGACCTTAGACATTCCAACAGGACTCAGCACCATCGCACTCAGCACGATGGCCACCCAATAATGGTTACAAAATGAGGTTCCTCGCTTCATTTCCGGCGCACAATGGCCACCAAAATCTCCGGATTCCAATCCGTTGGACTATTGTGTCTGGAGTATTTTGGAAAAAATACCAAAGTGTCGATCACCTCAAGCAAAAGCTACGCCGGGAATGGGCCAAAATACCACAGAGCAGTATTCGAGCAGCGTGCGACGGTTTCATTGGCCGTTTGAAGGCCATAATTCGTGCAAAAGTTGACCAATTCGAACAAATCTAAACATATTCTAAAATTTGAGGTTCGACTTTGTTGCTGTTTTTCTATCTCACCCTGTATATGGGAGCTATATCCTAATCTGAACTGATCTCGATAAAATTTGACAGAGGTATTTTCGAGCATTATATGATGTCCGGTATACATCATTTTTCTGGAGTGCATATTACGCATGTGAGGGACGTCTGTATGTCTGTCTATTTATCCGTCTGTCCATCTGTGGAATTCACTGTAGCTTCCGAAGTAGGTTGATAAAACGTTACTCAAATATATATTATGTCTGCAGGATTTTTGGTATTGAAAATGGTTGACGTAGGTCCAAGTTTTGGTATAGCCCCCATATAACGGTACTTCCCGATATTCGGTACTTTTTTGATTTTAGCGGCATTATTCACCGGAATTGTTTCAAATTTGGTATTTGAAGTTCGTAATGAATACTACAGTCTCAAACAGAAAATTGCATGCGCAGGTCCACGTCTTCGTATAGTCCCCATATAACGCACCTTCCGATATTCGGTATTTTGTTGATTTCAACGACATTATTCACTGGAATTGTTTCAGACTTCGTATTTAAAGTTCGTAGTGGATACTACAGACTATGACAGGAGATTGTCTGTGCAGGTCCACATCTTCGTATAGCCTCTACATAAGGGTACCTTTTGATATTCGGTATTTTGATGATTTTGGCGACATTTTTAACCGGAATTGTTTCAAATTTGGTATTTAAAGTTCGCAATGGATACTATAGCCTATAACAAAAAATTGTCGTTGCAGGTTCGGTTCTTCGTATAGCTCCCCTATATCGGTACCTCCCGATATTCGGTACTTTGATGATTTAACCGACATTATTCACCGGAATTGTTTCAAATTTGGTATTTGAAGTTCGTAATGGATACAACATCCTAGGACCGAAAATTGTCTGTGCAGGTCCAGGTTTTGGTATAGCCCCCATGGTACCTTCCTATATTCGGTATTTTGATGATTTTAGCTATATTATTCACCGGGGGTTTTTCAAATGTGGTATTTGAAGTTCGTAATGGATACTGCAGTCTAAACCAGAAAATTGTCTGTACATGTCCATGTTTTGGTATAGCTCTCATATATCGGCACCTCCCGATATTCAGTATTTGTTGATTTTAGCGACATTATTCACCGGAATTGCTTCATATTTGGTATTTGAAATTTGTAGTGGATACTACAGCCAAAGACAGAAAATTGTCTGTGCAGGTCCATGTCTTCGTATAGCCCCCATGTAACTGTACCTCCTGATATAAGGTACTTTGATGAATTTAGCGACATTTTTCACCGGAATTGCTTCAAATTTGATATTTGAAGTTCGTAATAGATACTATAGCCCATGACAGAAAATTGTCCGTGCATGTTTACGCCTTCGTATAGCCCCCATATAACAGCACCTCCCGATATTCGGTATTTTTCAAATTTATGGCAAAAGCTGCATATGCAGGTCCACGTCATCGTTTAAGACCCGGTCTGGCCGAAATTACAGCTTTTTTACTTGATTTTTTAAATAAAAGTTACAAAAAGGTGCAGAATATTGTCCTTTGTGTGTAAAGCTTTTAAATAGTTTCTCTTAGATATATGCGTATCTTACTTTATTTTCAATGTTTTTTTTTATAAATTCGCCGTTTCTCTTATCAGAGTTATGTTGGATATGTGTTTTTTACGCTTCAAGTGGTACATTGAAACCATGATGTTTGTTGTTGTTGTCTTGCATTGATGTAGAAATATTTTGTAGAAACTAATTGAGATCCTGACATTGGAACTTATGTCTGTATATACGACAGAGTTATAATACTGTTAGAAGCCGGCGGCATCTCCTTTGCCAATTTGAACTTCATCCTGGAAGAGATTATTTTTTAAATCCAAAAATCCTAAAATGACTCTCAGGGGACATAATTTGCAATTATTTCCTTAAGAATTGTCCTTCTCTCTCTTTTTCTCTCTCTTTTGCACCTCCTCCCCGCCATCACATTGTTAGCCTATTTAAAGCCATTTAACCATTTTTCTTTTTCTGAAAAATTTGACGTAATAATCGAAATCACACTCCATTGGAAGCTGTTGTCGTCGCTGCTTCATTGCCGCTGCTGGCGCTTTTCGGTTCAGTTGATGCGACGCATTCCTGTATCTGATTAATGCTCAACTCATGCGAAACCTGAGCCGATACACTCTTGTGTTCCATTTCAAGGTGATCCTTGTCCGCGCCAGTCTCTTCGAATTTTGGCAAATTATTGGCACTATGGATTTGGGCAACATGCACCACATGCTCGCCGGACATTTCGGCTGCAGACGCTGCCGTTGCTGTCATTGGATCTTCATCCAAATCTTTGGCAATGGTTTCACTACGAATCAATTGGCGTCTACGATTGCTGGCCGCACTCGTGGAGGGTTGTTCATCTTCGGGACAAGGCATTAGAGCACTGGCATTGCTGCCGGCACTGTTGACATGTGACACCTTAATGTGAATGTTTTCATCATCTACCGACTCTATGCGATCCAGGCTGTGGCTAACGGTAAACTCTTGGCTGTTCTCAATTTTGTTGGGCGAAGGAGGAGGCTTTGTCTTGCCACCATTTTTCTTGCCAGCCGGCACATCATCCAAGGCCAACTTTTCCATTTGCATTTCACTCAAATGCCGCTGTTCCTCATCAATGTGCACCAGAACAAAGGGCAGCTTCAGTGACAGCTCCCCACCCATGCCGGAGAGTGTCAACTTCACCTTGACATAATAGGAAACATAGATGGCAAAGACATTACGTTCATCGTTAGTGGCAGGATTTGAACTACTCGTGGCTGATGTGGGCAGAGGTGGCACAAAGACGGCCGGACTGGAGCAATAATTGGGCGAATGATTGGCCTGCATTAGAAAGTGTGGTGTGCGCACAGCCGAGGCTGCTATGGCTCCGGTGATTTCATCGGGTTCAGTGCTTCTTTGTAACGTATCCTCCAAGGCTATCCAGTTTTTGGTGGGTCCACGCTGGGGTTTGAGGGTGACTGTGGTGTTCAGTGTGCTACCAGGTGGTACGGTACGATCTATGGGTGGTGGTGATTGGGTATCCGAATCAGCAACGACATTTTTGAATTTTCCATTGTTAAACATACACACGTCGACATGCTGAATGGCACAGACCTGGAAAGAGGACAGAGGGAGAGTAATAAGTAAAATGCGGTTATGAGGTTGATATTGATTTAAAATTACCAAAAATCTTTTACGAAGTGAGTTTAAAGAACGAATACTATTTGGTTCTGGTTACTGAGAATTTGCAAATATTTTTGGGGAAAACATTCTCATTAAGAATAATCTAGTATCTACAACTTACTGAAAAAAGCTGTTTTGAGGTCAAGGCAAAAATGTTGAACAGTTTTTGTTGGCAATAGTTTATATTATACCCTCCACCATACATAGTATGGAGGGTATATTAAGTTTGTCATTCCGTTTGAAACTCATCGAAATAATAATTTTAGACCCAACAAAGCATATATTCTTGATCAGGGTAAAATTCTGAGACGATTTAGACCTGTCCGTTCGTCCGTCTGTTGTAATCACGCTACAGTCAAAACGAATAAAGATAGGAAGCTAAAAATTTGCACAGATCTGTCTTTTGTCTGCAGTCAGGTCAAATTTGAAGATGGGCAAATCGGTCCACGATGTCGTTAAGCCCCCATACAATGGTACCCCCCGATATTCGGTATTTTGATGATTTTAGCCACATTTTTTAAACGGAATTGTCTGAAAATTCACACAAAGAGTTCCGAGAAGAAAATTGTCTATAAAGGTCCGCGATATGGTATGGCACCCTTATAACGGTACCTCCAGATATTCGGTATTTTTATGATTTCAGCCAAGGTTTTAAATGGAATTGTCTTAAAATCCACACAAGGTGTTACTTCTGGGTACTTTACCCTTTAGAAGAGAATTATCCAAATGGGTCCACGTTTTAGTATAGCGCCCATATAACGCTACCCCCGATATTCGGTATTGCAGACTTTTGCGGCGTTTTTTCTCCGGAATTGTTTCAAATTCCGTATATAAAGTTCGGAACAGTTACTATAGTCTATGACATAAATTACTTATGGGGTTTCATTCGAGCGGTAATTTTCGACAGAATTTTTTTTTCAAAAATTTTTCATGTTTCTTCCAAAGGGTGGAGGGTATAAAAAAGTTCGCCCCGGTTCGAACTTAGCTGTTTTTTTTACTTGGCCTAATTTCCATCTCTTATTGTTTGTCACTTTTTGCAATGTTTAGTTTATTTTTGTATTGTTTTATTTTCTATTCATTATTTGTTCCTCTCTCACTCACTCGTATTTATAAATACGAAATCTGTGGTTTGTGTGTTTGTATCTGTACGTCCATACTTGGTTCTTTCTGTATCAGTTTTAGCTTTATTGTCTTTAATTGTTCTTTCCTTTCTCACTCACTCGTATTTATAATTACGGACACCTTTTTTTTGGTTTGTATGTGTGTGTATGTGCAAAAAAATATACATATATGTTCATGATAAATGGACGTTGGAATGTTGTAGAAAATTCTAAATTGTGATTCTTGATGCTTCTCACCGGAAAATAAAATAACGCCTACACAGGCTAAAATTAAAATTAACCGCAATTAAAGAACGTTTACATACAAAATCTCTAATCCGGTGCGGAATCTGTCATATGGCTAGAGAGGGTATACATGGTGAAATAAAAAAACCGCAACAAAGTCAAAAGCCATAATTTTTACATTTTTTAAATTTTATCGAATGAAAGCAAAAATGTCGGAAATACCATCAAATTTTAAAATAAGTTTGGATTTGTTCGAATCGATCACCGTCAATGTTGCTCTGCGGTATTTTGACCCATTCCCGGCGAGGCGCTGGCTTTGGTATTTTTTAGTGCCAACCTTGCTTTCCAAAATACTCCTGACACAATAGTTCAACAGATTGGTATCCGGAGATTTTGGCGGCCATTGTGCGCTTGAAATGAAGCGAGGAACCTCATTTTGTAACCATTCTTGGGTGGCGCGTGCTGAGTGCGATGGTGCTGAGTCCTGTTGAAATGTCCAAGGTCTGCGGCCAAAATGTTTGCGTGCCCAAGGCTTTAGGCTTTAATACACCCTCCAGAATATTTTCGCGACCATCGGCAGTTATGGCGACCCACACCATCTTGAGTTCTGGTGGCCAACCGAAGATGCACATTTTCAGCTGACCTCTTTTGTTTGATTACCAACTGCTGGGCAATGAATGTTTTTTCATC
Source organism: Musca domestica (assembly GCF_030504385.1). Classification (NCBI taxonomy): domain Eukaryota; kingdom Metazoa; phylum Arthropoda; class Insecta; order Diptera; family Muscidae; genus Musca; species Musca domestica. Next base: position 13,652,389 of record NW_026712172.1, read on the forward strand.
AGAGAAAACCAAATTCGGCAGTTCACCACTTATTGCTGTTGTAGCTTACCAGACGGACGTGTTAATCGTTGCTGCAACAAACCTTCAAATTTTCACCGTTCAGAGCGATTTATAGTTGGCGGATTGTTGTTGTATTGGAGCAGTAATTCCTCAGGAACACAATTTCACCCACGTTTAGTCATCGTCGACGGTGAGTGTTTCGCAAATCAAAGTTTTAAAATTTCCAATAAATTGTTTTATTGGCAAAACAAACAAAATTTAATTTGAAAGAGACAAATAATATTGGAGTCAGCTGAATATTTGTTTATCAAATTTACAACATCAGCTGGTCGCTTCTTTCAAAATAGTGGTTGTGGAGCTGTATTTTTTTTACACCTTACAACACAGAGTTGCTTCCAAAAGTAAAGTACGGAATTTGTGTTGGGTCGGTAATGTCGTGCTTATGTGGTGTGTGTCTAAGATAAACACCTCTATAGCGAAATCGACATGAGTCACCCTGTTTCCGATCGAGTACCTTATGAAGTAACCCCACGCAACAGCATTGGCTCTTTCCGATTAAATAAATTGCAACAATTGGAGAAAGCTAATGCCGAACTTACTGAACGGAATGAGAAATATGAGAAACTTTGCAGTCAACTCAAAAAAGATGTAGAATTTTTGAAACTACAATTAAACAAAAAACCTGACTCCTATCAAACGGATGAAGATGAACTTCAAGAAGAAGTAGGTCGCTTTGAAAAGCAAACTCAGAACTTCGTTGAAGATGAAAACAAGAATGCCAAGCCAGACAATGAATGGCAAAAAATAACACACAAGAAAAGAAAACAAGAAAGCCCACAAAGTGGCAAAAATAAGAAAAAACAAGCAACTGGGAATAACTACTGGTTAAGTAAAACCCCAAAAAATACTAATCAATTTGCTGTCCTTGATAGTGAAAATGAACCATTACCATCTTCAAACCCCCCTGAAAAGGTTTTTAAACCACCGCCAATATTCGTTGACAAAGTTTCAAATATTCAACCTCTGATTGCACTATTGTCAGAGACTGTCCCAAATGAGTACGAGATCAAAACTCTTCGTAAGCAGCAGGTCAAGATCCAACCAAAAACACATGAAACATACAAAAGAATTGTCAGCGAATTAGAACAGAAGAATACTGAGTTTTACACCTACAAACCAAAGTGTGAAAGAGGTTTTAAAGTAATTATGCGAAACATGCATCCCTCAATAGACACTCAATGCCTCAAAAATGAACTTTCTCGCCTTGGCCATGAAGTAACTAATATATGGAACATAAAAAGCCGTTACAAAAAAGAGCCTCTTCCTCTATTTGAACTGGTATTGGTAAGTAAGCCGAACAATAAGGATATATACTCAATAACAAAACTAATGTCAAATATAATTAAATTTGAACCACCACGTCCTAAGAAAATTATTCCACAATGTACTAATTGTCAACAACATGGTCATACAAAGGCATACTGTCGAAAAAAACCGATATGTGTAAAATGTGCAGGACCCCATGAAAGTAGGTCTTGTCCTAAAAAACACTGGGCAAATGAAGTTAAGTGTGCTCTCTGTAATGGCAACCACCCTGCAAATTACAAAGGTTGCTCTGTTTACAAACAAATTTATACTCACCATTACCCTTCTCTAAGGAAAACAATAAATGAGCAATTAGAGCCGCAGCATCCTTCCACTTCAGCTGAGCGAAGGGAGAACGTCCAGTATTCAAGTGTAGCTAGAAACGCTATACAAAACAATCAAATACCTAGCGGAACACAACCACAAAATCAACAGACAACAACTAATAAACTTCCAGAAATACATGAAATGCTGAGTGGTTTAAATATACTAATGAAACAAATGTCAAACCTTCTTACGAGTATCTCTGAAAAACTTTCCCACATCTAAAGAATGGAAATTTTAAAAGTTATATTCTGGAATGCAAATGGATTATCACAACATACTTTAGAAGTTTCAAATTTCTTACAAACTAATAATATAGATATATTTCTTATATCTGAGACACATTTTACTGATAAAAACCATTTATCCATTCCAAAATATAACTTCTATCACGTCATGCATCCATCTGGGAAGGCGCGTGGTGGTTCAGGCATATTAATAAAAAACACAATAAAACATCACCAAGGAAGACATTACTGCACACCTGAAATACAAGCGACAAGTATTATTGTCCAAACTATACATGGGCCTCTTACAGTCTCATCACTTTATAGTCCTCCAAGGCACAACGTAAAAAAAGATGTATACGTTAGTTACTTCAAAACTCTGGGAAACAAGTTTATAGCTTGCGGAGATTATAACGCAAAACACGTCCATTGGGGATCACGCCTCACAACACCAAAAGGAAGACAACTCTTTTGGGCTATAAAAGACCTAAATTTAAGAACTATTTCTCCCAATTCGCCTACTTACTGGCCCACTGATCTAAATAAATCTCCAGACCTCATAGATTTTTGTGTCTCCAAGGGCATTCCAGAAAACTCAGAAACATGTGTAACTAGCTATGACTTGTCATCTGATCACTCTCCAGTGTCTCTAGTGCTACATTCACAACATGTAAACCAAAACCAAATGTGTAAACTGCACAATAAAAAAACAAACTGGCACCTATTTCGTTATCAAATCAGCAATACTATAAATCAAAAGCTTTCCCTAAAAACCGACGAAGAAATTACAGTAGCTGTTGAACATCTAATTCAAGTCATCCAAATGTCATCATGGAACTCCACGCCTAAGTGCAGCTTTGACAAACCCTCAAATTTTAATATTTCATTAGAAAGGAAGCTGTCAGAAAAAAGAAAGGCTAGAAAAAGGTGGCAACAAACTAAATCGCCAGAAGACAAAAAAATACTCAATAAAGCCACATCTGATCTTCAAAAAATGTTAAAAAGTATAAACGAAAGGAACACTGAAAGAGATATTCGAAATTTGGGTACAACCATGAGTACAGACTATTCCCTGTGGAAGTTAACCAGAAATATCAAAAACCAGCCTAAAACAAGCTATCCAATTAGGAAATTTGATAACAGCTGGACAAAAAGTAACTTGGAAAAAGCAACAGTGTTTGCAAAACACTTATTTGACGTCTTCACGCCTAATAACTCTGAAGAAACACCTGATTATATTAAAAATTACCTAAATCAGCCACACCAACTCGACTTACCCATAAAAAAGTTCTCGAAAAATGAAGTTTCGGAAGCGATAAAGTCCTTAAAACTTGGTAAAGCACCTGGATATGACCTAATTACTCCAAAAGTTCTTAAAGAACTTCCACAAGATGGTATTAACCTTATCACGTACATTTTCAACGCTTGTTTAACACGCAATTTTATTCCCCCTCAATGGAAAGTAGCCCAAATTACTATGATCCAAAAACCTGGAAAACCGGCAGACCAAGTTAAATCTTATCGGCCAATCAGTTTATTGCCTATTCTCTCCAAGGTTTTAGAATCACTGTTTCTTAAAAGATTAACACCTATTATTGAGGCAAACAAACTTATTCCACCACACCAATTTGGTTTCAGAAAAAGTCATGGAACTATTGAGCAGATTCATAGGCTAGTCGAAACAATAAATGCTGCATACGAATCAAAGCAATATTGCACTTCGGCCTTTTTAGACATATCACAAGCATTTGATAAAGTATGGCATGACGGTTTACTGTACAAAGCAAAACAACTTCTTCCCATCAATTTCTACTTGTTTATAAAATCTTACATACAAAACAGATTCTTCTATGTACACGAGATTGACGAAAACAGCAACCTTGAGTGTATAAGAGCTGGTGTTCCTCAAGGTAGTGTTATGGGTCCAATATTATACCTTCTGTTTACATCAGATCTTCCGCAATCTGACACTGCTGTTATTGGAACTTTCGCGGATGACACTGCTGTTCTTGCAGTGCACAAAAATCCTGACATGGCCAGCAGTTTGCTCCAAAAATATCTGATCATACTTTGTAAATGGTTTAAGCGTTGGCGTATAAAAACAAATGAAACAAAGTCCAACCATGTAACATTCACCCTCAACCAGGGAATATGTCCACCGGTACAAATGAATCAAATAACACTACCTCAGGAGAAAGAAGTTAAATACCTCGGTCTATATCTAGACAATAAACTTAAATGGCACACACATATAAAAACAAAGCGAAAAGCCCTTGACTTGCAAATTCATAAAATGCATTTTCTAATTGGCTCAAACTCAAAACTGTGTCTCGAAAACAAACTACTAATATACAAATGTATCATAAAGCCCATTTGGACATACGGTATCCAGTTATGGGGAACTGCTTCCAATACAACAATCAAAGTACTGCAACAGTTTCAATCAAAAACATTGCGTAAAATTACCGGAGCGCCATACTTCGTAACGAATAAAAGATTACACGAGGAACTGAACATGAAAACCGTGCAAGAAGAAATAGTACACCAACTTCAAAACTACAAACTGAGAATAGAATCACATCCCAACCCCTTAGCTGCAAACTTAATGGCAAGCTCTGAAACTTTCACAAGATTGAGAAGAAGGGCCCCTCAAGATTTAATTTAATGACTCTAGCCAATTATACCTAAAATTTGTAAGAACTATTATACTATATATGAATCATAGAACTCCAGTAATATTTTAAGGGCAAACCACTGGGTGAACCCTGATGAATTAAAAAATTTTTGATAATTTTCATAATTAATGTAAATATCAAATTAAGATAGAAGGCATTAATAAATATATTAATAAAAAAAAAAAAAAAACCACTTTCGGCCAAGCGAAGCAACTCTTTAGCTCTTTTGAGTCTTTTTTCTTTCTGTTGCACTTTTGGAATTTCAATGGCTTTACCCCGAGCTCATTTTTCAATATTTGCCGATATTTTTCCGTCACTGCGACGCGGGTTTCGATCAAATCGCTTCTTTACTTTTTGAACCATTTCTGCTGATGTTGCTGTTTTCTTCCGTCCACTTACTTGACATCGAGCTACGCTACCAGTATCACGGTAACGAGCGATGGTACGAAACACAAAAGATTTACCCACATTCAAATGCTGGAGAATTGAGATTTTCTCCTCTGGGTATGTCCTGCACCAAAAATTTTATAATTTTGGTTAGTAGCTGGCCTTTGGCCGGGGCTTGAGATTTTCTGGTCTGAGTATGTCCCGCAGCGTAAATCAAATATTTCTAAAGTAGTCTACACGGCAAACGGTCATACTCCCCATGGGGATGGTGTCCGTTTTGGAAGCGGATATAATCCCCACATTGTTAGGGGGGTTATGACCAAAAACAAACCGAACATAATGTCCATAATTGCAATGGGGTATTGTCCTTGGGGTTATGTCCGGGCACCACGGTATAAACAAATTGTCTTTCCAGAAACGTAATAAAATTTTTGATAGTAGGGCAATAAGTGAAATGAGCTTTTAAAAAGTAAATGAGCCGAAATAAAAACTTGATCGTTTGGGTAGAAATTGCTTGTTTGCTTTAAACAAAAGTTCTTTGAAAATGCTATTAGTCCCATTTTCTTGAAAAAAATGTTTTAGTGTAGTGGCGCCCAAATTGAGTTGCTGTGAACGCCGGTAAGCGAAAGGTTGAAGTAGAGTAGCGACGGTTTCTGGTTACAACTATTTAAGCCCTATTTTATTAAATTCAAAATCGTAAGTAGGCCTACCTCTATTATTAGTAGCGCCTCTACATATTCTATTCACAAGCTATTATATATATCTAGTTATACCCTCCACCATATTGGATATATTTTGTCATTCCCTTTGTAAGACCTCGAAATATACATTTTAGACCCCACAAAGTATATATATTCTCGATCAGATCATACAATTCTATGTCGACTTTGCGATGTCAGTCCGTGTATCCATCTGTTCGTCTGTGGAAATCACTCTACCTTCCGAACGAAATGAAGTAGGTGGATACAATTTTACTCAAATGTGCATATGTCTGTAGGACTTTTGGTATTGAAAATGGGTCATGTAGGTCCACGTTTTAGTATAGCCCCCATACGGTACCTCCCGATATTCGGTATTTTGATTGTGTTAGCGACGTTATTCACCGGAATTACTTCAAATTTGGTGTTTAAAGTTTGTACTGGATACTACAGCCTATGACAGAAAATTGTCTGTGCAGGTCCACGCCTTCACATAGCCCCAGTATAACGGTACCTCCCTACATTCGGCATTTTGGTTATTTAAGCGACATTATTCACCGGAATTGTTTTAAATTTGGTGCTTGAAGTTCGTAAGGGATACAACAGTCTAAGACAGAAAATTGTCTGTACAGGCCCACGTCTTCGTATGGCCCCCATATAACGGTACCTCTCAATATTCGGTATTCTGATGATTTTATCGACATTATTCACCGGGATTGTTTCAAATTTGGTATTTGAAGTTAGTAATAGATACGTCTACCTATGCCAGAAAATTGTCTGTGCAAGTCCACGTTTTATAACCCCTATGGTACCTCCCTATTTTCGGTATTTTGATGATTTTAGCGACATTATTCACCGGAATTGCTTCAAATTTGGTATTTAAAGTTCATACTGGATCCTACGACCTATGACAGAAAATTGTCTATGCAGGTCGAGGTCTTCGTATAGCCCCCATGTAATGGTACCTTCCGATATTCGGTATTTTGATTATGTTAGCGACATTATTCATCGGAATTGTTTCAAATTTGGTGTTTGAAGTTCGTACTGGATACTACAGCCTATGACAGAAAATTGTCTATGCAGGTCAACGTCTTCGTATAGCCGCCATATAACGCTACCTCCAGATATTCGGTGTTTTAAAATTCTATTCTTGACATTACAAACATTATTTAGCAGACGATACAGGAATATAGTCTGTGGAATTTTCGTGAAGGATCCACGAGATACTTGGTAAGTTGAAATCACGAAGACAAATAAGATCAAAATTTGCTGACATCTTTCAGATACATTATTCACCGGAATTTTTTCAAATTTTGTATTTGAAGTTCGTAATGGATAATACAGCCTCTGACAGAAAACTAACTGTGCAGGTTTTCGTCTTCGTATAGCCCACCTACATAACGGAATCTCCCGATATTCGGTATTCTGATGATTTTTGCGAAATTTTTCACCGAATTTTTTTAAAGTTTCGCAGTTGAATATTGCAATGGCTTATGACAAATGTTCGGCCCGGCCGAACTTATAGCTTTTTTACTTGTTTTTACATATGTATGTATTTTTTATCCACCTATCCCAGGAATATGGAAGTTAACTTTCTGTTAATCGACTTTTGGTATTGAAAATTCTAATGTCGACTTTTCCAAATCGATCTTTAGATGATTAAACAAAATCGAGTTTTTGTTTAACAAGTTAAAAAGTATCGGTCAGTACTACCGACAGATATATACCCTCAGCCTGTGTTCGATTATTTAAAGATAATTTGACTAGTGTTACAATTATTCAAACGTTTTACCCTCTATGAAGCAGGTTCCGAAGGAATGGGCCAATATTGTCTATTTCGTATCGGACCCCAACATATGATATAAATATTCCGACGTTTCTGGTATGGATTATATCGACTAACTCCTTCACTATGTATGATATATGTAATAATTTTTAGAAAATGTTTAAATGTGAGTGATGTACAAGATAGAGTCTACCGAAATATTCCACTTTTATACTTCATCTGATAAAAAATATTGAGCGAATTTTATGCGAAATCATAAATTCCGATAAATTTCATATTCATATCAGGCTCTTGTTTAGAGAAATATTTGAGCATAGCAAGTAGTAAAGAATTGCTAAATTGTTTCGAAAGTTATGACAGATAAAATTATTGAAAATTGTGACCCCAGAAGGGGTTGGCAGGTATATATTAACTTCACAACCGATCTTGTATGTGTGAAATTTGAGGAGAGTTGGATGTTTATTTCGCTTTATTTGGGCGTTCGTTTTTCAAAATTTTGAACCCAATGTATGGGGGAGAAGTAATGGTTCGATCTATACCACCTTTATAACAGATCTTGTGTTGATAGAAATGTTTGTGCCGATTGATTGTGCCGATACATTCCATTTTCCATTCCATTTTTCCGCACCAGACCTTGGACTAATAAAATTATTGGGATGTGTGAAATTTAAAAACTATCGGACTCTTACATCACATTTTATAAGAGTTTTAATTATCCAAAATTTTGACCCTTTGTGAGGGAGGTCCCTGATGGAGTGGACCGATATTGTCCATTTTCGCACATGACCTAACATTGATGAAAATATTAGGATTCGCAAAGTTCCGGCAAAATGGGATTATCCTTTCTCTTTTTGTGCAAAAAATATTTTTTGAAAAGTTCAACCTCTTGTGGGGGAGGTACAAGAAGGAGTGGACCGATACATTCCATTTTCGCACCAGACCTTGGACCTATAAAGGTTTTGGGATGTGTGAAATTTGAAAACTATCGGACTCTTACATCACATTTTATAAGAGTTGTAATTATTCAAAATTTTGACCATTTGTGGGGGAGGTACTTGATGGAGTGGACCGATATCGTCCATTTTCACACCTGGTCTAGCACTGCTGAAAATATTAGGATTCGCAAAGTTCGAGCAAAATCGGATCATCCTTTCTCTTTCTGTGCAATAAATTCGTTTCTATGAAAATTTTGACATTTTGTGTGGGAGGTACCAGAAGGAGTGGACCGATATCGCCCATCTCCGAACTCGATCTAAGTTTGACAAAAATATTACGATGTACCAATTTTGGGTCAAATCGGATACTTCCTTTGAGAGTTATCGTGCGCACCAGCCAGACAGACGGATGGACGGACGGACATCGGTAGATCGACTCCAAATGTTCTGAAACGGATTTGGTCCAAAGAGACCTAGGGTCTAAAACCGTTATTTCGACTAGGCACGTTTTGACCGTATCAAATGATATATACCCTCTGTAGCCATATGGCTGAGGGTATAAAAATCACCGAAAAGTCTATAAGTCTTTATTTTTCGACTACATATCATTACTTCCTCCAAGCTGGCCCGATTTCGACATCGTAATCTTGTCATATCCCTTTTCTTAGAACGTATTTCCAGCATCGTTGTGAAATTAGTCAGTTTCTTAAGTACATTCATGATTCTATTTTCTTCCTCTTGCAGCCTGTGCCTGGATTCCATGTCAGCAAGGCGAACCAATTTGAATACTAATAACTGAATAATTAAATCAACTGAATTTAATTATTTGCCTTCAGAAGTGGCTGCACTATCCTTTTTCTCTTTGATCGTCTAAATCCCTTGGGGACATCATTCGTTTCTTTTCGAGTAAATACAAACATTGTCAAGCTAATTACACCCAATTAAAACCAATTTCAAGGGACATATTTATTTACTAAAAAAAATTATTAATTTTTTTTTTAATTTAATATATTTTCTTATTGGGATTTAATTGCAATTATGTACGAAGGATGATGGCATGTTCGAGGTTTGGAGGACGCTAGAAAAGTTAAATGGAACAGATGTTGGAAACTTCCACACAACACGACACATCAAAACCGAAGTGAGCAATGGCGTTGTTAAAAATTAAGCCTAGAATTTAATTAAAACTTTGACATTTTCCACAACAGAGCGATGTACAAAATTGGCGCTTGTGTTTTGGTTACACAGAGCCTAAATGTAGGCAATTGTAGGGGAGATGTGTATTTGGTATTCCTTGGGGTAATGTAAATAACAATATGTACAAAAGAGGTTACGCTGGGTTAGGGGAAAACACACAGTTACACACATTGGCTGAAAACCAATACCTCGTATTTTAAAGCTACTTTTTAATCAGTGTATTTCCGATCAAAATATTTTGTTATACCCTCCACCATAGTATGGGGGGTATATTAAGTTTGTCATTCCGTTTGTAACACCTCAAAATATACATTTTAGACCCCACAAAGTATATATATTCTTGATCAGCATAATTCTATTCTATGTCGCTTTAGCGATGTCCGTCCGCCTGTCCGTCTGTGGAAATCAATCTAGCTTCCGAACGAAATGAATTAGATTGATGAAATTTTAATCAAATGTGTATTATTTTAGCGACATTTTTACCGGAAATGTTTTAAATTTGGTATTTGAAGTTCATGATGGATACTACAGCCTATGACAGAAAATTGTCTGTGCAGGTCCACATCTTCGTATAGCCCATATATAACGGAACCCCCGATATTCGGTATTTTGACGATTTTAGCGACATTATTCAACGGAATTGTTTCAAATTTGGTATTTGAAGTTCGCAATGGATACTACAGCCTATGCTAGAAAATTGTCTGTGCAGGTCCACATCTTCGTATAGCCCCCATATAACGGTACCTCCCGATATTCGGTATTTTGATGATTTAAGCGACATTATTTACGGGAATTATTTCAAATTTGGTATGTGAAGTTCGTAATGGATACTACAGCCTATGACAGAAAATTGTCTGTGCAGGTCCACATCTTAGTATAGCCCACATATAACGGAACCGCCGATATTCGGTATTTTGATGATTTTAGCGACATTTTTTACCGGAACTATTTCAAATTTGGCATTTGAAGTTCGTAATGGATACTACAGCCTATGCCAGAAAATTGTATGTGCAGGTCAACGTTTTAAAGCCCCCATGGTACCTCCCTATATGCGGTATTTTGATGATTTTAGCTACATTATAAACAGATTTTTTTTTTTTCAAGTTTCGCATTTGAATATTGTGACAAAAGATGCCTATGCAGGTCCACGTCGTCGTTTAGACCCTAATTTTCGGTATTTTTAAGATTTTAACAGATTTTTATTTATTTGAAAATTGCCAAATTTGTACCAAATGGTGGAGAATATTCAAAGTTCGGCCCGGCCGAACTTAATGTTTTTTACTTGTTTTAAATTAATTTTATCCGGTATCATAAAATAAAATTTTACGTTCACTCATTCATTCAATTCATTTGCCCAGCTTTAAATTTCGTTACAAAATGACTTTATTAAATAACTTATCGGTTTAATGATTATGCTGCCGTTGGAGCTTCCAATGCCTGCCATGGCTGCTGCTTAATTAAATTTCCTTTGCCTGCCGAATTGTTTGTGCGTGTGTATGTGTGTGTGTGTTTGCAAACATTTCCTTTATTGACTTGTAACATTTTTAACGAGCTTATTTACATTGCCTCCCAGTTGTATCAAAATTATACTCGAATTTATTTCAATCGTTGGTATTTCGAAAATTTTAATTAAATCAATGCCCTAGGGTAGGCAACAAAATAGAGTGGAGATAAATTATTCGATGACTTGTAGATTAGATAGCTACGTTATGGTCAAAAAGCGAAATCAAAAAAAAAAAAGGCAAAATGGCAACATTTTATTATAAACAACAATTCTAAAGCATACTTTTAGGCAATTACACGTGAAGTGAATACAAAAAAGTTGCCTAAAAGTTTGGTTCACAAAATTGGGACAACTTTAGATCATTTTCGAATTAGAAAAAATTTTCAAATTTGTTATACATTTTTTAAAGACCAGTTGAGTAACAAACACATATAAAAAACCAGTAAAGAAAGTCCTAAAGTCGGGCGGGGCCGACTTTTTGATACCCTACACCACTTTGCAAATTTAGTATAGCTCCGCATAACAATTAAAAGTTTTTATGGGAAAATTCAATTATATACGCTATGATTATAATAATAATTTAAAGTTCAAAGGACTAAATATCCCGAAGCATTTGTATCTTTTAAATTCGGACTTGTATTGCCCATTTGGTTCAAAATTAATTTGAAATCAGATGGGAGCTATAGCTATATCTGAACCGATTTCGATCAAATTTGGCATACTTATTTTCAAGCCTAATTTGATATATTTCCCTGAATATCGTTGTTACGGAGTGCATATTACGGCTGTGGGGAACAAATACAACAAATCGGATCAACAATATATATAGGAGCTATAGCTATATCTGAGCCGATCTTCACCAAATTTGGCATACTACCTTCTAGGCCCAATTCTGTCGTATATGGCAAATTTCATCCCATTTGGGCATATATTAGACTTTTGGTGCACAATAAATGGTAAATCGGACGAAGTTATATATGGGAGCTATATCCAAATCTGAACCGATCTCGATAAAATTTAGCAAAGGTATATCTGAGCTGCATTTGATATATTTCTCCAAATATTGTTGTTGAAGAGGGCATATTACGGCTGCGGATGACAAATATAACAAATCGGATGAACAATATATATGGGAGCTATAGCTATATATGAACCGATTTCGATCAAATTTGGCATACTTATTTTCAGGCCTAATTTGGTTGTATGTGCATAATTCCATACTATTCGGGCTGATATTACACGTTTGGTGCACAATAAAAGGCAAATCGGACGAAGATATATATGGGAGCTATATAACTAATTTTTTACCGATTATCTCCAATTTCAATAGGGTTCGTCCTTGGGCCAAACAAATGATTTGTGCAAAATTTCATCTCAATCGGATAATAAATGCGACCTGCATTTTGTTCACAAGAATACATGGACAGACGGACGGACGGACTGACATGCATAAATCAATTCAGAATGTGATTCGATGGAGATCCTCAAAAGTAACTATGGGTCTATCTCGCTTCCTTCTCCATGTTATAAACAAATGCACAAAGACATAATACCCTTACCACTACGTGGTGTAGGGTATAAATATTCGTATGGGCAAAATTAAAAAAAAATCGAACATTTATATCAAATTTTATGCGAAATCATAAACTCCATATTCATCTCAGGTTTCTGGCATAGAGTATTTTATGAGCTTCATGTATATTCAAAATTTTAACCATTTATGTGGGAGGTACCAGAAGGAGAGGAGTGATATATCCCATCTTCACAACTTCATATTCATATACCTATCAGTGACATCTGGACCCGTGACACTTCACCTTTTAACGGCATAGCTGTTTATACTGATGGGTCAAAGATGGAAAGTGGAACGGGAGCTGGGGTCCATTCTGAAAGTCTAAGTACCCAACGATCCTTCAAACTAAACAACGACTGTAGCGTTTTTCCAGGCAGAAATCTTTTCTGTCAGGAAGGCCATAGAGCTGCTGGCAAATAGAATCAACGAACTGGACGGACCTCTGACTATATATGTGGATAGTCAAGCGGCCCTGAAGGCTCTAAATTCATTTACAGTCAAATCTACGGTAGTTCTGAAATGCAGGAATGCTCTGGAAAAGGTAAAATCGTTTGTCCCTGGGCCCTCCGACATATCTGGCAATGAACCGGCTGATGAATTGGCCAGACGCAGATCTGAGTCAGTAGATCTAGAGATTGAGAGCTCAGCGAAGCCACTCTTATAGGAGTGAGACAAAGGCTACTGGTTAAGCAAATTCTGCCAGACTTGTACTCCCTCTCCGACATCGAGCCAGCAGTCAGTCTTCAGTTAGCCAGAAGACTGAATGGAATCGGATGTTAATTTCGCTTTTTATGAGCTTCATGGATATTCAAAATGTAGAACATTTTTGGGGAAGGTACCAGAAGTAGTTGGTCGGTATATCCCATCTTCACATCAGATCTTGTAATACTAGAAATAATGGGATGTGTAAAATATGAAGAGAACCAGATGCTTTTTTCGAATTTTATAATCGTTTTGGTTATTCAAAACTTTGACCCTTTGTGGGGGAGGTATCAGAAGAAATGGTCAGATCTCTCCCATCTTTAAAACATATCTTTTGTTGATAGAAATATTGCGATGTACCAAGTCTGAACGGAATCGAAAATTAATTTCGCGTTTTATGAGCTTAATGGATATTCAAAAATTTTATCGTTTATGGAGGAGGTGCCAGAAGGAGTGGACCGATGTATTACATCTGTCCACCAGAACTCGAGTAAATAAAAATATTGGGGTGTGTGAAATTTGTAGACAATCGGATTCTTACATTACATTTTATAATTATTAAAATTTTTGACATATTGTGGGGACGTACTTGATGGAGTAGACCGATATTATCCATTTTTGCACCTGACCTAGAACTGATGAAAATATTAGGACTTGCAAAGTTGTTGGTCGTTGGCCATCTTTAAAACATATCTTTTGTTGATAGAAATATTGCGATGTACCAAGTCTGAACGGAATCGAAAATTAATTTCGCGTTTTATGAGCTTAATGGATATTCAAAAATTTTATCGTTTATGGAGGAGGTGCCAGAAGGAGTGGACCGATGTATTACATCTGTCCACCAGAACTCGAGTAAATAAAAATATTGGGGTGTGTGAAATTTGTAGACAATCGGATTCTTACATTACATTTTATAATTATTAAAATTTTTGACATATTGTGGGGACGTACTTGATGGAGTAGACCGATATTATCCATTTTTGCACCTGACCTAGAACTGATGAAAATATTAGGACTTGCAAAGTTGTTGGTCGTTGGCCATCTTTAAAACATATCTTTTGTTGATAGAAATATTGCGATGTACCAAGTCTGAACGGAATCGAAAATTAATTTCGCGTTTTATGAGCTTAATGGATATTCAAAAATTTTATCGTTTATGGAGGAGGTGCCAGAAGGAGTGGACCGATGTATTACATCTGTCCACCAGAACTCGAGTAAATAAAAATATTGGGGTGTGTGAAATTTGTAGACAATCGGATTCTTACATTACATTTTATAATTATTAAAATTTTTGACATATTGTGGGGACGTACTTGATGGAGTAGACCGATATTATCCATTTTTGCACCTGACCTAGAACTGATGAAAATATTAGGACTTGCAAAGTTGGAGCAAAATCGTGTTATTGCTTCCCCTTCTGTGCAGAAAATATTTTTTTTTTTAAATTTCGAACTTTTATGGGGTAGGTACAAGAAGGAGTGGTCCGATGTATTCCATCTTGGCACTAGGTCTTGAGTTTATGAAAATATTGGGATGTGTGAAATTTTAGGACAATCGAATTCTTACATCACATTTTATAAGAGTTATAATAATTCAAAATCTTGACCCTTTGTGGGAGAGGTACCTGATGGAGTGGACCGACATTGTCCATTTTAATACCTGACCTAGTACTGATGCATATGATAGAATTTCCAAAGTTGGAGCAAAATTGGATTGTCCTTTCCCTTTCTGTGCAGAAAATATATTTTTTGAATATTTCGACTTTTTGTGGGGGAGGTACCAAAGAAAGTGCGCCGATATTGTCCATCTCCGAAATCGATCTAACTTTGATAATAATATTACGATTTACCAAATTTGAACCAAATCGGATGCTCCCTTCGAATGTCATCGTGCACACCAGCCAGACAGTTGGACGGACATCGCTAGATCGATGCGAAATATCCTAAAACGGATTTGATCCAAAGAGACGTAGGGTCTAAAACGGTTGTTTTCTATGAGGCACGTTTTGGCTGTATCCAACGTGGATACCCTCTCTAGCCATATGACTGAGGGCATAAAAATTGACAAAGAGTTGTTTAAAAGTTGCAGAATAGGCCTACTGAATTCGGAATTTCCTCCTAAATTTCAGCAAATTTCCAAAGGTTTATTAGCTACCCTTTGATGGATGCGGAGATAAAATGCTGAACCGAATACAATTCCTACTCATTCATTCTCCACACTGCTAAGCTTTCAATCAAATTTTGGATGCTTTCATAAAAGCGGGTATTATGGTATGCGGCAATTTTTATTTTTTCATTACCCTCTCCTTCTCATGACCCCACAATCCCACATTAATTCCATGAAACTCGTCGTGTTCACCAAAATAAAATCATTGGCCCATAAACTTCAATTTCCTTTTTGGTTTAGCTATTTAATATCCAAAAGTCATTTGCCAGTCCCCGAAAAGTATGCAATACAATTTAACATTACTCTTAGCCCAGGCCTAACAGCCCTGTACCATTCACTGCGTGTTTGTGTAAATACTGACATTTAGATTTGGACATGAAACCAGGGAACAGAAAAAAGGCAATTTCCTTTTGCGTGTGCCCATTCTCTCTGCCTTAACCGCTCTTTGACTTTAAGGAATTTGAGATTTGTGGAGGAAAATGAAATCCACGTTCCTTTTTTTTTGATTACCCGCCAGTTTGTCAATACTTTCCTGGCTTGTTTGTTTCTCTCTCTCTCTCTTTTCGTGGTGATGGCCATCGCATTTGAAATGCTGTCCTGCTGTGAAGGATTTGTGGGCACTTTTGTTCCATTACATTTTTATGTTAATATCTTAATGGCGGCATACATTATGTAACAATGTTATATAATGTTCTTCTTACGCATGTAAATATGAATGTGAGTGTATGTGTGTGTAGTGGGAGATATTAATAAAGCTTTCTGCTTTGAAAACTTTGTAAAACTTATTTTGCATGAAGTAAATTGTAAAAAAAAGAAATAAAAAGTGTTTGTAGCGGACTTTATGAACAATTTTTCTTAATCTTTTCTTCGAACGAAAATTGGATTTATGGGTTTTTAAAAATAAGAGTCTTTGGGATTAACTTTTTTACAAAATAAAAATGTTTTTTCAAGGTGAAGCATTGCTTTGCCACATTTTTAAATTCTTAAGGTGAGAATACATATAAGACTTTGTTTTTTGCTGGATTTTTTGTAAAACAATAAAATAGTATGGTCGACTTATTTACACTGGTTCATCCTACGCTCATGTGCTATTTCACAAAAAAGCAAGCATATTACTTATGCCGGAAAAGTATTCTTCAATAAATAATTCTTCAAAAATCTCAAAGAAAAACTATCGTTGGACCTAGTTCCTTAAGAAGTTCACTTTCGAACTAGTACCTCAAATATTATTTTTTAAGTCTTAGTAGAAACCAGTTTTTATACCCTCCACCATACTATGGAGGGTATATTAACTTTATCATTCCGTTTGTAACTCCTCGAAATATTCATGTCAGACCCAACAAAGTATATATATATATATATTCTTGATCAGCGTAAAATTCTAAGTCGATTTAGCGATGTCCGTCTGTCTGTCTGCCTTTCTGTTGTAATCACGCTATCTTTCGAACGAATTGAGATAGAAGGCTATAATTTTGCACACATGTTTATTTTTCCAGTATGCAGGTTAATTTCGCAAATGGGCCATTTAGGTCCACGTTTTCATATAGCCCCCATATAACGGTACCTCCCGATATTCGGTATTTTGATAATTTTAGCGACATTATTCACTGGAATTGTTTGGTATTTAAAGTTCGAAATGGATACTATAGAATATGACAGAAAATTATCTGTGAAGGTCCACGTTTTCGTATAGCCCCCATATAACGGCACCTCCTTATTTTCGGTATTTTGATGCTTTTAGCTACATTATTTACCGGAATTGCTTCAAATTTAGTATTTGAAGTTCGTAATGCGAACTACAGTCTGTGACAGAAAATTGTCTATGTCGGTCCAGGTCTTCGTATAGGACCCATATATCAGTACCCCCATATATTCGGTATTTTGACGAGTTTAGGTACAAAACCCACCGAAATTGTTTGAAATGTCGTATTTGAAGTTCGTAATGGATGCTACAGCCTGTGACAAAAAATTGTCTATGCTGGTCCAGGTCTTCGCCCAGCTCCGATATAACGGTACCTCCCTATATACGATATTTTGATGATTTTAGCTACATTATTCACCGTTTATTTCAAGTTTCGAATTTGAATATGGTAATGCCTTATGACAAACAATGCCTATGTAGTTCCACGTCGTATAGACCCCAATTTTTTAAATTTGAACAGAATTTTTTTTAAAGTAACCGGCCGAACTTACTGCTTTTTAACTTGTTTAAAAAGTAAAAACGTAGCTAAGTTCGGCAGGGCCGAACTTTTAATACCCTCCGCCATGGGACTTAAAAATTTTCAAAAAAAAAAAACCCCGAAAACTGCCACTTAATTGAAAATGGGGACTAAACGAAGACGTGGGTCTGCTTACGAAATTTTCTGTCAATTGCCCAATACGAAATTTGAAACAGCTCCAGTGAATAATGTCGCAAAAATCATTAAAATACCGAGTATCGGGAGGTACCGTCATATAGGGGTTATACGTAGACGTGAACCTACATACAAAGCTTGTAGTACCCATTAAGATCAGCCAATACGAAATTTAAAACGATTCCGGTGAATAATGTAGCTAAAATCATCAAAATACCGACTATCGGGAGGTATCGTTATATGGGGGCTATATGAAGACTTGAACCGGCAAACAAAAATTTTTGATATGTGCTGTAGCACCCTTTACGAACTTCAAATATGAAATTTGAATTAATTCCGGTAAATAATGTCGTAAAAATCATGAAAATACCGAATATCGGGAGGCCGAAAATTGGGGGCTATTTTAACCTTCTATCTCAATTCGATCGAAAGAGAGCGTGATAACAGCAGACAGACAGACGGACAGACAGAATTTTTAATTGAATTTTTGAATATTTCGAGGAGATACAAACGGAATGACAAAGCTAATATAGAATAGTGGGTGCGCCTGATAACTCTCAAAGGGAGTATCAGATTAGGTCCAAACTTGGATTATCGTATATATATATATTTTTTTTCAAACTTAGATCGAGTTCGGAGATGGATAATATCAGTCAACGTCTTCTGGTACGTCCCCCACAAAAGGTCGAAATTTTCAAATATATTTTCTACACAGAAAGAGAAACGATAATCCAATTTTGCTCCAACTTTGCAAATCCGAATAGGTCAGATGTGAAAATGGAGAATATCGGTCCACTGCATCAAGTACCTCCCCCAGAAAGGGTCAAATTTTTAAATAATTAGAACGCTCATAAAATGTTATGTAAGAGTCAGATTGTCATCAATTTTCACACATCCCAATATTTTTATAAACGCAAGATCTGGTGTTAAGATGGAATATATCGGTCCACTCCTTCTGGTACCCCCCCACAAAGGTTAAAAATTTTGAATATCTATGGAGTTCATAAAACGCGAAATTAACATCCGATTCCATTTAGACTTGTCACATCTGAATATTTTTATCAACACAGGTTCTGTTGTAAAGACGATAGAGATCGGACCATTCTTTCTCCCACAAAGAGTCAAAGTTTTGAATAACCAAAACGTTTATAAAATCCGAAAAAAGCAACCGGATCTCATCATATTTCACATATCCAATTTTCTTATTAACACAAGATCTGCTGCGAAGATGGGTCAACACTTTGAATAATTATAAATCTTATAAAATATGATGTAAGAGTCCGATTGTCTTCAAATTACACACATCACAATATTTTCATTAACCAAAGGTCTGGTGTGAAGATGAAGATAGGATATATCGCTCCACTCCTTCTGGTACCTCCCCCATTAAGGGTCAAAATTTTGAATATTCATAAAGTTCATAAAACACGAAATTAACTTTCGATTCCATTCAGACATGGCACACCTCAATATTTCTATCAACACAAGATCTCGTACCTCCCCCCAAAACGGGTCAAAGTTTTGAATAACTAAAACGGTCATAAAATCCGAAATAAGCATCCGATTATCTTCATATTTCACACATCTCATTATTATACCTTCCACCGTAGTATGGAGCGTATATTAAGTTTGTCATTACGTTTCTAACACCTCGAAATATACATTTTAGACCCCACACAGTATATATATTCTTGATCAGCATAAAATTCTACGTCGATTTGGCTATGTCCCTCCATCTATCCGTCCGTGGAAATCACTCTAGCTTCCGAACGTAATGAAGCAGATTAATAAAATTTTACTCAAATGTATACAATGTCTGCAGGACCTTTGGTATTGAAAATAGGCCATGTAGGTCCACGTTTTGGTATACGCCCCATATAATGGTACCTCCCGATATTCGGTACTTTATTGATTTTAGCGACATTATTCACCAAAACTGTTTCAAATTTGGTATTTGAAGTTCGTTATGGATACTGCAGCCTATGACAGAAAATTGTCGGTGCAGGTCCACGTCTTCGTATGGCCTCCATATAACAGTACCTCCCGATATTCGGTTTTTTTGATGATTTTAGCCACATTATTCACCGGAAATGTTTCAAATTTGGTATTTGAAGTTCGAAATGGATACTAAGGCCTATGACAGAAAATTGTCTCTGCAGGTCCACGTCTTCGTATATCCCCCATATAATTGTACCTTCCGATATTCGGTATTTTGGTGATTTTAGCGACATTATTAACCGGAATTGTTTCAAATTTCGCATTTGAAGTTCGTAATGGATACTACAGCCTACGATAGAAAATTGTCTCTGCAGGTCCACGTCTTCGTATAGCCCCCTATAATTGTACCTTCTGATATTCTGTATTTTGGTGATTTTAGCGTCATTATTCACTGTAGTAGTTTCAAATTACGTATTTAGAGTTCGTAATGGGAACTACAGTCTGTGACAGAAAATTGTGAATGCAGGTCCAGGTCTTCGTATAGGGCCCATATATCAGTACCTCCCTATATTCGGTATTTTGATGATTTAAGCGAGATTATTAACCGGAAATGTTTGAAATTTGGTGTTTGAAGTTCGTAATGAATAATACAGCCTATGACAGGAAATTGTCTGTGCAGGTCCACGTCTTCGTACAGCCCCAATACCTCCCGATATTCGGTATATTTATGATTTAAGCTACATCATTCACCGATTTTTTTTCAAGTTTCGCATTTGAATATTGTTTTGAAAATTGCCAAAATCCAAATGGTGTAGGGTATTCATAAATCGGCTTGGCCGAACATACAACTTTGTTACTTGATTATTTTCAAATGTCATAGTTTACTACTTTTGGAAAGAGTTAGTTACTCATTAATCAATGAACCTGACCACCCATACTGCCTAACGCTAAAAATCCATTTCGAATTGAGGTAATAAAGTGAGTTAACAATTCCCATAACAGTAGCCAATATTCATACCCATTAAAGACATTACGATAAAAATGAAAGAAAAACAAAAACCGTAATAAGATTTTCATTTACATCCACAGAAATACATACATATGCATACCAGCATACACATACCCACACATGCACGTAAATATATCCCTCCATTTATTCTCCCTCCACTCACATTCATCGGTTAATAATCAAATATCGTTGCGAACAAAAAAAGAAAAAATGCGTCTGTCATTTGCGTTTATTTAGTCATTCCATTCTTCTACTTCGTTTTGTTTTCTCTTTTGTCACCAACCATTGATGAATCTCATTTTTCTGGGAATACTAAATTCCCAGTGGGCAGAAATTTAAGGACCAGGGGGAGGGGGGGGGAGTGGCAAAGGGTCGGAGTACAAATAATAAATCACACAATCCATAAAAATGTTTCATAAATCTGATTATTGAGTTTCCCTTGGTCTCGTTGTGGATAATAGCTACACACATTTCAAGGACCATCCGCAATGTTTTGCTCATATCCTTGATGGATTGTTACACACTGGGATAGACAAAGAGAGACAGATTTTATTACATCATGTGGGTTTATGGGCAGTTAACTGATGACAGTCATAATGTGGGAATATTGTGACGGGGCGAACATGTGTATGTATATGCCAATGTTTTTTTGTTGAAGAAAGCCTATGAGGTTTTACATTGCCTTATTTCTATGGCAAAAGGATTTTTAAATAAAATAAAAATAAAATTAATAAAATAAAAATCCTCTGAAAAATGTATAGTAATAGTTGGTGGACATTTTTTCATATGTAAAAAAAGAGCACTGGGTGTGCTTGGGCGCCACATTAATTCTCCCCTTTTTCATACACTCCACCATAGTATGGAGGGTATTTTAAGTTTGTCATTCCGTTTGTAACACCTCGAAATATACATTTTAGACCCCACAAGGTAATATATTCTTGATCAGCATAAAATTCTATGCGATGTCCGTCCGTCTATCCGTCTGTGGAAATCACTCTAGCTTCCGAACGAAATAAGGTAGGTTGATATAATGTAACTTAAATGTGTATTATGTATGTAGGACTTTTGGTATTGGCCTCCATATAATGGTACCTCCTTTTTTCGGTATTTTGGCGATTTAAGTGACATTATTCACCGGAAATGTTTCAAATTTGGTATTTGAAACTCGTAATGGGTACTACAACCTTTGACAGAAAATTGCCTGTGCAGGTTCACGTCTTCGTATAGCCCCCAAATAACGGTACCTCCCGATATTCGGCATTTTGATGATTTTGGCGACATTATTCACCGGAATTGCTTAAAATTTGGGATTTGAAGTTGGTAATGGATGTTAAAGCCTATGACAGAAAATTGTTTGTGTAGGTCCACGTTTTGATATAGCCCCCATATAATAGTACCTCCCTAAATTCGGTATTTTGATGACTTCAGCTATATTATTCACCGACTTTTTTAAAAGTTTCCCATTTGAATATTGTAATGGCTTATGGCAAAAGTTGCCTATACAGGTCCACGTCATCGTATAGGTCCTAGTATAACGGCTTCATTCGGTATTTTTAAGATTTTAACAGAATTTTTAACAGATTTCATTTTTTTTTTTTTTTGAAAATTGCCAAATTCGTTCCAAATGGTGGAGGCATTCAAGGATCGGCCAGGCCGAATTTACAGATTTTTTACTTGCACAATTTGGCTTTACCGACAGATGTATATCCTAGGTCAATGTTCGTTAGTTTAAAAAGATTTTGACTTCAGTTATAATTATTCAAATTATTGACCCTCTATGGAGTAGGTTCCGAAGGAACGAACCAATATTGTTGGACCGAAGTATTCTATTTTCATACTTCATCTAATACAGATAGATATATTTGTATGGGCAAAATTACAAGAAAATCGAACAATTTTATGCGAAATCATAAATTCTATGTTTATCTCAGGTGTCTGGTTAAGAGAAACATTTAGATACAGAACGATAAAGGGAACCTTACCTCACATTTTATAAGAGTTAAAATTATTCAAAATGTTGACCCTTTGTGGGGGAGTGAGTTACTAAAGGGAGTGGACCGAGTTTGTCCATTTTGGCACCTGGCCTAGCACTGATGCCAATATTGCAATTTGCCAAATTGGAGCAAACTTGGATTATTCTTTCTATTTTTGTGCAGTACAATATTTTTTTTTTTGGAAATTTCGACTTTTTGTGGGGGAGGTGCTAGAAGGTGTGGACCGATATTGCCCATTTCCGAACTCAATTTAAGTTTCATAAGAATATTACGATGTACCAAATTTGAATAAAATCGGATATTTCCTTCGAGAGTTATCGTGAGCACCAACCTGCCAGACAGACAGACAAACGGACATCGCTAGATCGACTTCAAATGTCCGGAAACGGATTTGTTCCACAAAGAGGCTAAAACCGTTATTTCAAGGAAGTGGACGGAAGAAAACAGCAACATCAGCAGATATGTTTCGAAAAATAAAGAAGCGACTTGATCGAAACCCGCGTCGCAGTGGCCGAAAAATGGCTCGTGAGCGGAACATATCGCAATATTTCCTTCGGCAAGTATTGAAAAATGAACTCGGGGTAAAGCCAAGTGCAAGACCTTACACCGCGGCGGAAAGAAAATAGACTCAAAAGAGCTTCGCTTGGCCGAAAGTGGTAAACTGCCGAATTTGGTTTTCTCCGATGAGAGAACATTCGTTGTCCAGCAGTTTGTAACAACCAAAATTAATGTGTTTACTTGCCAAAGAGGTCAGCTGAAAATGTGCACCTTAGCAGTGGTTGGACACCAGAACTCAAGCGCCGGCCATGGTGATGTTGTGGGCCGCCATAGCAGCCGATGGTCGCTCTCCGTCCATATTAATCGACCGTGGCATCAGAATAAATACCGAATGTTATCACGAAAATATTCTGGAGGGCGTATTAAAGCCTTGGGCACACAAACATTTTGACCGCAGACTTTGGACATTCCAAGGTCTTTTTTTGGAAAGCAAGGTTGGCACTAAAAAATACCAGTGTGCCGCTTCGCCGGGGATGGGTGAAAATACCACAGAGCAATATTCGGGCAGCGTGTGACGGTCTCATTGGCCGTTTGAAGGCCATAATTCGAGCCAAAGGTGACCAATTCGAACAAATCTTAACTTACTCTAAAATTTGATGCTATTTCCGACATTTTTTGCTTTTATTCAATAAAATTAAAAAAATAAAATGTAAAAATTATGGCCTTTTTTTTTATCTCACCCTGTATATTTCGTTAGATTTTATTTTCTAGAACTTTTTTTTGTTGTTGCAAAATGGTCAGGCTTTAGAACTTATAATTCTTTAGCAACCGGAAATCCATAAAGCAAAATATATGTTTTATCGTCATGTTTGATATTATATCGTCACAGAACTGAAGAAGAACATGTTGGAGCACAACCCAGCACAACTCTTAATTTTTCGAAAATTGCAATTCTGGCATACTTTCGAAATTGTCGTCTCTTCGAAATTGGTAAAAGATATCGAAAAAATTTTAACGGCACAAATGGGGACAAACCGAGTACAACTCAGCACAACTTTAAATTTTTCGAAATTCGAAAAATGGAATTCTCTGAGATTTTTTTTTGAAAAAAAAATCTTTTGTTGAAAATCTCAGAATTTTTTTCGATTTTCGAAAAAATTCGGCATATTTGAGCACAAACCTACCACAATTCAGCATAATTTTCCTTTTTCGAAATTCGAAATGGGCAATTCCAATTTTCAATGCCAAAAATCGACCCACGTATTCCTACTTTAGGCAGGCTACCTTATTTTTCCAATGGATCCTGGGCGCCATAATTAAAATTGATTTGAAACATTAACATTCTCATTTCTAAATTATGTGTTTGGCACCCGTAGTGTCCAAAACCAATGGTTGCCCATGACTTGCGTTTAGACTTTCCAATGGTTAGAGAACAATAAAGTCGACTATAATATTGAATGTAAAACTGTGGTTTACTTGCAGAACAATAAAATTACAACCCATTTAAAAACAAATAAATATGTTTTACTTCTTTGTGGCTTGTAAATTTAATGGGTCGTAAAATGTTAATGTTTTTCCATTAAAGTAAATGAAAAAAAAAAATGCAGAACGAATTTTCCCTTGTGCATGAAATGAGAAGAAATTATTTTTTATGGCAGAAGTATGGTATTATTATTTTCTTGTGGTCTTTTCATTAGACGGAGGATTTCTCCCCTGCCCCAATTCAAATGTGGACAACATTTTGGACTCCAGTATGCACTGGACATCAAATATTAATTTTGAATTAAATTTTGCCCACATATGGTTGGGGTGTTGGCCACTGGCTGTTATTACTGCCGAAGCTCCAAATTTGTAAAAGGACCAGCTGATATTTTGTTCTCTAATTATGCGATTTCGTGGCATACAAAAATATATATTTTTTTTTTTGCAAAGGATTTCCATTTATGTTGCCATTATTTGTTTTAGTTTCCGTTTTGTTGCGGCATTGTGTGCCACCAGTCAGCGCTCGTAGGTGGTGTTTGTCTGCGAATAATAATGAGGTTTTCCCTTATCACGTTTTGACATCCGACCAAATTTTACCCAAGCGGATGAAATAATTTTAATTAGTTTACATACGCTGTTGTGGAAAAGTAATTTGGTGTTCGGATGTTATTTGGCGTATAAGATGAAGAAGAAGATAAAATTAAGTCTTGCATACGGAACTCTGCATTAAATTTTTGTTTGTAAAATGGGTATTACTTGTCTTCTTCAATAGGCTTCAATTTTATTTAGAACTTAATTTGTAGGGCTGTGTTGTAATATAATAATGGTCCAGTCCTATAGCCATGGGTTGTTGTATAACTTGTGTTCTCAAAAGGGGACACACTGAAGTATTTATATTTCGTTGAGATCGAGGAAGAAAATAGCTAATATCGGCCAGGTCATTTGGGTAAATTCCCAAAACTGTCATGTTTAAAAAAATCTTGAATCGTTTGGAAAGCAAAGGGTTTTAAACTCGTAACATCGATATACATGTATGAAACTTTTGCGTTTAAATATTTTGATACTGAAATTATATTAAAGACGCCAATGTTTGTTTTATTCAAACACCTGATTGGCGGCGTTAATTTTATCATCAAACGCTTATCAAAGGAGCCAAGATTTTGATAAATCCGGGCCGAACTTTAAATACCCACCTCCATCTGTGGTAAACTATGCGCCTCCAGTGTGTTCCGCCAACGTTAGTGCAACGCAGTGGAAAAATATTCAGTCCTGCCAGAATGCCACCATTAGAACCGGTTGTTACCGACAGAGCCATCCGAATCAACATCTGGTGGATAGGCAAACTCCGCCTAGGCACATAAGGACATACCTTCAGGATCTAGAGAGAGAGAGTGGTACCTAGGTATAAGAGAGAGCCTCTAGATCAACAGGCCTATCAAGCGGGACTGAATAATATTTACTCTAACGCGGTGTCAAAAGTTATGGAAGGATATAGAGTGATTACTATACTAGGAGACCATCCCTCTCCCATCACAGCTGAAGATGGGACAAACCCGAATAGTTTTGGCTCAATTAAGACCCGGATGGTGAAATTCCTATTGGGCCCGGATCGACAGCGATGTGCAGAATATCTGCCCAGCTTGTGGCCCAGGTCCACAGGCACCGCTGCACCTTTTTCGCTGTCCAGGCAAACCTATCCACCTAACTCCAGTCTCATTGAGGATCCAACCCCTACAGGTTGCATCCTTTTTGAGACTGTACTTAGAGGCAGAATACGATTGAGAGGAGTCAAATCGAACACAAAAGTATGAACTGCTACAACAACAACAACCTCCATTTGGAACGAATTTGGAAATTTTCAAAAAAAAAAAAAAAAAAATCGGCTATAAATTCTTTTGAGACCTTAAAAATATAGCCAATATAGCCTTTATATTGGGGTCTATATGTAGACGAGGACCTGCATTGGTAACTTTTGTCATAAGTCATTATAATATTCAAATACGAAACTTAAAAAAACCGTGAATAATGTAACTAAAATCATCAAAATATCGAATATGGGGAGGTACTGATATAGGGGGCTATACGAAGACCCGGACTTACATAGACAATTCTGGCAAAATGGCACCCATTGCTAATTCTAAATACGAAATTTGATAAAACTCCGGTAAAAAAATGTCCCAAAAATCGTTAAAATATCGAATACCAGGGGTACCGTTGTATGTGGGCTATACGATATCGTGCATCTACATAGACATTTCTCTTCCAGGGGGTAAAGTGCTTAGAAACAACTTCTAGTATGGATATTTAAACAATTCCATTAAAAAATGTGACTAAAATCATCAAAATACCGAATATCGGCAGGTGCCGTTATATGGGGGATATACGATGTCGTGCCCATCTTCAAACTTGACCTGCCTACAGAAGAAAGACTGATTTGCGCAAAATTGTAGTTTCCCATCTGTATAAGTTCGATACGTTCCACCACAACTTTCCAATACTCGTCAATCACGGATGCTGATTGGCACACTGACATCTCCTCTACAACTCCCTTGGCGGATACCATAGTGAGCGGATCGCCGCTGGGTATTGGTTGTTGGCGGTAGGCTCACCTTGCTCTCATTGGAAGTAGTTGTAGTTGTAATAATATACAGACATGGGACCCTCAGCGGTCACTCAGAACCTCTGCGTTCAATTGTCTGTATTTGCATATGTATTAGAAATAGACAAGGGATCCCCTGCGATCACTTAGAACCTCTGCGTTCACTTGTCTTTTAGAAACGAAAGCGAAAGCACACAGGCCTCGGTCGCCACCCCAATTACTGAAGGTAATTTGTCGTTGAAAAGAAAGAACACCAATAAAACTATGAAATCATATATTGAATTACACTAATTATATTTCTGTGTTTTATTTTTGCACCACACGCGCGAATCACCAGCACCACACCACATCTCTCACCTACACATCGTCTCACATAATAACTCTGGGGAGTTATAGTTGTTGTTACTGCCGCTGTCGAAGCCATTCACCCCACTCCCCTGAGTTAAACACCATCTTTATACGTTTTGACCCTAGCGGGACGGACGGACGGACAGGGCTAAATCGTCTTAGAATTTTACGTTGGTAAAGTTCGAAGGCTATATAGCACTCATATTACGGTACCCCCTCATTTTAGCCAATTTTTTTTAATTATCTTAAAACCCACACAAGGGGTTACTTCAAAGTACTTTACCCCCTAGAGAAGAATTTTATAAATAGTTGCACGTTTTAGTATAGCGCCCATATAATGTCCCCCCACCCCCTATATTCCGTATGTTGAAAATTGTAGCCACATTTTTCAACGGAATTGTCTGAAACCCCAGAACCCCAAAAATAGAATTGTCTATATAGGTCCACAGTATCATATATCTTCCATATACGGTATTTTTATACCCTCCCCCATACCATGGAGGATATATTAACTTTGTCATTCCGTTTGTAACTCCTCGAAATACTCATGCCAGACCCAACAAAGTATATATATTCTTGATCAGCGTGAAATTCAAAGTCGATTTAGCCATGTTCGTCTGTCTGTCCGTCTGTCTGTCCATTCTTTCGAACGAATGGAGATAGAAGGCTAAAATTTTGCATACGTGTTTATTTTTCCAGTAGGCAGGTTAAGTTCGTAAATGGGCCATGTAGGTCCACGTTTTCATATAGCCCCCATATAACAGTACCTCCGGATATTCGGTATTTTGATGATTTTAGCGACATTATTCACCGGAACTGTTTCAAATTTGGTATTTGAAATTCGTAATGGATACTATAGCCTATGACAGAAAATTGTCTGTACAGGCCCATGTCATCGTATGGCCCCCATATAACGGTATCTCCCAAAATTCGGTATTTTGATAATTTTAGCGTCATTATTTACCGGAATAGTTTCAAATTAGGTATGTAGAGTTCGTAATGGGAACTACAGTCTGTGACAGAAAATTGTCTATGCAGGTCCAGGTCTTCGTATAGCCCCCATATATCAGTACTTCCCTACATTCGGTAGGTACTTCCCTATATTCTATGCTGGTCCAGGTCTTCGAACAGCTCTGATATAACGGTACCTCCCCATATACGATATTTTGATGATTTTAGCTACATTATTCACCGTTTATTTCAAGTTTCGAATTTGAATATGGTAATGGCTTATGACAAACAATGCCTATGTAGGTCCACGTCGTATAGACCCCAATATAACGGCTATATTCGGTATTTTTAAAATTTTAACAGAATTTTTTAAGGATTTTATTTTTTGAAAATTTTTAAATTCCTTAGCAAATGGCGGAGGGTATTCAAAGTTCGGCCGGGCCGAACTTACTGCTTTTTAACTTGTTAAGATTTTAACAGAAGTTTTAATCGATTTTTTTGGAATTTGTTTCTGTTTATACCGCGCTTTTTGTGCTAGTCTAAGAAGTTTCCGAACTGCCTTCGTATTTGGATTATGAGTGTGACATTAACTTTCCTTTCCTATATTTTCAATCGAATTTGTCGTTAAATTCCATAGCAAAAGCTTAATTAAATGTCATACAAACTTATACATATATATAAATATATCTCAATACTGTAAACACCATTTTCGATGTTCTATAGTGGAGTATAAAAAATATGCGAGAAATTAATTGAAATCAATTAAATTCAATTTGCCAAAGGTTCGCTAATTGATAAATTTTGTTAAAAAAAGGGCAACTTGAAAGCAAAGGTCATCACCTGTATGAAAACACATAAAAACAAAATAATGGCAATGGTAAAATAACATTTTTAAATATTAAATAAAAAAATATATAATAAATAACAATAAATACAAATCTGAAAAAAAATCAAACCACAATTGTTTGTGTTTTGCAATAATATTTAATGTAATAAAATGTCACTGGCAGAATATTATAAAATAATATTATAGAAAAAAGGACTATAGACTAAAGTTACAAAAAAGGTACCAAAGGTAAATTTGCCACAGCTTGGCTTTTAGGATGATTAAAAAAACCCTTGTCTCGAAGTTTTTTTTTACCCTTCCTTGGCCATAATGCAAAAATTCCTTTACGTCTACAATTGCCTTTATGACTTTCTTTTTGTGTTTGAGAACAGTGGAAGACGGGCAACAATGAAAGCAAATAAAAGAAATGGGAACAAAAGAAGGACGTTTTTTTGTTCTGTGAAATGTTTTGATATTCGTTTTGAACCGAACTAATCCAAAACGTAAATCTCCATATCAACAATTGGTTGTAACACTGTAATCGATTCTCACAATGGGTTTATTGGGTATTGAAAACTATTTTCTTTCGGAAAAACAAAAGATCGTTTGTTTTGCATTGTTGGCAGGATGTCTGAACTGAGGGATATGGGCCTACATAAATGTATGAATATTGGCAGTATTGCTTGGAGTAAGTTACGTTTATTATGGCAATGGGGATTTTTTTGAATAACATAAAATAAGTAGCAGCATCGCATGTTCACTTATAATCCGATTTTCTTGGTCAAAAATCATTTTTTGTTGTCTTAACCGATTTCTAATTTATATGTGGGCTTATACAGGTTAAGATGAAAGAACTGCAACCAACTTCAGACTGCTGTCATATCTAAGCCACTCGTCCGACAGCTGTTAAAATTATTCCAGTAACAGCTCATTATATTGCTTACAAGCGTGCAAAAGCATTTTGGTGAGAATTTTCCAGAAAAAAAAAACAGTAAAGAAAGTCTTAAAGTCGGGCGGGCCGACTTTATGATACCTTACACCACTTTGCTAATTTAGTAGAGCTGCGCATAACAATTAAAAGTTTTTATGGGAGAATTCAATCATACACGCTATGATTATAATCATAATTTAAAGTTCAAAGGACTAAATATGCCGAAGCATTTGTATCTTTTCAATTCGGACTTGTATTGCCCATTTGGTGCACAATTAATTTTGAAATCGGATAAAAATAGGTATGGAAGCTATATCCAAATCGGAGCCGATCTCGATAAAATTTGGCAAAGATATTTCTGAGCTGTATTTGATATATTTCCCTGAATATCGTTGTTACGGAGTGCATATTACGGCGGTGGGTAACAAATATGACAAATCGGATGAACAGTATATATAGGAGCTATAGCTATATCTGAACCGATCTTCACCAAATTTGACATACTAGCTTCTTGGCTCAATTTGCTCGTAAGTGCCAAATTTCGTCCAAATATTAGACGTTTGGTGCACAATCAAAGGTTAATCGGACGAAGTTATATATGGGAGCTATATCCAAATCGGAGCCGATCTCGATAAAATTTGGCAAATGTATTTCCGAGATGTATTTATTATATTTCCCCAAATATTGTCGTTTCAAAGTGCATATTACGGCTGCCTAGGACAAAAATAACAAATCAATATATATGTCAATCAAATAGATCAAATTTGGCATACTTATTTTCAGGCCTAATTTGGTTGTATGTGCAAAATTACATTACTATCTGGGCTGATATTACACGTTTGGTGCACAATAAAAGGCAAATCGGACGAAGATATATATGGGAGCTATATCTAAATTTTGACCGATTATCTTCAATTTCAATAGGGTTCGTCCTTGGGACAAACAAATGATTTGTGCAAAATTTCATCTGGATCGGGCAATAAATGCGACTGTACTTTGTTTACAAAAATACATGGACAGACGGACATGCATAAATCGACTCAGAATGTGATTCTATGCAGATCATCAAAAGGAACTATGGGTCTATCTCTTTTCCTTTTGCCTGTTACAAACAAATGCACAAAGACATAATACCCGGATGATGGAATTCAAGTGCGATAGTGAGATTTCTTTCTATTTGGCTGGAAAACCACAAGTGGCTATCGCTCTAACTCCAGCATTTAAATGTGAATAGATCTTCTGTGTCTCCTACCATCGCTCGTACCGTGATACTGGTAGCGTAGCCCGACATTAAGGAAGTGGACGGAAGAAAACAGCAACATCAGCACAAAAATGGTTCGAAAAGTAAAGAAGCGACTTGATCGAAACCCGCGTCGTCGCAGTGGCCGAAAAATGGCTCGTGAGCTGAACATATCGCAATATTCCATTCGGCAAATATTAAAAAATGAGCTCGGGTTAAAGCCATTGAGATTCCAAAAAGTGTAAGAACTTACACCGCACCGGAAAGAAAATAGACTCAAAAGAGCTAAAGAGTTACTTCGCTTGGCCGAAAGTGGTGAACTGCCGAATTTGGCTTTGTCCGATGAGATACAAATAAGCAAAGGCTATAGCAGTGCGGGGCCGACCATGTTATCCCTACAACACTACAATATGTTAGAAGTCCCCTTACATCCAAATCCATTTTGGAAGATCTCGTTTTTGAAATAATGTCAAAGAGCTCTGCCCAGAGGTTACCCTTGGTTTTTTTGACCCGGAGAATTTGGCCAATATTTACGCACGCCTATACTATATATTGTACCTATTTTGCTATATATGCGATTTCTTGGCTATTAGCATCACTGTAATGGTCAGAAGGGATCTTTTAATGTATTTGTGATTTGGCTGGGATGGAAAATACTCGCGGTTTAGTGAAAATTTTCCTATTTTCTTACATAAAAGTTAGGGTCTATTTTACCCGATGTCCACCCAAATTGGTAATTTCATAATTGTGGCTCATAGAGCAACTGCAAAATCAGAAAATTTTTCTGTTTTTGGTCCATTTCAACCCCTAAATATCATGTGATCATCTCCAAAAACAATAGGGTTCTACTCTGACCATAACCCCACCTTCATTTTCAATTTCGTGAGGATCGGTTCATAATTGCGACCTGTAGCTTGATTACAAATTAACATGGACAGACGGACATACATCCATATATACATTCCTAGGAAACCAATATTTCGAGGTGTTACATAATTTTTGGCCCTATCGAACTTATAATACCCCCAACACATAGTGTTGTAGGGTATAAACATTCGTTGTCCAGCAGTTTGTGAACAAACAAAATGATCGTGTTTGCTTGTCAAAGAGGTCAGCTGAAAATGTACACCTTCAGTTGGCCACCAGAACTCATGGTTTGGGCCACCATAATAGCCAGACGCTCACCGCTCGTGTTGATCGACCCTGGCATAAGAATAAATGCCGAATATTATGGCGAAAATATTAAAGCCTTGGGCACGCAAACATTTTGGCCATAGACCCTGGACCAGAACTCAACACCATCGCACTTAGCACGCGCCAACCAAGAATGGTTACCACTTGAGGTTCCTCGCTTTATTTCCAGCGCACAATGGCCACCAAAATCTCCGGATACCAATCCGTTGGACTATTGTGTCTGGAGTATTTTGGAAAGCAAGATTGTCACTAAAAAATACCAAAGTGTCGATCACCTCAAGCAAGCGCTTCGCCGGGAATGGGCAAAAATACCGCAGAGCAAACATTCGGGCAGCGTGTGACGGTTTCATTGGCCGTTTGAAGGCAATTCGAACAAATCTAAACTTATTCTAAAATTTGATGCTATTTCCGACATTTTTTGCTTTCATTCAATAAAATTTAAAAAAAATGTAAAAATTATGACGTTTGACTTCGTTGCAGCTTTTTTATCTCACCCTCTCTAGTCATATGGCTGATAGTATAATGATAAGTTATAATTATTAACACGTTCTGCGAACATTTGCTCATTTCAGAAAAGAGAATCTTTTGTTGTTGTTAAAGCATATAAATAACTTAATAAATTTGCAACATTATGCCCCGAAATAAGTTGCTAAGTTGTTCGCCGGTTTGTAACTAATAATACCATAATTAATATTCAGGACTTTTTCATTTTCCTTCTTCTGGTTCGTCGTTTTCTTCTTATTCTATTTTTATTAGAAACATCATAAATGTATAAATTAGATTAGTAAAGCCATAAAACTGTCCGCAGAAGGGCAACGGCAACGGTGTTCAGGTGTTAATTAAAAGTTATTGTCGTTGTTGTCTTTATTTCTAATTTTGTGAAGGTCATACCAGACAAAAAAACTACAAGGTCATGGGAGTTGTCATTTGTATTGGAAGCAATCATAATTTAATCATTACTTGGATGAAATTATTATTTATATTGTGTCGGATAAAGTGTTCGGTTGGAAATAGAAAAGTCATTAGACATTCACTGACGATGTAAAACACATTAATTGATGGCTCACTGAAACATCCGTGCCAGGGACATAGAAGAGAAACTAGGAAAATTAAGATAATACATTTTCATATACGTGGTGAATACATAAGAGGCTATAAAAAAATTCTCAATTATGGCCAAATCAGTTTTGAAAATCGACTTAAAATAAGATTTTGAATAAACCACGATTTTTGGTCAGGAATTTAACAAAATCTTAAAACTCTAAAACTTTTATTTCCTACACCATACTATGAAGGGTAAACCGCGCGAGATAAAAAAAAACTGCAACAAAGTCAAACGCCATAACTTTTATTACTTTTTTTTTTTTTAATTTTATTGAATGAAAGCAGAAACTGTCGGAAATAGCATCAAATTTTATAATAAGTTTAGATTTGTTCGAATTGGTCATTTTTGGCACGAATTATGGCCTTCATACTCCAGACACAATAGTTAAACGGGTTGGTATCCGGAGATTTTGGTGGCCATTGTGCGCTGGAAATGAAGCGAAGAACCTCATTTGTTAACCATTCTTGGGTGGCGCGTGCTGAGTGCGATGAGCGATGGTGATGAGTCCTGTTGGAATGTCCAAGGTCTGCGTACCCAAGGCTTTAATACACCCTCCAGAATATTTTCGCGATAATACTCGGTGTTTATTCTGATGCCAATGAATGTTTTCTCATCGGAGAAAACCAAATTCGGCTGTTCACCACTTTCGGCCAAGCGAAGCCGTTCTTTTGAGTCTTTTTTCTTTCTGTTGCGGTGTAAGTTCTTGCATTTTAATGGCTTTACCCCGAGCTCATTTTTCAATATTTGTCGCGATATGTTCAACTCACGAGCCATTTTTCGGCCACTGCGACGTGGGTTTAGATCAAGTCTCTTCTTTACTTTTCGAACCATTTCTGCTGATGCTGCTGGTTTCTTCCGTCCACTTCCTTGGCGCCAGGCTACGTCAGCATTATCACGGCAACGAGCGATGGTACGAGACACAAAAGATTTATTCACATTTAAATGCGGGAGTGCTCTAACGATAGCCACTTGTGATTCTCCAGCCAAATATAAAGAAATCACACTATCACGCTTGAATTCCATTCCGAATAACTTTTTTTCTGGAAAATTTTCACCAAAATGCTTGTGGTCGCTTGTAAACAATAAAATGAGCTGTCACTGGAATAATTTCAACAGCTGTCGGACGAGTGGCTTAGAAATAACCGCTGTCTAAAGTTGGTTGCAGTTTTTTCATCTCACCCTGTAGTTGCAAGTATGAGAAGATTTCATTATTTTAAGAAGGATATTAGGGAGCAACCATGGAAGTTTTCTGCTAAGAG
Source organism: Musca domestica (assembly GCF_030504385.1). Taxonomy (NCBI): domain Eukaryota; kingdom Metazoa; phylum Arthropoda; class Insecta; order Diptera; family Muscidae; genus Musca; species Musca domestica. The sequence goes on from NW_026712172.1 coordinate 13,687,656, forward strand.
AAAAAGTTCGCAATCGGCAGGCAATATTGCGCTTTTAAATATAAAATATAATTATATAAATAATATTTTTATATTTAGAACAATGTTAGCATGTTTGTTCGGGATACCTTACAATTTCGTTGTTGCAAAATAGTTACGCTTAACTATCCTCATCAGTTCCCTCGCTTTTTGTCTAGGGATATTCTCCCCCAGGAAAAAAAAAAACTTTTTTTACCAAGTAACGAGATGAGGATTGGTTGCTCTTTCCGAAACCTAGGTATTCCATGCCTTACCCTTTGTAAACATTACAATCTTTCTCCACTAATAAACAAACGTTGTTTTTATCTAAAAAACAATACTGGGCTTAAACCTTAGCATTTTTCAACAACGAAATACCATGGTATCCCGAACAAACATGTGAACACTGTTCTAATTTTTTTTTAAGATTTATGAAAGATTTTTTTGAAAAATCCAAACTTTCTAGAAGGTATCTTTCAGGGACAAGATGAACGTGGATTTTTAGGAATATCTTTTATAAGATCTAAATAGTTATGAGCTTGAGATCTTCAAGGATCCTTAAGGTCCCGATAATACAGTTTTAGAGTAATTTTTAAAAAAGGACACTAAACAAGGATTTTTTTATAGAATAAAGTGAATTAAAAAAATAAAAAAGTAAAAAGCTGTAAGTTCGGCTGGGCCGATCTTTGAAAACCCTCCACAATTTGGAACGAATTTGGCAATTTTCAAAAAAAAAAAAAAAAAAATAATAATAAATAAAATACATAAATAAATAGACCCGTTAAAATTTTTGTTAAAATCTTAAAAGTACCGAATGTTGCAGTCTATACGACGATGTGAACCTGCATCCTCAAAATCATCAAAATACCGAATATACGGAGGTACTTTTATATGGGAGCTATACCGAAACGTGAACCTATACATTACATTTGTAAAACCTCGAAATATACATTTTAGACCCCACAAAGTATATATATATATATATATATTCTTGATAGGCATAAAAGTCTGTGTCGATTTAGCGATGACCGTCTGTCTATCCGTCTGTGGAAATCACTCTAGCTTCCGAACGAAGTGAAGTAGATTGATAAAATTTTATTCAAATGTGTATTATGTCTGCAGGACTTTTTGTATTCAAAATGGGCCATGTAGGTCCACGTTTTGGTATAGTCCCCAAATAAATGTACCTCCCCATATTCTCTATTTTGATGATTTTAGTGACATTATTCACCGGAATTGTTTCAAATTTGGTATTTGAAGTTCGTAATTGATACTACAGCCTAAGACAAAAAATTGTCTATGCAGGTCCACGTCTTCGTATAGCCTCCATTTAACGGTACCTCCTGATATTTGGTATTTGATGATTTTTGCGACAATATTCATCGGAATTGTTTCAAATTTGGTATTTGAAGTTCGTAATTGATACTACAGCCTATGACAGAAAATGAGCAATGTAGGTTCAAGTCTTCGCATATCGGTACCTCCCGATATTCAGTATTTTCATGATTTTAGCGATAGTATTCACTGGAATTGTTTTAAATTTGGTAGTTGAAGTTGGTAATGGGTACTACAGCCTATGACCAGAGATTATATGTGCAGGTCCACATCTTCGTATAACCCCCATATAGCGATACCTCCCGATATTCGGTATTTTCATGATTTCTGCGACATCATTTACCGGAATTATTTCAAAATTATTACTACAGCCTATGACAAACATATTTGTATGCAGGTCCACGTCTTCGTTTAGCCCTCATATAACGGTATATCACGATATTCGGTATTTTGGTGATAATGGATACTACAGCCTATTGCAGAAAACTGTCCGTGCAGGTCTACGTTTTGGTATAGCTATAGCTACATTATTAACCAAATTCGCATTTGAATATTGTAATGGTTTATGACAAACGTTCCCTATGAAGGTCCACGTCTTCGTTTAGACCCGAATGCGACGGCTACATTTGGTATTTTTTAAGATTTTAACAGAATTTCTAATGGTTTTTTTTTTTTAAATTGCCAAATTCGTTCCAAATGGTGGAGGGTATGCAAAGTTCGACCCGGCGGAATATATAGCTTTTATTTTTTAATATTTGTAATGTCTTCTCCAGAGGAGGATTTTTTAAGGAATATTTTTCAAGACCTCCACAAAGTGTGGATATCTTTAAAGAGTTTTTTTTCAAGACCTCCACCAAACGAGGACTTTTTAAAAAAATATTTTATAATGTCTTCGGCAAACTTTTAAAGTTGATGCAATTTTCTTTTCTTCTCTCCCTCAATTTGTCTTTAATACACTTATTATCTTCAATGTTTTTAAAACCTTTTACCTTATTTTTCTTCTTCTTCTTCTCCCTCTTCTCTCTCAGGATAATACAAAAATACGATAAAATTACAATCTAATTTTATGATGTGGTTCCATGCATTTTCCCTGCATCCTTCCATTATTTTCTTTTCATTACCATCCAAAACAAAACGAAAAAAGAAAAACAAAAATACAATGACAACAACTTCGTTATGGCTTACAAATATTTAATCACGGATAACACTTTGGTGGATTCTCAAGAATGGAAACACCCCCTCCCCCTCTTCAATTTTTCTCACTCGACTTACCCGAACTTTTCGTACTGTCTTCCTGCTATCGTTGCGTATATTTATGGTTACACAAACATCTTCGCCATGGGTGTACCAGGCCTTATCCAAACTCGCACGTAATCCGACACGGCCATCTTGCAGTAGGAAGGGTTTATCCACGGCACCTTGTGGCCCACCGCCACCACCGCAGGCGGTGACACCAGCCACACTGTCATACTGGCAACGGCGGAGGCAAGATGTAAGGGGCCGACAGCAGGAGCATATCCATAGATTGGCAAGGAAAGTAGTCAAGAACGTCATCAGTGTTTTTGCAACATCGTTGCAAACCAGGACATCATTCATTATGGCCGGAAGGAATGTAGTTGTTGTTGTTGTTGTAAGTGTGGTTGTTGCAATAATTACATTGCAGATACCAAGAAAAACAAGCAGAGAACACAAAAAAAGAACAATCATAAGACACAAGGTTGATGGAATAGCTGATGATGATGTGTTCTATGATGGAGATGGAGAATGAAGGCGAAATGTGATGGTGTAGAAGGAAAAAAATTGAAAATTGTTTCTTCTTCTTCTCGAGGAGGATGTTTACTGAGTTTGTGGGCTAAGAAATGAACATCCACAAAGTTCAGAGTGGAGGAAAAAAATTCAATTAGTGGTTGTTGCATTCTGCAGACATTCGATTTCAAATAGTCCTTCCTGCACTTTCCCTGTCTGTCAATGGTTACGAACAAATAAAGGAATCAAAGGGGAAATGCCATTTTTATGGCTTTTGAGAAAATCATAATAACTTTTAATAACAATAATTAACGGACAAGGTGAAAGTTTAATGGGGCTTGAAATGTGGTTAAGATCCGTAAATAGCAACGAATCAAATACCAAAGCGATTGAGTGCAAAAGAAACGGTTTAAGGATCGTAACAAAGAAAACATAAATTGGGTGAATTTTTCAAGAATTTAATTAAATGAATATTTTTAAAATATACTCTCAAGGACTTCTGATATGGATTTTTAACAAAATATTATTATGAATTTTTATAGAATTTTTTTTTTTTCAAAAAAGCTACTTATTGTAGATTTTCAAAAAAGAATAATTTTTAAGGTTCCTACAAAAAGTGGAATATTTATTTTTTACCACACGTGTTAGAATATTTTTATGCCCTCCACCTTTTTATGAAGGTTATATTAAGTTTGTCATTCCGGTTGTAAGACCTTGAAATATACATTTTAGCGATGTCCGTCCATCTTTTTGTCGACCCGTCTGTTCTGCTGTCCATCTGTGGAAATCACTCTAGCTTTCGAACGAAATGACGTAGGTTGATACAATTTTACTCAAATATATACGATGTCTGCAGGACTTTTGGTATTGAAAATTGGCCATGTAGGTCCACTTTTTGGTATAGCCCCCATATAATGGTTCCTCCCTATTTTCGGTAGTTTGGGGATTTAAACGATATTATTCAGCGGAAATGTCGCCAAGACAGAAAATTGTCTTGGTATTTGAAGTTCGTAATGGATACTACAGCCTATGACAGAAAATTGTCTGTGCAGGTTCACGTCTTCATGTAGCCCCCATATAAGGGTACCTCCCAATATTCGGTACCTTATTGATTTTAGCGATATTATTTACCGGAATTGTTTCAAATTTGGTATTTGAAGTTCGTAATGGATAGTGCAACCTAAGACAGAAAATTGTCTCTGCAGGTCCACGTCTTCATATAGCCCCCATATAACGGTACCTCACGATTTTCTGTAGTTTGATGATTTTACCGATATTATTCACCGGAATTGTTTCAAATTTTGTATTTGAAGTTCGTAATGAATTATTTTTTTATTATTAGTTTCGTGTTTGAATACTGTAATGGCTAAAAGTTGCTAATGCAGTTCCACGTCGTCGTATAGACCCTAATATAACAGCTACATTCGGTATTTTTAAGATTTTAACAGACTTTTAAACGGATTTTATTTTTTTTTTAATTGCCAAATTCGTTCCAAATGATGAACGGTATTCAAAGGTCGGCCCGACCGAACTTAAAGCTTTTTACTTGTTAATAATATTTTTTCAGGAACTTTTGGAGCCATAGGCGTGAATTTTTAAAAAATATTTTTCAAGGACCTAAAGAGCCATAGGTGTGGATTATCTAATATTTTTTAAAGACCTTTGGGCCATAGGCGTGGACTTTTTTCAAGGACCCAAAGAACCATAAACGTGGATTCTTCATTTTTTTAAGGACCTAAGGAGCCACAGGCGTGAGTTTTTTAATAATATTTTTTCAAGGACTTAAGGAGCCATTGACGTGGATTTTCCAAGGACCTTTAGAGCCATCGGCGTGGATTTCTTAATAATGTTTTTCAAGGACCTAAGGAGCCATAAGTGTAGATTTTCCAGTATTTTTTAAGGATCTTTGGAGCCATAGGCATAGATTATTTTTGAATATTTTATCCAGGACATAAGGTTATGGCTCCTTATGTCCTGGCTTGAATTTTTAATATTTTTTAGGGATCTTTGGAGCCATAAGCGTGGATTTTTAATATTTTTTCAAGGACCTAAAGAGCTATAGGCGTGGATTATTTTTAAATATTTTTTCAAGGGTATATGGAGCCATAAACGTGGAGCCATAAACGTGGTTTTTTTGTGATGTTCCAACATTTTTTTTGGACCTTTGGGGCCATATTTGTGCATTTACTAATATTTTTTTAAGGACCTTTGCAGCCATAAGCCTGGTTATTTTAATAATAGTTTTCAAAGGAATAATAAACGATTTTTTAATAATATTTTTCAAGGACCTATGGAGCCATAGATGTGGATTTTCTAATACTTTTTAAAGGATCTATGGAGCCATAGGCTTTTTTTTAATAAAATATTTTCAAGGACATAAAGAACCATAAGCGTGGATTTTCCAATACTTTTTTAAAGGTCCTAAAGAGCCACAGAAGTGTATTTTCCAAAAAAATTTAAGGAACTTTGGAGCCACAGGCGTGGATTTTTAATATTTTTTTCAAGGAACTAAGGAGCCATTAGCGTGGATTTAAAAAAAAAAAACAAAAAAAAAACATTTGTTTAGGAATCTTGTAGCCACAGTCGTGAATTTTTTAAATAATATATTTTTCAAGGACCGAAAGAGCCACAAGTTTGGAAATATTTTTAAGGCACATAAAGGTAGACCTTTAGAGCCACTTGTAAGGATTTAAAAAGAACATTTTTAAGGACTATCCTGATTTTTTAAGAATTCTTTTGAATAACTTTTAGAAGGACTCTCATTTTCATAGTAATCTTCTGAATGAACTAAGGAGCCATAAGCGTGGATTTTTAATATCTTTTCAAGGACCTAAGGAGCCATAAGCGTGGATTTTATTATTATATATTTATATTTATATTTATATTTTTTTAAGGATCTTTGGAGCCATAGGCATGGATTATTTTTAAATATTTTATCAAGAACCTGAGGAACCATAAGCTTGGATTTTTAATATTTTTTCAAGGACCTAAAGAGCCATAAACATGGATTTTCCAATATTTTTTAAGGACCTAAGGAGGAAAGGAGGTTTTTCAATATTTTTTAAGGACCTTTGGAGCTATAGGCATGGATTATTTTTAAATATTTTTTAAGGACCTAAGGAGCCATAAGCGTTTTAAGGATCTTTGGAGCCATAGGCGTGGATTTTTCAATATTTTTTAAGGGCCTTTGGGGCCGTAGGTGTGGATTTTCCAATAATTTTCAAGGACCTTTGGAGCCACTGACGTGGAGATCTTAATAATGTTTTCAAGGAGCTACGGAGCCATAAGCGTGGATTTTTAATATTTTTTCAAGGAACAAGGAGCCATAAGCGTTGATTTTAAATATTTTTTCAAGGAACAAGGTGCCATAGGCTTGAATTATTTTTAAATAATTTATCAAGGACCTAAGGAGCCATAAGCGTGGATTTTTAATGTTTTTTCAAGGACCTAAAGATCCACAAGCGTGGATTTCCCAATATTTGTTAAGGACCTAAGGAGCCATAAGCGTGGATTTTCCAATATTTTTCAAGGGCCTTTGGAGCCACTGGCGTGGATTTCTTAATAATGTTTTTCAAGGACCAAAAGAGCCATAAGCGTGGATTTTCCGATATTTTTTAAGGATCTTTGGAGCCATAGGCATGGATTATTTATACCCTACAACACTAGTGTTGGGGGTATTATAAGTTTGATTGGGCCAAAAATTATGTAACACCTCGAAATATTGATTTCCCACATAGGAAAGTATATATGGATCTTCCTAGCTCGCCGAGCTGAGTCGATCTAGCTATGTATGTCCGTCCGTCCGTCTGTCCGTCTGTCCGTCTGTCCATGTTAATTTGTAATCACTCTACAGGTCGCAATTATGGCCCGATCTTCACGAAATTTAGAATGGGGGTTGGGCTAGGGTCAGAATAGAACCCTATTTCTTTTGGAGATGATCGCATAATATTTAGGGGACAAAATGGACCAAAAACTGAAAAAATGTCGGATTTTGAAGTAGCTATACAGGTCGCAATTATAGACCAATCGACGCGGAACTTCGCATGTAGCTAGAGTTTAGGGCGGGGAAGAAGGCTACCAATTTGGGTGGTCATCGGATAATATTTAGCGGGTAAAATAGACCATATATTTTGTGTTGAAAAAATTCAAAATTTTTCATCAAACCGCGAATATTTTAAATCCTGGCGAAATCACAAAGCCATGACAAGGTTACTTCTGATTTTTACATTGATGTTAAGATACACAAAATCGAATATATAGCAAAAATATGCGATATATATGTCTATCAAAGAAGATATGCTTGAAAAATCTCTTATATGTCGAGAATGGCTGAACTGATTTCGACAGTTCTCATTAATTCAGAATGGCCTCTCGGCAGGAAAGAAAAAACGTCTAAAAAAATCGCATAAAATATCTCTCTAAAGATGAAAATATTGATTTTGTAAAATTTGCTCATATTTTTTCAATTTTGTCATATTTTTGGCATATTTTCATTTTGAATTTCATTTGGTAATATTTCTACAGCTAACAAAACTAAGTAGTTAGAATATCAGGATATCATATACAGATCGCATTTATGGCCCGATCCTAACGAAATATGGCATGGGGATCAGATGAGGGTCAGAATAGAAGCCTACTCTTTTTGGAGATGATCGCCATATATTTAGGGATTGAAATGGACCAAAAAAACTTCAAAATTGTCAGCAGGTCATAATTATCGCCCGATCCTCACGCACATTTGAATGGGGGTTACCGGACATTGCAAAAGCCAAGCAGTTTTGGATGGCCATCCAAAAATATTCAATGTGCGAAATAGTTTGCCAACTTTTGTAGACAAAATACGAAAATGTCCACTCCCGTGACTCTTTGGAGAATTCACAAATACAGGAAAGACGCACTTCTGACTATTTCGTTAACGCTGATTTCGTGGAATAATATAGTCAAATGGCTGTATCTCATATAGATGCGTTTCAGTCAAAAACCAATAATAAATGTTGTGGAATTCTTTCGAGTATCTCGCCAATATAAACAGTATCGTTTATTATAGTGTTGTAGGGTATTCAACGGTCGGCCCCGCTCGACTGTAGCCTTTGCTTACTTGTTTTAAATATTTAATCAAGGAGCCATAAGCTTGGATTTTTAATATTTTTCAAGGACCTAAAAAGCTATAGGCGTGGATTATTTTTAAATATTTTTTCCAATTTTTTTAAGGATTTTCCAATTTTTTAAGGACCTTTGAAGCCATAGAAGTGGATTTTCCAGTAATTTTAAGGACTTTGGATCCATAGGCGTGGATTATTTTTAAATATTTTATCAAGGACCTAAGGGTCATAAGCTTGGATTTTTAATATTTTTAAGGATCTTTGGAGCCATAAGCTTGGATTCGCGTGGGTTTTATAGGAGACAAATTGAAGGAACTAATAATGCATAGACATAGGCGGGGGTTCTATGGAAGACAAATTGAAGTACCTAATAATGCATGGAGACAAATCTAAGGACCTAATAATGCATGGACATTGGCGTGTGTTCTATAGGAGGCAAATTGAAGGACTTAATAATGCATAGACATAGGCGTGGGTTCTATGGAAGTTAAATTAAAGTACCTAATAATGCATAGGCAAAGGCGTGGTTTTTATAAGAAACAACTTTAAGGACCTAAGAATGCAAAGGTGTGGATTTTTTAAAACTGTTTGCAGGACCTTCAGAGATCTTTTCATTAATTTTTTTCAATGATCGTCCTGCCATGCAACACCAACGAATTTTCCACTCACTCCATCTTACCATTTCCCATCACAAGGAAATACAATTTTTCTCTTTTATGACATTCTTACCTCCTGAAATGATTTACTATAATTGTAAAACGGATCACTGGGACATTTTTCCACTTCACTTTTACTGCGGCCAAAACGGCTGCTGAAACGAAAGGATTTCGGCGATAAACGTAATTTCGGAAAAGAGTCACCACGTTCCGACTTGCGGCTTTTGCCGCCACACGATGAACGAGTTTCATTTACACCGGACGAGGATGAGGGTGCTACCGTTGCGGACGAAGCAGTTGACGAATCGTGATGAGAATGTGCTGTTGCTTCCGCTGAATTTGAGTGATGAGATGATGCCATCGATGCCGCCGATGTGTGGGTGTTGGCTGCAGATGAAGCCACAGCCGTGGTCTGGGTGCAGGCCAATGTAACGGGTGGCGAGGAAACGGGATTATTGAAGAGAGCGGCAAAATTTTCCGGACCATGAATGCCATGATTGAAAACATCGGTGCGGTAAATGACACGAACACCCATTTTGACGGAAGCACGACGATGGAATTTTTCATCAGTTTTATCGGCTGTAAAATAAGAACAAAAAAGAGGCAGTAAGAAAACAAGCAATAAATAAAACGTTTCAAATTCAAAAAAGGATCAAAGGAGGACGTATGAAGACAAAGCAGAAAAAAACATTTCCTTGGATGGCAAGGCGATTTGGAGGAAATATATTTACATTTTTCAAAGAGAACGTTTTTTTTGTTCTTTTGGTTCTATTACTTTTGATGTTTCTTTTATTTCGTATTCCACATTCATGGCCCAGTGAAAAACTTATGTGGCATTTCTTGGCTCTGGACATCCTTTTGAAATATTCATACGAATGTATTTTAGGGGGGCAATTCTGAAACACCTTTACCAGCTGTTACTGAATGTTTTTTTTTAGGAAATTTACCCTTTTTCCATACCATCTGCCCTTTCTCTGTAGAAGTTTTACTCTTTTCCTTTTTCTCTCTTTCCTTACATTTTCTTAAAATAGACAGTTTGACATTAATAGACAGTCATGTTCCTCTATGCCTGTCCATTTAACCCAGAGGTCACATTAAAGTTAAAGTGCAATCTTGCTCTTAGTTGTTAGGATCCGCATAAAAAATGACAAGAACAACAACAACAAAATTAACAAAAAGTTTTTGTAATTTTTACCGGAAAGACCACAAACTTTGTGTGCCAACTTAGCGAAAAAGTTTGCTCTAGTAAATGTAATTTTTACGTGATTTCAGGAGAATGGAGGGAGGAAAAAGTTTTATTTTTTAAATGGATTTCAGGTTGGAAGTCTCAGAAGTAGTTTTCTTTTTTCCCAAAGCTTAACTGGATATATTAAGTGGTTAAGTTGCAGAAATATGGTTGCATCGTAATGTAAGTGAATAATAGCGCCTGTAAAGGAGCAAACAATTGCCATTAAGAGAGGCCAGGTGCTGAATTCTTGTTTTGCTGAGAAGTGAAATTACAAATAATTCATTAATGTATGGTCTGATCCAGAACCTGCCAGAATCTACTATTTTTGAACTATTTTTCGATATAAAGGGGTAATGGGCTATCGTAGTTAAAACTCTTACATTCCTGCAGTTCTGGAAGAAACCAAGAGTTGTTTATTTGATTGATAAATACTTATTATCTATAATACGATTGAAAGTCTATAACATGGCGATATTGCATAGGGAGTAGCCAATAGGCTACTTCATTCATAAAAACAACATATAACCCGGAATAACAGCACTCACTTCACAACACTACAAGAATGAAGAGAAATGGAAAGCAACAAGGAACTCGAAATAATTATCGATAACTAACAATCGATTACACAGCAATGGTACATGAATACTATGGGTATCGTACCAACCTCGTCTCGACGGAGAAATCAACAACCGATTCCAAAAAAAAAAAAAAAAAAAAAAAAAAAAATTAAAAAAGAGTAAGTTTGGCCGGGCCGAACTTTGAATACCATCTACCATTTGGAACGAATTTGAAAATAAAACCCTTAAAAAATGCTGTTAAAATTTTAAAAATATCGAATATAGCCGGCATTGTTTGTCATAAGTCATTACCAAATTCAAATTCGGAACTTAAAATAAACGGTGAAAAATGTAGCTAAAATCATATAAAAATTTCGTATATAGGGAGGTACCCTTATATGGAGGCTATACGAAGATTTGGACTTGTACAGACAATTTTCTGTCATAGGCTGTAGTATACACTACGAACATCAAATACCAAATTTGAAAGAATTCCGGTGAATAATGTCGCTAATGCAAAGTACCGAATAGCGGGAGGTACAGTTATATGGAGGGTATATTAACTTTGTCAATCCGTTTGTAACACCTCGAAATATACATTTTACAGCCCACAAAGTATATATATTCTTGATCAGCATAAAATTCTATGCCGATTTATCAATGTCCACTAGCTTCCGAACTCCACTCTAGCTTCCGAACGAAATGAAGTAAGTTGATAACAATTTTCTCAAATGTGTATTATGTCTGCAGGGCTTTTGGTATTGAAAATGGGCTATGTAGGTCCACGTCTTCGTATAGCCACCATATAACGGTACCCTCCGATATTCGGCATTTGGATGATTTTAGCGATATTATTTACCGGAATTGATTCAAATTTGGTATTTGAAGTTCGTAATGGATACCACATCCTAAGACAGAAAATGGGCCATGCATGGATACTACAGCATATGACAGGAGATTGTCTGTGCAGTTTCACGTCTTCGTATAGCCCCATATAACGGTACCCCCGATATTCGGTATTTTGATGATTTTAGCGACATTATTTACCGGAATTGTTTCAAATTTGGTATTTGAAGTTTGTAATGGACACTACAGCCAAAGACAGAAAATTGTCTGTACAGGTCCACGTCTTCGTATAGCCCTCATATAGGGGTACCTCCCGATATTCGATACTTTGTTGGTTTTAGCGACATTATTCACCGGAATTCTTTCAAATTTGATATTTGATGTTCATAGCGGATACTACAGTCCATGACAGAAAATTGTCTGTACAGGTCCTCGTCTTCGTATAGCCCCCATATAACGGTACCTCCCGATATTCGGTATTTTGATGATGTTAGCGATATTTTTTACCGCAATTGTTTCAAATTTGGTATTTGAAGTTCGTAGTGAATTCTACAGCCTAAGACAGAAAATTGTCTGTAGTAGCCCCCATATAACGGTACCTACCTATATTCGGTTTTTTTGATGATTATAAACAAATTTTTTTCGAGTTAAGCATTTGAATATCATAATAGCTTATGTCAAAAGTTTCCTATGCAGGTCCACGTCGTCGTATGGACCCTAATATACGGCTACATTCGGTATTTTGAGGATTTTAACAGAATTTTTAATGTATTTTTTTTTTTGAAAATTGCCAAATTTGTACCCAATGGTGGAGGATATTCAAAGTTCTGCCTGGTCGTACTTACAATTTTTTTACTTGTCTATTATACTATCGATAAATACTTATTATCTATAATACAATAGAAAGTCGATAACATGTCAATATTGCATAGAGTGTAGTCAATAGGAAATTGATAACACATCGATAGCTCGTCGAAGGTTTATCGATAACACTTTGACAGTTATTCAATAGCTCGTGAATAGATAGTGGGAAGCTCGTTCATAGTATGTAAATTGCTCATAGACACTTTATCGATATCACGTCGATCCATCTATTGATTACAGTCAATATTTTATCGAAAGATAATCGATAGCTTGTCCATAGCAGGTGGAATACTTGTCGTCGTTGTCGCTAATTCATCCATAGCTTGCCGACAGCTTTTAGATGGACCATAGACAACATTTCAACGGCTAATCGATAGCTCATCGACATCTCATGGAATCACAGCTGAACGATAGCTGCTGGAACACCGATAGCTAATAAATAACAAATCGATAGTTCATCGATGGCACGCCGATAGCAGTTCGATAGATATAGAATTGTTCAACGTTAGCACTCCAATTTCCAGTTTTACCAACAGTTCAACCATGGTAGAAGAATAGAGGTAGATGCATCAACACCCACGAACATTGCTATGTCAAAAATTTTTAAAAATATCTCCAAAAATAAATGGATTTTAAAAGCTTTTCTTAAATGATGCCAGTTGGAGGTTGTTACGAAATGCATTTTCAACAATTTTTACAAAATTTCGATATTTTTGGTTCAAATATTGCAATTTCACAATTGCTTTGACAATTTTTTGTACAAGCAACTGCGTTGATGCGCCTATCTGTATCATTTTATCATGAGACGCCATAAATTTTAATTTTTTTTTTTAATTTTATTGAATCAAAACAAAAATGTCGGAAATAGAAAAAAATTAGAATAAGTTTAGATTTGTTCGAATTGGTCACCTTTGGCACGAATTAGGGCCTTCAAACGGCCAAAGAAACCGTCACACGCTGCCCGAATGTTGCTCTGCGGTATTTTGGCCCATTCCCGATCGACACTTTGGTATTTTTTAGTGCCAACCTTGCTTTCCAAAATACTTCAGACGCAATAGTCCAACAGATTGGTATCCGGAGATTTTGGTGGCCATTGTGCGCTGGAAATGAAGCGAGGAACCTCATTTTGTAACCATTCTTGGGTGGCGCGTGCTGAGTCCTGTTGGAATGTCCAAGGTCTGCGGCCAAAATGTTGGCGTACCCAAGGCTTTAATACACCCTCCAAAATATTTTCGCTATCATATTCGGCATTTATCCTGATGCCATGGTAGATAAATACGAGCGGTGAGCAACCACCGGCTGTTATGGCGGCCAACACCATCACCATGGCCGGTTTGAGTTTTGGTGGCCAACCGAAGGTGCACATTTTCAGCTGACCTCCTTGGCAAGTAAACATGATCATTTTGTTTGTTTACAAACTGCTGGACAGCAAATGTTTCCTCATCGGAGAAAACCACTTTCGGCCAAGCGAAGCAACTCTTTAGCTCCTTTGAGTCTATTTTCCTTTTGTTGCGGTATAAGTTCTTGCACTTTTTGGAATTTCAATGGCTTTACCTCGAGCTCATTTTTTAATATTTGACGAATGGAATATTGTTCAGCGATATGTTCAGCTCACGAGCCATTTTTCGGCCACTTCGACGACTTTCGAACCATTTCTACTGATGTTGCTGTTTTCTTCCGTCCACTTCCTTGACGTCGGGCTACGCTACCAATATCAGGGTAACGAGCGATGGTACGGTACACAAAAGATCTACTCACATTTAAATGCTGGAGTGCTCTAACGATAGCCACTTGTGGTTTTCCAGCCAAATATAAAGAAATCACACATCACGCTTGAATTCCATCACGAATTACTTTTTTTCTGGAAAATTCTCACCAAAATTCTTTTTTACGCTTGTACACAATATAATGAGCTGTCATTGGAATAATTTTAGCAGCTGCCGGACGAGTGGCTTAGAAATGACAGCAGTCTAAAGTTGGTTGCAGTTTTTTCACCTCACCCTGTATATATATATATATATATATATATATATATATATATATATATATATATATATATATATATATATATATATATATATTATTGATCAGCGCAAATTTCTAAGACGATTTAATCTTGTCCCTGTCCGTCTGCTGTAATCACACTAGAGCCAAAACTTGTGTATGCAGTCCCACGTCTCGGTATAGCCTTAATATACCGGTACATCCCAATATTCGGCGTTTTTATGATTTTTGCGACATTATTTACCGGAGTTGTGTGAGATTTCGTATTTAGAGTTCGTAATGGGAACTACAGTCTATTTCTATGCAGGTCCAGGCCTTCGTATAAGCCTAAATATCTATATATATAAATGTAAGTTGTGTTAGTTACTACGCTTAAAACTTAAGAACCGCTGGATTAATTTTAACGATTCACACAAATTCGGAGTTGTCTACTCTCCGAAAAGGATAATATCCAAAAAAAATCGCGTAAAAATGTGATATATTAACATTTTCATTTTGACTTTTCAAATGTACAATAGTAATGTTTTATTTTGCATGATTTTTTTCCATTTTGACTTTCTTTTTTCTAATGTACATTTGTAGTGTTTTTTTATATTTTATTTTTGAATTCGAATATTTATACCAATTTATTTAATTGACTTGATTTCTTGAGAACTGAAATTGATGGCGGGTTACATGGAAGTGTAGTAGCGAATTATGTGGTGGCGAAACGGAATAGATGATATCGAAATAATTTAACGCGGTCACACCAAAGTTAAAAGATAATTACTTTTTCTAAATCGCTGAAAAATCATGAAAAAGAGATCTCATTGCAAAAATCAAAAAAACATTTTCAATGGAATCGAATTTTAAAGTAATAGTACATTCTATTGACAAACTTTGTAAGGAAGGATCTTAAAACATTTGCTGTAAAAAATCAGCGAAAAAGTTGAAGACTTTTTCAATTTGTTATTCTTTTTTTTTGTCAATTTTTTTTTTTCAATTTGTATTATCATATTGAATTCAGTGGATTTTTTGTGAACAAAATAAAGAATAATTTTTCACTAAAAAAATTAAATAAGTGCGAAATAGGAGGTTAACTGACATCTACCTTTCAACTCCAGGGCCTACATCGTGGGTTAGCTGAAAGATGCGAACACATTTAAACAAACAAAAATGACCGAAAAAGCTTAATGGGGCTCATTTCAAAGCGTGACAATGATCCGTCCAATGAGAGCTCAAAATGCAAAATTCTTTGGGAGAATAATAAGTAATATACCAATATTGAAATAAAAGGTGCAAAATAGTAGAGCGAATGGGACTTTTAGTAAGAAAAGGTTTTATATCCTTCCAGAAATTCTTCCCAAACATTCAAAATACCTAAAATCACTTTTGCAGGTCTTTATATCGATCATAACTCATGGATAAGGGAACAACCCGATTTCATATTTATATAACCATCTATGATTTAAGTTATTTTTGGGGTCTTGGCCGGCCACTTTTTTCATTTTTTGGCCCTTATTTGACATTTTTGTATCTAAGGGGGTAGATAACCTCTTCGCATAAAATTTGAAATTTTCAGAGTAGGTCCCATATTGGTATTGACCAAATCCATCAATTGATTTGGCTAAAAAATTTTATTTATGCCACCCTGGGGTAGGGAACCATCATACAGATAATTGCCACATAGGAATTTATTTAAGTAAAGTCCCCACATTGGAGTATCCCCAAGTCCACTTTCACATCTAATGTGTGGTCAGAAAAGAAAATTTTGTATTCTATTGAATTTTTAACCCCCAAGAGAATATTGGTTGGGAACGTAGATTTGGGATGTGCATCCATATGAAATAAATTGTGGAAACATGAAGAAATTACAAATATAAGAAAGTAGCACGGGACCGAATATTTGTTTAATCATCATTGAATTATCCTATGATGAAAATATGGACATTAAGGGGTCTCCAACTTACAATTTAAATGGCAAATAAAATTAATTCCCATCTTATCATTCTGCCCTCAATTATGAGGTGGATAAAACTATTTTTACTTATTTAAATCACGCGAAATGCTATGGCATGCTATATTGTTCTGCTATATTTTTGATTTGGCCTCTATTTGTCATCTTGGATTATAAGGGGTAGAAGAAAGTTTTCAATGTAGGTCGATGTTTCGGAGTAGTGCCCATATAAAGAAGGTATCTCCTAATTTAACCACATTTCAAAGAATTTGGCTAATAATGCGTATTAGGGGGGTTAAAATCTTACACTAAAATTTCAACATATCTACAAATTTTAGAATTTTTATCCATGTTATAATACCCTCACAAGTCCACCTTTTGGCGGACAAACAGACTGACATGGTTAGGGGGACTTATGAGGACTCTAATGCACAATCTAAGTTGCTAATGGGTTTAAAAAAGTAATTAACTTTGGCTATTCTTAAATCATTCAGCCCTCAATTATGTAGTATACAAAATACAGCAAATTCCAAATTACTGCTCATTTGACTGGAAGATTTTGCTACGATTTTTACCATATTAAAAATTAATTTGATCCCTTATATGGCGATAAGATTGATATATACTTTATAATAGATTTGTATAGCACATCCACACAGTTGAAATGGGTACAGGTATTTTAAAACACTTTAAATCGACCTGTACGTGAACACTTATATCAGTCATATCTGTGAATAAATTTGCTTGGGAATATATGCATAATAGACAAAAACTACGGGCCGGCAACGCGGACCGGGCCAGCTAGTATATTATATTTTTAAGATTTTAACAAATTTTTTCCGGGTGTTATTTTTTGAAAATTTCCAAATTCGTTCCAAATGGTGGAGGGTATTCAAAGTTAGAACGTGTTCCACTTTAAACTACAAATACCAGGAAGACCGTTTGTGGGTTAGGCCGTGATATGGGGGCCATACCAAAACGGGAATCTCTATAGACAATTTTATACTTCAAGGATTGCCATCTACCAAATTTGAGTCAATTTCGTTGGCAAATGTGACTAGGATTATCAACATATCGAATATTGGTGGGTACACTTATGTGTGCGCTTTAGGAAGATATGTACCTAGATAGTCAATGTTCTTTCACCGGAGCTAGAACCCATTATGAGCTGCAAGTACCAATTTTTAGACAGATCCGTGGAAAAATGTTGCAAAAATCCTCAAACTACCGAATATCGGGAGGTACCGTTATATGGGGCCTTTACGCAAACCTGAACCTATACATACAATGTTCCGCCACCGGTGCTAGAACCCATTGTGACCTACAAGTACCAATTTTTTGACGAATCCTTGAAAAATATTTGGCGAAAATCGTCAAAATACCGAATATCGGGAGGTACTGTTATATGGCGGATATAAGAAAACGTGGTATATATCTCATTTTCTATTCAAACCATCCGAGACGCAATACAAATTTTTGTGCCGAATTTTAAAGCTCTACGTCAAATAATGTGGGCTGTATCGTGATTTCAACAGACGGACATCGTTAAATCGACTTAGAATTTTATGCTAATCATGATTATAGGTATATACTTTATGGGGTCTACGACGAATGTATAGGGATGCTAGAAACGAAATGACAAAGTTATTATACACTCCTTTTCAAGGTGTAGGGTATAAACATTGGAAAATGGCGATAAAATGAAGAAAATGAATTTAATTGTCTGCTGCAGGATTTGTGGGTAATTTTCAACAGAAGTCTTAGACCAATAGGAGATACGATGGCCTACGATGGCACTGTAAACCGGGATCAGTAACTCATAGGCACCAACTCTATGTTTGATGAGCGTTTGTAAGACACTGAATTTATTTATTAACAAGTAAAAAATTATCGGTCGGTTTTGCCGACAGATGTATACCCTCAGCCAATGTTGGATAATTTAAAAATATTTTGATGTTCAAAATTTTGAGCATTTGTGAGGGAGGTACCAGAAGGACCGGACCGATATTGTCAATTTTCCCACCAGACCTAGCACAGACACAAATTATAGGATATGCGAAATTGTAGCAAAATCGGATTATCGTTTTCCTTTCAATGCAAAAAAAAAAATGTATTTTTTGAAAATTTCGAACATTTGTGGGGGAGATACCAGAAGGAGTGTACCGATATATTTCATCATAACACCAGACCTTGGGTTAATATGAATATTGGGATGTGTGATAGTTCAAGACAATCGGACTCTTACATCACATTTTATGAGAGTTATAATTATTTAAAATTTTAAAGGAGTGAACCGATATTGTCCATTTTCGCAACCGGACCTAGCACTGAGTGCAAATATTAGGATGTGCAAAGTTGGGGCAAAATCGGATTATCCTTTCTCCTTCTGTGCAAAAAATATATTTTTGAAAATGTCGACCTTTTGTAAGGGAAGTACCAGAAGGAGTGGACCGATATTGCCCATCTCCGAACTCGATCTTAGTTTGACAAAAATATTACGATGTACCAAGTTTGGACCAAATCGGATACTCCCTTCGAGAGTTATCGTGCGCACCAACCAGACAGACAGACAGACAGACGGACGGACATCGCTAGATCGACTCCAAATTTCCTGAAACGGATTTGCTCCAAAGAGACCTGGGATCTAAAACCGTTATTTTGATATCGCACGTTTTGGCCATATCAAATGATATATACCCTCTGTAGCCATATGACCGAGGGTATAAAAATATACTATTCTATACCATTATGATAATATGACTTAACCTATCTTAGCATTAAGTGTAAAAGAGAGAGCGATAGAGATAGGTACCAATTGTACACATGCTATGCACCACGCCACCATAAATCTTTGGGGGAGGTCATAAACATGCATAGCTATCTCACATGTGCGAGCAAACATGGTGCACTTACTTATCAGTCTGAGTAAAGATTACATCCCGTAATCTAACTTCCTTCAAATTACAAGGAGGCGTTAGAGGTAACTGCGTTATGAAATCAGGTTTGAAAGATTTGAAATCTATCATCTCCATCTAATGCTTCAATCATTAATTTTCTCTTTTCAGGATGAACCGTGCAGGAAGGCTTGTTAAATTTTAATGTTGTTTTAAGTCTACCAAAGCGGAAAGCATCTTGAATTTTTCGTACATTGTAAAAAATATATTTATATTCCTCGCCACGATTTAATTTTTATTACTGCCCTTCTCCTCTCTGCCTCCTTTTTGATTTTACTGGCCTGTCATAAAATAAACTGTAAAACCAATTCCACTTTATCCTTTTGCCATATATCGTTGTCGTCGTTAAGTTTTGTTTTCTTTATTTAATTTTATTGTCCTTTCGAAACAACAGTTCATTTGGGGTGGGGTTGATGGTGTTGGGGATGGGGGAAATTTGTCCTGTTTCCGTTCTGCGTGTGCCACAAGTTGCCATTTTTAATATCCTTCCACCGTATACAGCTGTTGTTCTTAGTTCCGCTATTTTTTATTTGTTTGCCTAGAGCCGCTCATAAACTTTGGTGGCAATATGAAGCAATGTATATACATATGTATGTAGGTATGTGTGTGTGTTCATAGAAGGAGAAGTGCGAATGATGGGAAAAATAAAAAAAAAACATATTCTCCTTTGTTTATTTTCCATTTGCATTGGTAATGCGAGCTGTGGTTTTTTTATGAGGAGGGTGATGGTGATAATTTTTTTTTTAAAGTGCGGGTTCACTGTTTTCTTTATTTTCTTTCCTTTTGCAATAACATTCTATTTAAGTGGCCATTGTTTTGTATTTTTGAAGTGGGTTTTTTTGCACCTGAGCTTATGAGAGAAGAAGAGACGATGTTATGAAGTGGATTTTGATGGCAGATGACGACTACCATAATAGGGGACATTTGTATGGGTATTTATTTAAAAAGCAATATAAATATTTAATGGGGATATAAAAGGATGTAAACAGGCAAGGACATCTAGAAGTTCCTCTTTTTATATCATCCATTGTAGGATGGAGGGTATATTAAGTTTGTCATTCCGTTTGTAGTACCTCGAAATATACATTTTAGACCCCACGAAGTATATATATTCTTGATCATCATAAAATTCTATGTCGATTTAATGTCCGTCCGTCTGTCCGTCTGTGAAAATCACTATATCTTCCGAACGAAATGAAGAAAGTTGATAAAAATTTACTCAAATGTGTATTATGTCTGCAGGACTTTTGCAGCCATATTATTTACCGGAATTGTTTCAAATTTGGTATTTGAAGTTCGTAATAGATACTACAGCCTACGATGGAAAATTGTCTGTATGGGTCCACGTTTTGGTATACCCCCCATATAATGGTACATCCCGGTATTTTTGACGATTTTAGCGACATTATTCACCGGAATTGTTTCAAATTTGGTATTTGAAGTTCGAAATAGATACTAAAACCTATGACAGAAAATTGTCTGTGTAGGTCCACGCTTTCGTATAGCCTCCATATACCTCCATGTACCTCCCGATATTCGGTATTTTGATGATTTAAGCGACATTAGTCATCGGAATCGTTTCACAGTTGGTATTTGAAGTTCGTAATGGATACTACAGCCAAAGACGGAAAATTGTATGTGCAGGTCCACGCCTTCGTATAGCCTCCATATACCTCCCGATATTCGGTATTTTGATGATTTAAGCGACATTAGTCATCGGAATTGTTTCACAGTTGGTATTTGAAGTTCGTAATGGATACTACAGCCTATCACAGAAAATTGTCTGTGCAGGTCTACGCCTTTGTATAGCCCCCATATAACGGTACCTCCAAATATTTTGATATTTTGATGATTTTAGCTACATTATTCACCGATTTTTTTTTCAAGTTTCGCATTAGAATATTTTTATGGCTTATGACCAATGTTGCCCATGCAGGTCCACGTCGTCATATAGACCTTGATGTACATACATGTACATTCATTATTTTTAATATTTTAACAGCATTTTTAACGGATTTTATTTTCTTGAAAATTTGCCAAATTCGTTGCAAATGGTGGAGGGTTTGAATGCCCTCCACCCGGCAAAATTTACTAGATGTTAAAACGTGGAGATAACACTTTTCAGATTTGTAAAGGGTGTGTAGTTTAAAGATTAGACATTGGCAATGGTGTACGAAATGTCGTATCATTTGTATTGATGGAGGTGCAATTTATAAATTAAGTTGGAAGTACTCGCTACTTCGTCAGCGAAGAGTCCAGCTTAAAAAATTGTGCGTGTCAGGCCTTTTATAACCTCCACCTTGTAATATCCCTAAATGTTCGTAGTAGACCCCATGAAGTGAATATATTCTTCTTTTATTTTTTATTCAACTAACACAGTTTCCAAGCCCATAGGGCCGTGGACGGTTCCAAAAACTTCTATACATGACTGCTCTAATTTGATCAGCATAAAATTCTAACGATGTCCGCCAATGTGTCTGTTAAAATCACGATACAGCCCACATTATTTGAAGTAGAGTTTCAATATTTGGCAGAACAATTTTGTATTGTGTCTAGGATGGTTGGTATTGAAAATGAGATATATTGGTTTGGTATAGCAATATTCAGTATTGACGATTTTCGCCTCGCTTGTTCACGGTTCTGTCTAAAAATTGGTATTTGTAGTTTGAAATGGGTTCAAGCTACGGAGGCGGACATGGTCCACGTTTACCCCACATAAAGGACGAGATGAAAAAACTGCAACCAACTTCAGACTGCTATCATTTCTAAGCCACTCGTCCGACAGCTGTTAAAATTATTCCAGTGACAGCTCATTATATTGTTTACAAGCGTACAAGAGCATTTTGGTGAGAATTTTCCAGAAAAAAACTTATTCGTGATCGAATTCAAGAGTGATAGTGTGAGTTCTTTTTGGCTGGAAAACCACAAGTGGCTATCGTTAGAGCACTCCAGCATTTAAATGCGATTAAATCTTTTGTGTCTCGTAGCATCGCTCGTTACTGTGATACAGGTTGCGTAGTCCGACGTCAAGGAAGTGGACCGAAAAAAACAGCAACATCAGCAGAAATGGTTCGAAAAGTAAAGAAGCGACTTGATCGAAACCCGCGTCGCAGTTGCCGAAAAATGGCTCGTGAGCTGAACATATCACAATATTCCATTCGGCAAATATAAAACAATGAGCTCGGGGTAAAGCCATTGAAATTCCAAAAAGTGCAAGAACTTACACTGCAACAGAAAAAAAAAATAGACTCAAAAGAGCTAAAGAGTTGCTTAGGTTGACCGAAAGTGGAGAAATGCCGAAATTGGTTTTCTCCGATGAGAAAACATTCGTTGTCCAGCAGTTTGTAAACAAACAAAATGATCGTGTTTACTTGCCAAAGAGGTCAGCTGAAAATGTGCACCTTCGGTTGGCCACCAGAACTCAAGCGCCGGCCATGGTGATGGTGTGGGCCGCCATAACAGCCGATGGTCGCTCTCCGCTCGTTTAATCGACCATGGCATCAGAATAAATGCCGAATATTATCGGGAAAATTTTCTGGAGGGTGTAATAAAGCCTTGGGCACGAAAACATTTTGGCCGCAGACCTTGGCCATTCGAAAAGGAATGGTTACAAAATGAGGTTTCTCGCTTCATTTCTAGCGCACAATGGCCACCAAAATCTCCGGATACCAATCCGTTGGACTATTGTGTCTGGAGTATTTTGGAAAGCAAGGTTGGCACTAAAAAATACCAAAGTGTCGATCACCTCAAGCAAGCGCTTCGCCGGGAATGGGTCAAAGTACCGCAGAGTAAAATTCGGGCAGCGCGTGACGTTTTCATTGGCCGTTTCAAGGTCATAATTCGTGCCAAAGGTGATCAATTCTAACAAATCTGAACTTATTCTAAAATTTGATGCTATTTCCGATATTTTTTGCTTTCATTCAATAATAATTAAAAAAAAAAAATAAAATTATAGCATTTTAGTTTGTTGCAGTTTTTTATCTCACCCTGTGTATGCATATTTTTGATCAGCATAAAATTCTATGTCGATCACTCTAGCTGCCGAACGAAATGAAGAAGGTTGATAAAATTTTACTCAAATGTATATTATGTCTGCAGGACTTTTGGTATTGAAAGTCGGACATGTAGGTCCATGTCTTGGTACAGGCCTCATATAACGGGTCCTCCCGATATTTGGTATTTTGATGATTGAAGCGACACTCTTTACCGAAATTGTTTCAAATTTTGGTATTTGAAGTTCGTAATGGATGACAAAAAATCGTCTGTGTAGGTCCACGTTTTGGTATAGCCCCCCTATAAATGTACCTCTCTATTTTTGGTATTTTGGCGATTTAAGCGACATTGTTCGCCGGAAATGTTCCAAATTTGGTATTTGAAGTTTGTAATAGATACTTAGGCCTATGCCAGAAAATTGTCTGTGTATGTGATGATCCCCCATAACGGCACCTCTCGATATTCGGTATTTTGATAGTCTTGACCATATTTTTCAATAGAATTGTCTGAAATTCTACACCAAGAGTTGCTTCTGAGTACTTTACCGCCTGGTAAGCATTTTCTATATAGGTCAACGATATCGTATAACCCCCATACATCGGTGCCTCCCATATTCGGTATTTTGATGATTTTAAGCACATTTTTCAATGGAATTGTTTGAAAAAATCACACAAGGAATTCCTTCTGAGTATTTTACCTCTTGGCAGACAATTGTCTATATTGGTCCACGATACTGTATATCTCCCATATAAGGGTACCTCCCTATATTTGGTGTTTTGATTATTGTACACAAATTGTTTAATGGAATTGTCTGAAAATACATACAAGGAGTTCCTTCGTAGAACATTAACCCCCTACATAGGTCCATTATATCGTACAGTCTCCATGTAACGGTACCACCCGACATTCGTTATTTTCACCATTTTAGCCACATTTTTCAATGGAATTGTCTCAAAATCCACACAAGGAGTTCCTTCTGAGTACTTTACACCCTGAAAAATGATTGTCTATAAAAGTCCACGATATCATGTAGCCCCTATATAACGGTACCACCCGATATTCGGTATTTTAGCAACACTTTTGACCGGAATTACTTCAAATTTAGCACTTATGGTTTGAAGCCCGTATTGAGTATTACAACCTATGACGAAAAATTGTCTATGCAGGTCCACGTCTTCGTATAGCCCATATATAACGGTGTCTTCTTTATTCAGTAGTTTAATGATATTAGCGACATTTTCGTTCGGAATCGGTACTACAGCATAAGACAAAATAAAAAATATGTCGACGTCTTCGCATATCCCCCATATAACGGTTTTCATTTAAGTCCTATTTTTTGACGGATTTTTTTTGAAATTCTTCAAGACCCTTCGAAATGGCGGAGGGTATTAAAAGTTCGGCCCGGCCGAACTTAGCTACTTTTTTACTGTTTTTTTTTTTTTTTTTTTTTAATTTTATGGAAATTACTCAGTTAAGCCCAGTGTCTAATACAAACCAACCTCCCCGAAATTACATTTTTTAGACATTATTGTTCTTCAATTTTCCCCCTGGACTTGCATGAATGATTTTGAAAGGCAATTCTAACCATACGTTGAATAGTATGATACGATATAACAATTTTTTTATAAGGCCACCCAATTCCACCCTTCACATCCGTATTTAATCATTCCCTTTCATTTTAAAACTCCACTGAAAAATAAATCATTATTTTTTAAAAAATGACCATTATTTCCCCCCATAACCATGAAATTATATCTCCCCCGCCCGAAAAGCCTGTTGGAAATCTTCTTTTCCCTCCATTAAACTGCAGCTTAAATCTCAACTTACCAATAAAACAGCGCACATCATAACTGGTGCCGATGGGTGCTCCATAGTAACGTTTTGCCGGCACTAATTGTACACTGGGTGGTGCCTGGGCGGTTAACGTCAGGGTAAAGGGATGGGCACCATCGCCCAAACGTTTCAATAAGGCTTCCTGGAAATTAAAAAATAAAAGAAAACGATGAGAGAGCAGTGTTTTTTTTTTTTTTCTTTAATAAATAATTATTATAAATCATTGAAGAAAACATACAAATTACTTATGTCATCAGTCGGATTAAATTACACACGCTCGTTTATGGCACGGTGGCTTTGATGCCTACCGCCGCCGCCACAGACAGCGTTATGAAAATTAATTATTTTAAGTGAACGAACAACAGCAAATGATTTCCGTTTAAACGATGATTAAATGTTTTTAATGAGTCGTAAAGGTTTCTGGTTAATTTTTCCATGGCTTTCGATTTTCATTTTCAATGCAAATATTATTGAAATTTACGGGAGCTCAGGTTGGAGGTTGGACAAATAGGCACACCTGGGTGTAGGCAGGAGGAAGGCAATATTAAGAACTTTTTCCATTCAAAGGCAAGAGCTGTCATGAATTAAAATATCTGAATATATATTTTGAAGTTTAAAACCGAAACATCTTCTACGATTAACATTAAGGCTGTTTGCAGATTTTTCAAAGAAACTTCAAATCGATTGCCATAACCTTCAAATAATAATTCTATGATGTTTCAAAAACTTTATATACCCTACACCACATAGTGGTAAGGCTATTATGTCTTTGTGCATTTGTATGTTACAGGGAGAAGGAAGCGAGATAGACCCATAGTTACTTTTGAGTATCTTCATAGAATCACTTTTTGAGTCTATTTATGCATGTCAGTCCATCCGTACGTCCATGCATCCTTGTGAATAAAATGTCGGTCGCATTTATTATCCAATGGACATGAATTTTTTGCACAAATCATTTGTTTGGCCCAAGGACGAACGCTATTGTAATTGGTGATAATCGGATCAGATTTAGATATAGCTCCCATATATTTTTTACCGATTTCGGGTTAATTACGCACCAAATGGCCAATATAAAACCTAGTGACATGAATTTTGGTACATGTCACCGAATTCGGTCTAGAAATTAAAATTGGCAAAAATCGGTTCAGCTATAGCTCCCATATAGATGTTTTACCCTATTTGGGGTTTTAAGTCCCTCGTATGCGTAATATTCGCTCTACAAGAATAATATTTGGTACCGGACATCAGATACTACTCGAAAATACCTCTGTCAAATTTTATCGATATTGGTTCAGATTAGGATATATGTAGCTCCCATACATATATTTATCGAATATCAGGTTTATTGTGCACCAAATGGCTAATATCCGCCCAAATGGACTGCATTTTGGCAATTACAACTGAATTTATCCTAGAAACCAGAACTTCAAAATTGGTGAAAATCGGCTATAGCTATAGCTCCCATATATATGTGTTATTCCATTTGGTGTTTAAAGTCCCTCACACGCGTAATATGCACTCCACAACAATGATCTTTGGTACCAGATATCTTATAGAGCTCGGAAATACATCTGCCAAATTTTATCAAGATTGGATCTGATTTGGATATAGCTCCCTTATATATCTCAACCGAATTCGGGTTAATTGTGCACCAAATAGCCAATATCAGTTCAAATGACCTGAATTTTGGCATTCAACCAAATTTAGTCTAGAAGCACGTAAATACCTCTGTCAAATTTTATCGAGATCGGTTCAGATTAGGATATATGTAGCTCCCATACATATCTTTATCGAATATCAGGTTTATTGTGTACCAAATAGCCAATATCAGTGACCAAATGACCTGAATTTCGGAATATCCAACCGAATTCAGTCTAGAAGAAAATACATTAAATTTGGTAAAAATCGGTTCAGATATACCTATAGCTCCTATATATATGTGTTATCCGATTTGGCGTTTAAGGTCCGTCCCATGCCTTTGTCAAATTTTATCGAGAGTGGCTAAGATTTGGATTTAGCTCCCATGTATATCCTTAATCCGATTTCAGATTTATTGTGCAAATAATGGCTAACATCAGCCCAAATGGAGTGAATTTCGGGACGTGGAACTCGGCTACGATGTATATTTTTATACCCTGCACCATAGTATGAAGGGTATATTAAGTTTGCCATTCCGTTTGTAACACCTAGAAATATACATTTTAGACCCCACAAAGTATATATATTCTTGATCAGTTGTTGCAAAATGGTCAGGCTTATCCCTTTTATTGTTGTTTTTATAAAAACAACGTTTGTTTATTAGTGGAGAACGATGGTAATGTTTACCAGGGGGTAAGGCAGGGAATACCTAGGTTTCGGAAAGAGCCACCAATCCTCATCAGTTCCCTTGTTTTTTGTCTGGGATATTCTCCCCAGAAGTTATTTTAAAAATAACTTCTATGACAAAAAACATTTTTACCCAAGTGACGAGATCGTAAGCTCAATAGAAGAGGAACCAAAGAATTAAATAAAACTAAAATTCTTTTGGAAAGTCTTCTAAATCTTACAACCGCACTTATAAACATTCACATCTTTCTCCACTTGTTATGCTTTCGTTCAACCTGAACGAAGAAGCATAACCATGTAAGTTGGTTTTGTCTGTTACAACAGCATAAAAATCTATGTCGATTTCGCGATGTCCTTTCTTCTGGCCGTCTATCCGTCTGTGGAAATCACTCTAGCATCCGAACGAAATAAAGTAGGTTGATAGAATTTTACTCAAATTTATATTATGTCTGCAGGACTTTTGGTATTGAAAATGGGCCATGTAGGTCCACGTCTTGGAATAGCCCTCATATAAGAGTGCCTCCCGATGTTCGGTGTTTTGAGGATTTTAGCGATATTATTCACCAGAATTTTTTCAAATTTGGTATTTGAAGTTCGCAATGGGTACTAAAGCCTAGGACAGAAAATCGTAGGTGCAGGCCCACGTCTTCGTGTAGCTCCCATATATCGGTACCTTCCGATATTCGGTATTTTAATGATTTTAGCGACATTATTCACCGGAATTGTTTCAAATTTGGCACTTGAAGTTCGCAATGGATACTACAGCCTATGACAGAAAGTTGTCTGTGCAAGTCCTTGTTTTTGTATAGCCCCCATATAACGGTACCTCCCGATATTCGGTATTTTGATTATTTTATAGACATTTTTCACCGGAATTGTTTTAAATTTGGTATTTGAAGTTCGTAATGGATACTACAGCCTATGACAGAAAATTTTCTGTACTGGTCCAGGTGTTCGTATAGCCCCCATATAACCGAACCTCCCTATATTCGGTATTTTGATGATTTTAGCGACATTATTTACCGGAATTGTTTCAAATTTGGTATTTAAAGTTTTTAATAGATACTACAGCATAAAACAGGAAATGGGCAATGTAGGTCCACGTCTTCGTATAGCCCCCATATAACTGTACCTCCCGATAATCGGTATTTTGATTAATTTAGCGACATTATTCACCGGAATTGTTTCACATTTGGTATTTGAAGTTCGTAACGGATACTACAGCATATGACTGAAAATTGTCTGTGCAGGTCCATGTCTTCGTAAAACCCACATATAGCGGTACCCCCGCTATATCCGGTATTTTGATGATTTAAGCGACATTATTTGTCGGAATTGTTTCAAATTTGGTATTTGAAGTTCGTTATGGATACTACAGCCTAGGACAGAAAATTGTCTATGCAGGTTCATGTCTTCGTATAGCCTCCACATAACGGTACCTCTCTATATTCGGTATTTTGACGATTTTAGCGGCATGATTCAGCGGAATTGTTTCAAATTTGGTATTTGAAGTTCGTAACGGTTACTACAGCCTATGACAGAAAATTGCATATACAGGTCCAGGACTTTGTATAGCCCCCATATAACCGAACCTCCCAATATTCGGTATTTTGACGATTTTAGCAACATTATTCACCGTTTTTTTTTTTTTTTTTCAAGTTTCGCATTTACATTTTCTAATGGCTTATGACAAAATTGCCTATGCAGATCCACGTCGATTAACAGAATTTTTAACGGATTTTATTTATTTATTTTTTTTTTTAAAGTACCAAATTCGTTCCAAATAGTGGAGGGTATTCAAAGTTCGGCCCTGCCGAACTCACAGCGTTTTTACTTGTTTAGCTCTGCTTTCATAATCTCTTAAACTTTTTCTGTATTTTTTAAATATTGGATTTTTTCCCATAATGTTTTTATTATTTCCTATTTTAACCCTCGCCCTTCCGCTTTTGAATGCAAAAAAAAGTCAATAATGCATTTTATGTGAAAATATTCAAATTCCATTTAAATCTCATCGACTTACCTGCAATGGACTTAATGTATCCCTGGCTGGTTCCTCATTTCGTGGCCATATTTGATGCAGTGACATAATGGCTTCATTGCAAAAACGCAAACCCATGACTTCTTCATCCTCGCGGCCATAACTGAAATGAAAAAAGTCGAAATCAACCAAAAAAAACACAAAAAATAAGTAAAATTTAATAAAGAAAAAATAATTATTTAAAAAAAAAAATAAATTTCCACTCAATGGCATTCGGGTAATAAATCAATCACGGAACTCCATGACAGCCATTTTGATAATTGCTTTTCGTTGAATGCCAGAGTATTGGCCATACCTTGGCACAGAGTTGTGCTACAAAGATTTTTGTGATGATGAGGGGGGGAGGGGGTGTGCGCAGGGAAACAAAGAGAAACAATAATTCTTTTTTAATTGATTGCTGAGGCACGAATGACGTTGCAATTTTTCAATAAATCCTCTTCTTGTTCTTCTATAACTGGCTAGCTACATGGCTAGCCAATGGCTATTTGATTGGGTTCAATGGGTAGATGAAGAAGCAAGGCTATGGCTGACGAGCAATGGGAGTGGTAACTGGAAGTTATGGAATTGATTGTGAAATAATTTTGAGATAATAGGACATGTGCATTACAGGGTGAGATAAAAAAACTGCAACAAAGTCAAACGCCACAATTTTTACATATTATAACCTCCACCATTCTATGGAGGGTATATTAGCTTTGTCATTCCGTTTGTAACTCCTCGAAATATTCATAATAGACTTCACAAAGTATATATATATATATATATATATATATATATATATATATATATATATATATATATATATATATATATATATATATATATATATATATATATTTATATATATATTTAAAATTTCGTATTTGAAGTTCATAACGGTTACTAAAGCCTATGACAACAATTTTTATATGCAGGTCCACATCTTCGTATAGCCTCCATATGACAGTACTTCTCGATACTCCGTATTGTCATTTTTGGGACATTATTCACTGGAGCTGTTTCAAATTTCGTATTTGAAGTTTGTAATGGTTACTACAGCCTATGACAAAAATTATTGTATGCAGGTCCAAGTACCTCCCGATATTCGGTATTTTGATGATTTCAGCAACATTATTCACCGGCATCTATTCAAATTTCATACTGGAAGATACCAATGGGTACTAAAGCCTACGGGAAAAATGTTTGTATGCAGGTTCAGATCTTCGTATAGCCCCCATATAAGGGTACCTCCCGATATTCGAAATTTTGATCATTTCAGCAACATTATTCACAGGCATCGCTTCAAATTTCGTACTGGAAGATACCAATGGGAACTACAGCATATGACAAAAATTGTTGTATGCAGGTTCAGATCTTCGTATAGCCCCCATATAACGGTAACTCCCGAGGGGCGGTATTTTGATGATTTTAGCGACGTTATTTACCGGAATTATTTAAAATTTCGTATTTGAAGTTCGCAACGGGTACTACAGCCTGTGACAACAATTTCTATATGCAGGTCCACATATTCGTTTAGTCCTCATATAACGGTTTTCATTTAAGTGGTTGTTTTCGGAAATTTTAGGAAATTTTTCAATTTCCTTCGAAATGGTAGAGGATATAAACAATTCGGCCCGGCCGACCGTAGATGCTTTTTTTACTAACTTTTTTTCTTAAATTTTATTGAATGAAAGCAAAAAAGCATATTTTAGAATAAGTTTAGATTTGTTCGAATTGGTCACCTTTGGCACGAATTATGGCCTTCAAACGGCCAATGAAAGCGTCACACACTGCCCGAATGTTGCTCTGCGGTATTTTGGCCCATTCCCAGTGAAGCGCTTGCTTGAGTTGATCGACACTTTGGTATTTTTTAGTGCCAACCAAGCTTTCCAAAATACACCAGACACAATAGTACAACGGATTGGTATCCGGAGTTTTTGGTGGCCATTGTGCGCTGGAAATGAAGCGCGGAACCTCATTTTGTAACCAAGAATGTCCAAGGTCTGCGGCCAAAATGTTTGCGTGCCAAAGGTTTACCAATGTTGAGGCCCAATGGGATGTTAGTCGTGTTCTCTCCACTAGCTCTTCGCGTGCTAGCCTTGGGGAGTTTGCTCGTCGTCGGGCACTAGTGTGAATGTGTTGTATGAATGTGTCTGCTCTGTGTGTATGAGTATGAATGCGAGATGAGTGTGTGATTTAGGGCGTCTTAGTACGTTTCTATGGCCTAGACGTGCATAATAGCCACAAGGGGTTACCAGTCTCCTGGTCACATGGAACTGAAACTGGTAGTAACTCGGTTACGAGATCTGACCAGAGGTCTTTTTCTGGTACCGCAGGTGGTGGGGACTCACAGGGAATCTCAACTCTCTGCCTCAGCATTAAGATCCTTCTGATCTTGTCGGGGGCACTTTCAAATCTAATCGGCCAGCATCAGAGCGGAAGAGGTGAATAGGCCTCGCTCTTCGCAGTATGTAAACGTGGTGATTATACTGCTCCATCAGTGTAGCACTTGTGTTGCACTCGTTCTATTCCCTGATCGTGCCTTAAATTTTCACTCATTTTGGGTGACCAGTCCCGTGCTATATGGAGCAAAAACTGGTAGTAGTTTCGACTACGAAGTCTGATCGGAGACTATTCTGGTGCCGCAGATGTCACGAGCCCCTAGATCTGTTGACCTCGCCCACTATGGAGAGGCCCCTGTTGTGGGTGCAACGCGGTTGTTGTGGTTTATACTCAAATCGCGGATAGAGCGTCGGCTCGATGTGGTGTTGCATTCTCAACCGGGCGCTGCGACCCATAGAGCAGCAGAGGTGTAAGATAGTCCTCAACCCCTTACCAAGAGGGAAGTAAAGCCCATACAGCTGATCTTCAAATTGGTACCTGCGGAATAGACCTAGAACTCTGTGGAGGGCTACCACTCTATAAGAGAAATCTGAGTAATTCCAAAGGGGCGCTGGCCGACGCATCGTATCGCGACCCCTGTGCAATGGTGCATCATGGTTGAAGCCGTCAAGGCGATAATCATGTAAAGCCCCTCGACTTCACCCTCCAGAATATTTTCGCGATAATATTCGCCATTTATTCTGATGCCACAGTCGATTAATACGAGCGGAGAGCGATTATCGGCTGTTATGGCGTCCCACACCATCACCATGGCCGGCGCTTGAGTTCTGGTGGCCAACCAAAGGTGTACATTTTCAGCTGACCTCTTTGGCAAGTAAACAGGATCCTTTTGTTTGTTTACAAACTACTGGACAACGAATGTTTTCCCATCAAAGAAAACCAAATTCGGCAGTTCACAACTTTACCCCGAGCTCATTTTTCAATATTTGCCGAATGGAATATGGCGATATGTTCAGCTCACGAGCAATTTTTTTGGCCACTGCGACGCGGGTTTTGATCCAGTCGCTTCTTTACTTTTCGAACCATTTCTACTGATGTTGCTGTTTTCTTCCGTCCACTTCCCAATTCCTTGAGGTCGGGCTACGCTACCAGTATTACGTTAACGAGCGATGGTACGAAATACAAAAGATTTATTCACATTTAAATGCTGAAGTGCTCTATCGATAGCCACTTGTGATTTTCCAGCCAAATATAAAGAAATCACACTATCACGCTTCAATTCCATCACGAATAACTTTTTTTCTGGAAAATTCTCACCAAAATGCTTTGGTACGCTTGTAAACAATATAATGAGCTGTCACTGTCGGACAAGTGGCTTAGAAATGACAGCAGTCTGAAATTGGTTGCAGTTTTTTCATCTAACCCTGTAAATGCTGAAATTTTCAACACTAATATATAAATGAGATAATATCGGGATCGTGATATGGAGTTTGAAAAATTCTAAGTATGTATTTAACCTAACCTAAATTTTATTCTATGATTTAAAAAATCCTCTTTAAAAAAATTTCTTTGAAATAAATTTCATGTTGATGTGCATGATTTATATTTTTGCACTGAGGACATTTATATTCTCAAAAGCACCATATCCTACTTAAAGCAAAGGCCTTAATAAAAATATTAGCAGTTTTGTAAATAAAATTACATTTCATCACAAACTCACATTCACACACACACACTCATCACACCTAAAATACACTTTTTTCTCCTTGCAACAAATAATAACAACAACAACTCTGTCTGCAAGACAACAAACTCTCTTTCTCTCTCTCTCTCACACACACACACGTACACATGCATCTCCATTTTTTTCCTTTTTGCCATACTACCATACTTACCGAAATGTCAGCGTCAATTGGGCATAGACACGATATCCTTGAATGGCTTTCGGGTCCACATAAACAATGCCACGCAAAATGGATGGCGTGTTGCCAGATAAGGTTATCTCACGTGACGGCAAATACAAGGTGAGCACGCAATTCGGTGAGGTCTTCTTGTAGACACGCTGTGTGCCGAATTCATCTTTGTGTGACGATGACGATCTGTGAAGGAGAAGGGTGATTGATGGGGGGGAAATTAGATTTAGTTTTTGTTTCGTTTAAGCGGGGGTGGGGAAATGGAAAAAATATATTGGCAGCAACGAGATAATGGAAAAAGTTTTTTTTTCGGTACATTTTCTTCGGTTAATAAAGTCAAAGTTAATTTGAGAATAATTTAATTTAATCAGAATATTGGTTTGGAAAAAAAATATTAATTTCAATAAAAATCACATAAAATTGGAATTGTCGTCTAGTAATTGAATATTATTTTTTATATCAGAATTGGAAATAGACAGAATTCATTCTTTATAGGTTTGAAATATTTCTATGAACCAAGATCCACCTGTGTTCTGGGGATAAAACCATCAGTTCTCCTGGAGAAAAAAACTTTCTGGTTTTCTAAGGAAGAAAACCTTGTTAACTTTAGGGAAGAAGATCTTCTGGTCTTCTATGTCATAAAATCTTCTGGTGTTCTAGGGAAGAGTCTTTCATATCTTTTAAGAAAGACTAGCTTCTGGTCTTAATGGAAAGAAGACTCCCAAGTGTTCTAGCGAAGAAATCCTTCTTGTTTTTTAAATAAGAAGATCTCCGAATCTTTTAGAGAAGAAGACCCTCAGGTCTTTTCGGGAAGAAGACTTTCTGATATTCTAAGGAAGAAGATCTTATGCTTTGTTATTCTGACTATTCTTCCCTAGAATAGCAGAAAGTCTTCTTCCCTAAAATACCTTCTTCTCTAAAAGACCTTCTTCTCGAAAAGGCCCGAAGGTCTTCTTCTCTTGAAGCCAAGAAGAAATTGTTCCGTTGAAAACGAAGACTTTTGGTTTTGTACAAAGGAAAACCTTCTAGTCTTGTCTTAAAAATGAATGAAAGAAATTCTTTGGGGGAAGAAGACCTTCTTATCCTAGCCTTTTAGAGAAGAATACCCTCAGGTCTTCTAGGGAAAAATATTCAGAATAGCAAAGCATAAGATCCCTATTATAGCAGAAAGCCTTCTTCCCTAAAATACCTTCTTCTCGAAAAGACCCCAAGGTCTTCTTCTCTTGAAGACAAGAAGAAATTCTTCCGTTTAAAACCCGAAAAAGAAGACTTCTTGTCTTGTACAGAGGAAAATCTTCTAGTCTTGTCTTAAAAAGGAATGAAAGAAGTTCTTCAAGGGAAGAAGACCTTCTTCTCCGAGCCTTTTCGAGAAGAAGACACTCAGGTCTTCTAGGGAAGAATAGTCAGAATAGCAAAGCATAAGATCTTCTTCCCTAGAATAGTAGAAAGGCTTCTTCCCTAAAATACCTTTTTCTCTAACAGACCATCTTCTCTAAAAGGCCCGAAAGTCAAAATGAAATTCTTCCGTTGAAAACCCGAAAAAAGAAGACTTCTGGTCTTGTACAGAGGAAAATCTTCTAGTCTTATCTTAAATATGAATGAAAGCAGTTCTTCAAGGGATGAATACCTTCTTCTCCGAGCCTTTTTGAGAAGAAGACCCTCAGGTCTTCTAGGGAAGAATAGTTAAAGACCTTCTTCTCTACAAGACCCGAAGGAGAATAAGAAATTCTTCCGTTGAAAACCCAAAAAAAGAAAACTCCTGGTCTTGTCTTGTCTTAAAGATGAATGAGAGAAGTTATTCAAGGAAAGAAGACCTTCTCCTCCTGAAGAATACTTTCTAGACTTATTCCAGTGATAAAGACATTCTGCACTTCCAACGAGGAAGACTTTCTAGTCTTCTAGTAAAGAAAACCTTATAGTCTTCTAGTTAAGAAGACCTTCTAGGCTTGTGGTAGACCTCCTTGGTCCTCTTCCAGAGAAGAAGACCGTCTGACCTTCTTTCAAAGAAGACCTCCTGGCCTTCTTCCAGTCTTCCTCCAATGGCCTTCTAGTGAAGAAGAATTTCCAGTCTATTAATGAAGAAGACCTTCTGTTTTTCTAGTAATCTAGTAGTCTTCTAATAAAGAAGACCTTCTCGTCTTCTAGTAAAGAAGACTTTCTGGTCTTTTAGTCAAGAAATCCTTCTGATCTTCTAGTGAAGAAAACTATCTGGTCTTCTAGTAAAGAAGACCTTCTAGTCTTTCAGTAGACCTCCCTGGTCTTCTTCCAGAGAAGAAGACTTTCTGGCCTTCTTCCAATGAAGAAGACCTTCTGGTCTTCCTCCAATGGCCTTCTGGTCAAGAAGACCTTCTGTTTTTCTAGTAATCTAGTAGTTTTCTAATAAAGAAGACTTTCTGGTCTTTTAGTCAAGAAATCCTTCTGGTCTTATAGTAAAGAAAACTATCTGGTTTTCTAGTAAAGAAGACCTTCCATTCTTCCCATGAAAAAAGTCTTTCTGGTCTTCTAATAAAAAGGTCCTTATTTTCTTCAAGGGAAGAAAACTTTCTTCTAGTGGAGAAGACTCTCTGGACTTCTATGCCTTCTGGTCTTCTAGGGAACAAGGCCTTTTGGTTTTCTAGAATTCTGCTAATGAAGCAGACCTTCGGGTCTACTAGTAAAGAAGACCTCCTTCTTCCAGGAAATTTCTTCCAGAGACCTCCTGGTCTTCTTCCAGTGAAGAGGTCTTTCTTCTCTTCTACCAGTGAAGAAGTTCTTCTTCTCTTCTTCCAGTGAAGAAGGCCTTTATATGACTATCTGGTCTTCTAGTACCTTTCGCCTTTCTTTCAGCGAAGAAGACCTTCTGCTCTTCTTCCAGTAATGAAAAATTTCGGATATTTTAGTGTAGAAGGCCTTCTGGCCTTCCTCCAGTGAATAAGACCTCCTGCTCTTCTTCTAGTAAAGATAGCCACCGGGTCTTTTAGGGAAGAGGACTTTCTTTTAAATAAAATTTTCTGGATAAAATGCGCAGCACTTTTTATACCCTTCACTATAGCATGGAGGGTATATTAAGTTTTATCATTCCGTTTGTAACATCTCGAAATATGCGTTTTAGACCCCACAAAGTATATATTTTTCAGATCAGAATAAAATTCTATGTCGATTTAGCGATGTTCGGGCATCTATCTGTCCGCCTATGGCAATCACACTAGCTTCCAAATAAATTGAAGTAGATTTATAAAATTTTAGTCAGACGTGTATTTGGAGTGCAGAACTTTTCGTACTGAAAATGGGCTAAATAGGTCCACGTTTAGATATAGCCCCCATATAACTGTACCTCCCGATATTCGGTATTTTGACGATTTTAGGTACAATATTCACCGGAATTGCTTCAAACTTGGTATTTTAAGTTCGTAATGGATACAGCATATGACAGAAAATTGCCTATGCAGATTCAGGTCTTCGTATAGCCCCCATATAACGTTACATCCCGATATTCCGTAATTTTATGATTTTAGCGACATTATTCACCGGAATTCTTTTAAATTTGGTATTTTATGTTCGTTGTGGGTACTACAGATTATGGCAGAAAAATGTCTATGCAGGTTTACGTCTTCGTATAGCCCATAAACAACCGAACTTCCCAAAATTCGGTATTTTGAGGATTTTAACGAAATCATTCACCGGAATTCATTCAAATTTGGTATTTGAAGTTCGTAATAGGTACTACAGGCTGTGACAGAAAATTGTTTTTGCAGGTCCACGTCTTCATATAGCCCTCATATAACGGTACCTCCCGATATTCGGTATTTTTATAATTTTACCGACATTATTTACCGGAATTGTTTCAAATTTGCTATTTGAAGTTCGTAATGAATACTACAGCCTATGACAGAAAATTGTCTGTGCAGGTCCAATTAGTATAGCCCCCATGTTAACTCCCTATATTCGGTATTTTGATGATTTTAGCGATATTCTTCACCGGAATTGTTTCAAATTTGGTATTTGAAGTTCGTAATGCATACTACAGCCTATGACAGAAAATTGTCTCTGCAGGTTCATGTCTTCGTATAGCCCCCATATAAAGGTACCTCCCGATATTCCGTATTTTGACGATTTTAGGTGCAATATTAACCGGAATTGTTTCAAATTTGACATTTGAAGTTCGTAATGGATACTACACCCTAAGACAGAAAATTTATTGTGCGGATGCACGTCTTCGTAGAGCCCTCATATTGCGGTACCTCCCCATATTCGGCATTTTACTGATTTCAGGGGCATTATTTACCGAAATTTCTTCAAATTTGGTCTTGAAAGTTAGTAATGGGTAGTACAGCCTATTACAGAAAATTGTCTATACAGGTCCAGGTTTTCGTATGGTCCCCATATAACGGTACCTCCCGATATTCGGTATTTTTATGATTTTGCGATGTTTTTCGCCGGAATTGTTTCAACTTCTTATTTGAATTCCCCAATGGGTACTACAGTCTATGACAGAAAATTGTCTTTGCAGGTCCAGTTCTTCGTATGGACCCCAAAATAGGAGTAACTTCCTGTATTTGTGTATTTTTAAGATTTTAACAGAATTTTTAATGGGATTTATTATTTTTTTTTTTTAATTTTCCAAAATCGTTCCAAATTGTAGAGGCTATTCAAAGTTCGGCCCGACCTAACTTACTGCTTTTAAATTTGTTTAATAATTTTTCCTTCAAACATTAACTCAAAAAGTTACAAGTAATTAATTTAAACAAGCTCCTAACATCATTTAAACGAATTTCTAAAGGATATGTAAATACTGAACACCAATCCTCTGCCAACAAAATGTCCCATGTTCCATATTAATCTAGAATAATTACTTTTTACGATATTTGTCAAAGATAGCTACCGCGTTCGGAATATCAATTTCATTTCATTCCCAAACACATTGACACTTTTGCATGCCGTATGAGTAGCTGCCACGTATATTTCCAGCCATTTTCAGTCATTTATTTTCATTTCCTGCTAACAATACTTCATAATCCTTACAACTCTTTCTTTCTTTCGTCCAAATCCCCATTCGCTTTAGTTAGGCAGTGTCATAAACATATGTATGTATTTTCGTATGTATCTTTGTAGCGTTAATGCCAGCCAGTTATTCAGTCAGTCAGTCAGTCAGTCAGTCAGTTTGTCTGGTAGACAGTTGCTCTTTTTTTTTTTTGATTTATTCCACTTGTCACTTCACTATTCGCTCCCAGATAGAACACAACAATCTGTTGGGGTTTATAATCGCATCGCTATGTAAATGGGGGAGTGTCTGTTGTGTCTGTATGTATGTATGTGTCAACAAGTTGATTTGTATATATTTTACATTCTATCTTACAGTTGAACACACACACACTGTTATTTTAACCATGGTAAAAAGGGGTGGGCAACCATTAGCTGTCTCTGCTTCTTTGTTCGACATCATTTCTCTTGGGGATTTTAAAAATACCCTTGACTTTGTATCCTCGTCGGCAGTGAATAAAGTGAGATTATCGCAGATATGAAAGAGATATTTTAAAATTGGGTATCCCCCCCTTTTTTAAACTGGTTTAATAAATAATTGTGGACGAAATAAATGTTAATAGGAAATGCTAATTAAATGGTACAGTATTTTTTAAAAAAAAAAAGGTTTACGATTTTCATGTACCCGGAAAGTAATAAAAATATTTGTAAAAATCCACGATTCCATATTCCAGAAGTCCCAAAAAATATTTGAAAAAATCCAAAATTTACATAAACAAATAAAAAAGCTGTAAGATCGGCCGGTGAAATAATTCCGATGAATCATGTCGCTAAAATCATCAAAATACCAAATATCGGGAGGTACCGATGTATGGGAGCTATACGAAGACGTAGACCTGCACATACAATATTCTGTTATAGGTTGTAATATCCATTAGGAACTTCAAATAAGAAATTTAAAGAATTCCGGTAAATAATATAGCTAATACCAGCGAAATACCGAATATCGGTAGGTACAGTTATATGGGGGCAAAAATGTGAACCTAGGTGGTCATCGGATAATATTTAGCGGGTAAAATAGACCATATATTTTGTGTTGAAAAAATTCAAATTTTTTCATTAAACCGCGAATATTTTAAATCCCGGCGAAATCATAAAGCCATGACAGGGTTACTT
Source organism: Musca domestica (assembly GCF_030504385.1). Taxonomy (NCBI): domain Eukaryota; kingdom Metazoa; phylum Arthropoda; class Insecta; order Diptera; family Muscidae; genus Musca; species Musca domestica. The sequence goes on from NW_026712172.1 coordinate 13,727,440, forward strand.
CTGATCTTTACATTGATGTTAACATCCAACAAATCGGATGTATAGCAAAATATGTGCGATATATATGTCTATCAAAGGAGATATGCTTGAAAGATCTCTTATATGTCGAGAACGGCTGAACTGATTTCGACAGTTCTCATTAATTCAGAATGGCCTCTTTGCAGAAAAGAAAAAACGTCTAAAAAAAACGCATAAAAATATCTCTCTTAAGATGAAAATATTGATTTTGTAAAATTTTCTCAAATTTTTTTTCAATTTTGTCATATTTTTGGCATATTTTCATTTTGAATTAAACATTTGGTAATATTTCTACAGCTAACAAAACTAAGTAGTTAGGATATCAGGATATCATATACAGATCTCGTTTATGGCCCGATCCTTACGAAATTTTGCATGGGGATAAGAATAGAAGCCTACTCTTTTTGGAGATGATCGCCATATATTTAGGGGTTAAAATGGACCAAAAAACTGCAAAATTGTCAGCAGGTCGTAATTATTGCCCGATCCTCGCGCACATTTGAATGGGGGTTACCGGGCATTGCAAAAGCCAAGCAGTTTTGGATGGCCATCCAAAAATATTAAATGTGCGAAATAGTTTGCCAACTTTTGTAGACAAAATACGAAAATGTCCATTCCAGTGACTTTTTGGAGAATTCACAAATACAGGAAAGACGCACTTCTGACTATTTCGTTAACGCTGATTTCGTTGAAGAATATAGTCAAATTTCTGTATCTCATATAGATGCGTTTCAGTCAAACACCAATAATAAATGTTAATCTTTTGCCACTTCTGAGAGGTTATAGGTCTTTGGGAAATATTGGTTCCAGATCTAGGAAGACCATTTACGTGCAACATCTACCAATAAATTGGAAATGAGCAAATTAGTTTAAGTTGTTATTATTCGAAAATTAGAGAACGAAACCTGATGGTTTTCTTTTATTATTTGTCACAATATCTTGTGGAATTCTTTCGAGTATTTCGCCTATGTAAGCTGTATGGTTTATTATAGTGTTGTAGGGTATTCAACGGTCGGCCCCGCTCGACTGTAGCCTTTGCTTACTTGTTTTTTTTAAGTTTCGCATTTGAATATTGTAATGGCTTATGACAAATGTTACCTATGTAGGTCCATGTCGTCGTATAGACCCTAATGATAGGAACACAATTGGAGCGAACGACGAATTTTTTCGCGGCGTATGTTCGTCGTCAAAAATAAAACACATATGTGTATATGGAAGTGCACACAATCACGGCACCGGCGAAAATTTCGTCGGTCGCCGCGAACTCAATTAGCTTTATTTCTATTTCATACGCCGGCGACCGGCGAACAAAACAGTACAAGGTGGCCATACTTGTACGAATTTTATGTGTTTTAGTAAATAAAGTTACTTTTTACTTTAAAATTTGTTATGGTCACTCTACTATCTGTTACTCGTATAAAAAAACATAATTAATTTGTTTATTTATTTGTGTACTTGCGCCTGAGTGAAGATGGATATCAGTGAATTTATAATAGAGAAGATGGACATAAGTGAAATTATAATAGAGAACGTAAAGAATTATGTGTTCTTGTATAATTCATTGTAGTCAACAAATGAGCAAAAAGTAAACAACTTCATCAGCTGTTTTATAATTTCGTCGGTATTGTGTTCCATACGACGAATTTTCGCGGCTCATTTTGTCGCCGCGTAGGGCGAAATTCGTCGTTCGCTCCAAATAGGGGAGGGTATTCAAATTTCGGCCCAGCCGAACTTAAAGCTTTTTTAGTTGCTACTTTTATATTCCATGACATTGAGAACCTTTAAAAAATGCTTGAAAAATCAAAGAAAATCCTTTATAGATTTTAAAAATCTACAATTTAAAGATCCTTTAAAAATATTTAAAAAAAAATCTGCGACATTGAGGTTCTTAATTTCTTTTTTTTTTTTCAATTTCACGATTAATATTTCAAACATCTACCTTTGTTGATAAAGGAACAAAAAACTACAGGTTAGTTGTTCTGAAAAATTAAAAATTAAAAAATCCCATAACGCCAACTTCACAGAAAATAAATTTCATTTCGTTTTTTTTTTAAATATTGAAACCAAATACCAATAGGAAACCTTCTCTTCTTGGACTGGCATCGAACTGCCAGTCAGTTGGTTTCCGCTCTGACATTGTCATTGGTTTTTCTTTGTTGATTAAAAATTTAAAAATGTGTTTTTTTTTTTTTTTTTGTAAACTTCCAAAAAAGAGAAAAGTTTTTCCATTTTTGGTTTCTCGTTACTCCGATTTTGTTTTGTTTTGGGGTTTTGTTGGCAAACATATGGCGATGATGGAATTCCATTGTTGGGGCCAAAGGTAAATTGATACGAAAATAAAAGAAATTGAATTCATGTGTTACAATTTTTCTCCATTTTCTTTTTTTTTCATTTCACATTGGAATCGCAGCACAAACATGTCTGCGAAACATTTCTGAACCATTGATTTCAGTAACTGGCAAGAAAAAAGTGAAATAATAAACAAGCCAGAGCATATGCCTTTCGTTGCACAGCAGCAGCAGCGGTAGCGCAGGGTAAATTTGTTTAAATGTAACATTAAACTATGATATGAAATTGATATGTAGGCAAGGGGAAAATTAACAGAAAAAGTTAAAATGGTTAAGTTATATTTTTTTGACTTTCTGAAAATACTTTTGAAGATGGAATATTTTTTTAAATTTATCAAAGAAAAAAATATTTTTTTAAATAAATATTTAAATAAATAAAAAAAATAAATATTTAAATAAAAATAAGTAAATAAATAAAAAATAAAAAAATAAATAAATAATAATAATATTTTCTGCACAGAAAGAGAAGCAATAATCCGGTTTTGCAAATCATAATATTTGATCCAGTGCTTGATCAGTTGCGAACAAAGGACAATATGGGTCCACTCCATCAAGTTCCTTCCCACAAAAAGTCAACATTTTCGATAATTACTTCTCTTATAAAATGTGATGTATGAGTCCGATTGTATTATGTATTCAAAAATTATATTAACCCAAGGTCTGGTGTAAGGAAGGCCAAAATCGGCCCGCTCCTTTTGGTACCTCCCACACAGAAAGAGAAGGGATAATCCGATTTTGCTCCAACTTTACAAATCCTAATAGTTCGGTCAGTGCTCGGTCAGATCAAAATATTGAATATCCATTCAACTCATAAAACGCAAAATTATCGTCCGATTCCATTTACACTTGGCACATCTCAATATATCTATCAACACTAGATCTGTAATAAAGACCGGTAGAGATCGGATCATTTCTTTTGGTACCTCCCCCGCAAAGGTCAAAGTTTTAAAAACCCATCACGTTTTTCTTCATATTTCACTAATCCCATTATTTTTACCAACACAAGATATGCTGTGCAGATGGGATATATCTATCCTCTCCTTCTGGTACCTCCCCCACAAAGGGTCAAAATTTTGAATATCCATGAAGCTTGTAAAAAACGAAATTAACATCCGATCTCATTCAGACTTAACACATCTCAATATTTCCATCAACACAAGATCTGTTATAAAGATGATAGAAATCTGACCATTCCTTCTGGTACCTTCCCCACAAAGGGTCAAGGTTTTGAATATCCAACACGTTTATAAAATACAAAATAAGAAATAAGCATCAGGTTTTCTTTATTTTTCACAACATCCCATTACTTCTACCAAAAAAGATCTTCTGTGAAGATGGGATACATAGGCCCACTCCTTCTGGTACCTCCCCACACAAAGGGTTAAAATTTTGAAAGAGCGAAATAAGCATCCAACTCTTTTCAAATTTCACACACAAAAACATTTTTGCTGGACCTCAAGATCTGTTGTGAAGATGATATATACCTGTGAACCCTTTCTGGTACCTCACCCACAAAGGGTCACAATTTACAATTCATTTATCTGTCATAAGTTGCGAAACAAGTAAGTAATTTTTTACAACTTGCCATATCTAAATATATGTATCTCAACCAGAAACCTGATATGAATATGGAATTTATGATTTCGCATAAATTGGACATAAATGTTCAATACAATACTAATATTTTATCTGTATTAGATGAGGTATGAAAATGAAATACTTCGGTCGGCTATATCTGGTACCTCATGCATACTTTCTAAAAATGATCACATATCTCATTAAAAGTAAAGGAAGTAGCCTATATAGTCCAAACCTGGCCCATCGCAATATTTATATCATATTTATTTAGGTCCTATAGGAAATGGAAAATATTTTCCCATTCCTTCGGAACCTACTCCCTAGAGGATCAACAATTTGAATAATCATAACAGAAGTCAAAATATATTTAAATAATCGTATATTGGCATGTGTCGGCAAACCCGTCTGATACTTTTTAACTTGTTATACCCTCCACCATAGTATGGAGGGTATATTACATTTGTCATTCCGTTTGTAACACCTCGAAATATACATTTTAGACCCCACAAAGTATATATATTCTTGATCAGCATAAAACTCTATGTCGATTTATCAATGTCCGTAAGTCTGTCTGTCTACCCGTCTGTCCGTCACTCTAGCTTCCGAACGAAATTAAGTAGGTTGATAGATTTTTACTCAAATGTGTACTATGTCTGCAGTACTTCTGGTATTGAAAATGGACCATGTAGGTCCACGTCTTCGTATAGCCCCCATATAGCGGTACCTCCCGATATGCGGTATTTTGATGATTCTAGCGACATTTTTACCGGAATTGTATCAAAATTACTATTTAAAGTTCGTAATAGATGCTACGGCTTAAGACAGAAAATAAGCCATGTAGGCCCACGTCTTCGTATAGCCCCTATATAACGGTACCCCCCATATTCGGTATTTTCAAGATTTTAGCGACATTATTTACCGGAATTGTTTCAAATTTCGCATTTGAAGTTGGTAATGGATACTACAGCCCATGACAGAAAAGTGTTTGTGCAGGTCCACGTTTTATAACTCCCATTGTACCCCCTTTATTCGGAATTTTGATGATTTTAGCGACATTATTCAACGGAATTGTTTCAAATTTGGTATTTGAAGTTCCAAAAGGATAGTACAGCCTAAGACAGAAAATTTACTGTGCAGGTCCACGCCTTCGTATAGCCTCCATATAATGGTACCTACCTATTTTCGGTACTTTGATGATTTTAGCGACATTATTCACCGGAATTGTTTCAAATGTGGTAGTTGAAGTTCAAAATGGATACTACACCCTAAGACAGAAAATTGTCTGTGCGGGTCCACGTCTTCGTATAGCCCCCATGTAACGGTACCTCCCTATATTCGGTATTTTGATGATTTTAGCGACATTATTCACCGGAATTGTTTCAAAATTGGTATTTGAAGTTCGTAATGGATCCTACAGCCTGTGACAGAAAATTGTCTATGCTGGTCCAGGTCTTCGCACAGCTCCAATATAACGGCACCTCCTTATATACGATATTTTGATTATTTTAGTAACAATACTCACCGAAATTCTTTGAAATGTCGTACTTAAAGTTCGTAATGGATGCAACAACCTGTGACAGAAAATTGTCTGTGAACGTTTCCGCGTTTTGGTATAGCCCCATATAACGGTACCTCCCTATATTCGGTATTTTGATGATGCGGGTCCACGTCATCGGCTCCATTCGGTATTTTTAAGATTCTTAGAGATTTCTTTATTGGATTTTATTGTTTTTTCCTTCCTCGTTCCAAGTTGTGAAGGGTATTCAAATTTGACCCGTCCGAACTTATAGCTTTTTTCCATGTTTTTATTATTTTTTAACATCACCCATTGCCTTTATGTGCAAAAAATTTGTCCTTCCGTCAGCAAAATCCTTTTATCTATATATATAAATGTAAGTTGTGTTAGTTACTACGCTTATAACTTAAGAACCGCTGGACTAATTTTAACGATTCACACAAATTCGGAGTTGTCTCCTCTCCGAAAAGGATAATATCCAAAAAAATCGCGTAAAAATGTGATATATTAACATTTTCATTTTGACTTTTCAAATGTACAATAGTAATGTTTTATTTTGCATGATTTTTTTCCATTTTGACTTACTTTTTTCTAATGTACATTTGTAGTGTTTTTTATATTTTATTTTTGAATTCGAATATTAAAACCAATTTATTTAATTGACTTGATTTCTTGAAAACTGAAATTGATGGCGGATACATGGAAGTGTAGTACCGAATTATATGGTGGCAAACGGAACAGATGATATCGAAATAATTTAACGCGGTCACACCAAAAGAAAGATAATTATTAATTAAAAGATAACTACTTTTTCAAAATCACTAAAAAATCACGAAAAAGAGATCTCATTGCAAAAAATTTTAAAATAATAGTAAGGGTCTTTAAACATTTGCTGTAATAAATCAGCGAACAAGTTGAAGATTTTTTTCAAATTGTTATTCTTCTTTTGCCATTTTTTTTTTTCAATTTGTATTATCATATTGAATTCAGTGGATTTTTTGTGAACAAATATACAATTTTTCACCAAAAAAAATGAAATAAGTTCGAAATACGATGTTAACTGACATCTACCTTTCAACTACAGGGCCGACATCGTGGTTCAGATGGAAGATGCGAACACATTTAAACAACCAAATATGACAGAAAAAGCCTAATGGAGCTCAAAATGCAAAATTCTTTGGGAGCACAATCAGTAAAATACCAAATATAAAAAGTTAGGGTTAGGGAACCATCATGCAGATAATTGCTCCATAGGGATTTATTAAAGTAAAGTCCCCACATTGGAGTATCCCCAAGTCCACTAATCCACAATCCATCTAATGTGTGGCCAGAAAAGAAAATTTGGTATTCTATTGAATTTGTAACCCCCAAGAGAATATTGGTTGGAAACGTAGATTTGGGATGTACATCTATATGAAATAAATTGTGGAAACATGAACAAATTACAAATATAAGAAAGTAGCACGGGACTGAATATTTGTTGAATCGTCATTGAATTATACTATGATGAAAAATATGGTGGATAAAACTATTTTTACTCATTTAAATCACACGAAATTTTTTTCAGTTTGACATGCTATGTTGTTCTGCTATGTTTTTGATTTGGTCTCTATTTGTCATATTGGATTATAAGGGGTAGAAGAATGCTTTCAATGTAGGTCGATGTCTCGGAGTAGTGCCCATATAAAGGTACCTCCTGATTTTACCATATTTCAAAGGATTTGGCTAAAAATGTGTATTTGGTGGATGAAAATCTTACACAAAAATTTCAACATATCTACAAATTTTAGAATGATTTCATATAATAGTACCCCCTCAAGTCCACCTTTTGGCGGACAAACAAACCGACATGGTTAGGGGGACTTATAAGAACTCTAATGGACAATCTGAGGTGCTAATGGCTTTAAAAAAGTAATTAACTTTGGCTATTCTTAATTCATTCAGCCCTCAATTATGAGGTGTACAAAATACAGCAAATTCCAAATTACTGCTCATTTGACTGGAAGATTTTGCTACGATTTTACCACACTAAAAATTAATTTGTTCCCTTACATGGGGATAAGATTGATATATACTTTTTAATAGATTTGTATAGCCCCTTTGAAGCCCACGGTTTAAATATTGAAGCCCACGGCTTAAATATGGGTATAGGTATTTTAAAACACTTAATCGACCAGTACGCGAACACTTATATCCGTCATATCTGTGAATAATTATGCTTTGACAAATATGCATAATAACTACGGGCCGGCAACGCGGACCGGGCCAGCTAGTATACAATAAATCTGATTAAGGATATATCGATTGAAATCGGATTAAGGATATATATGGGAGCTTCATGCAAATCTTAGCCGTTATCGATAAAATGAGGCAAAAGTATTTCTGAGCTCTATAAGATATCTGGTACTACTGGTATTACGAATATTAAGTCCTTCATACCAAATAGGATGAAACATATATATGGGAGCTATAGCTATATCTGAACCGATTTTCACCAAATTTAATTTACTTGCTTCTAGACTGAATTCGGTCGAATGTGCCAAAATTCAAATTTGGACTGATTTTGGTCATTTGGTGCACAATTAAACCGAAATCGGTTAAAGATACATATGGGAGCTATAACCAAATCTGAACCGATCTTGACTAAATTTTATACACTTATTTCAGAGCTGTATCTGATATCTGGCACCAAAGATCCTTATTGTGGAATGCATATTACGCGTGTGAGGGACTTTAAACCCCAAATCGGATAAAACATATATGTGGGAGCTATGGCTATATCTGAACCGATTTTTACCAAATTTAATGTACTTGCTTCTAGACTTAATTCGGTTGGATATGCCAAAATTCAGGCAATTTCGACTGATATTGGCCACTTGGTGCACAATTAACCCGAAATCGGTTGAAGATATATATGGGAGCTATAACCAAACCTAAACCGATCTTGACAACATATATATGGGAGCTAGAGATATATCTGAAGCGATTTTCAGCAAATTTGATGTGCTTGCAAATTCGGTCAAATGTGCCAAAATTCAGGCCATTTTTACTGATATTGGCCATTTCGTGCACAATTAACCCGAAATCGGCTTAAGATATATGGGAGCTATATCTAAATCTGATCCGATTATCACCAATTTCAATAAGGTTCTTCCTTGGGCCAAACGAATATTGTCTGGAAAATTTCATCTCAATCGGATAATAAATGCGACCTGCATTTTGTTCACAAGAATACACGGACGGACGGGCGGACCTACGGAGTGACATAAATCGTCTCAGAAAGTGATTCTATGAAGATTCTCAAAAGTAACTATGGGTCTATCTCGCTTCCTTCTCCACGTTACAAACAAATGCACAAAGACATAAACCAGTCCCAATTGCATTTTTTGCAATGGAGCCGCACTTAGATTACCGATGTATGGAGATATACGATATCGTTAAGCTATTTAAAAAATTCTCTTCCAGGGGATAAAGTACTCCGAAGGAACTCCTTGTGTACATTTTCAGACGATTACATGGAAAATCTTGGCTACCATCATTAAAATATAGAATATTAGAGGTATACGATATCGTGGACCTATATAGACAATTCTCTTCCAGTGGGTGAAGTACTCCCAAGGAACTCCTTTTGTTAATTTTCAGAAAATTCCATTGACAATTTTGGCTACAATCATCAAAATGCAGAATATCAGATGTATACGATATCGTGGACCTATATAGACAAGTCTCTTCCAGGAGGTAAAGTACTCCGAAGGAACTCCTTTTGTTAATTTTCAGAAAATTCCATTGACAATTTTGGCTAAAATCATCAAAATGCAGAATATAAGAGGTATGTGATATCGTGGACCTATATAGACAACTCTCTTTTAGGGGGTAAAGTACTCTGAAGCATCTCCTGGTGTGGATCCTTAGACAATTCCATTAAAAAATTTGGCTATAATCATCAAAATACCGAATATCCGGGAGGTACCGTTATAATGGGGGGGGGTGGGTATACGATATCTTGGACCTATATAGACAATACCCTTCCGGGGTGTAAAGTACTCAGAAGAACTCCCATTCCATTGAAAATGTGGCTAAAATCATCAAAATACCGGATATTGGGGGAGCCATTCGATATCGTTGACCGATATGGCCCATCTTCGAACTTGACCTGCTTGTACACAAAAGACTGATCTGAGCAAAATTTTAGCTTCTTATCTTAATTTGTTTTGACTCTAGCGGGATTACAAAAGACCTACCGACCGACAGGACGGACCGACGGGACTAAATCGTCTTAGAATTTTACGCTAATCAAGAATATATAAGCTTTGTTAGGTTTAAAATTATTATTTCGATGAGTTGCAAATGGAATGGCGAACTTAATATACCGAGTCATTCGAACGTCCGTTTAAACTTTTTGAAATAATACGCCATCTCTATAATCCCACAACAGATTACCAAATATTTACAGTAGGTCTTCCTAATTTTCTATTTCGTTCAAAATTTAAGTTTGAAAACCAACATTATTTCCCATTACAATGAAAAAATGGCATGGAGCAAAATGTAAAACCTCAAAACTCTCTTGTAATATTTCCTTTACACACACACACACTCACACAAATCTACATTCACATTTAAAATCCTTGTCCTTATGCCATTCTGTGGTGGTCTCCATCCAACTTTGGGCATCTCGTTGACCATTAATCTTTTTACCACCAGCAGTCAAAGCAATGGCTGCGAGAGCACAGGAATTCCATATCATGGACACAACACTATAACAATCCGACTAATTGTCACATAAGCACTTTGGTGTCACAAGGATACGTTTTGTTTGTCTTCACCCCAGCCCCCATCCGTCTTCCTCTCTTCTTTCTATTTCGTTTCCAATACTTGCCACACAGCTAAGATACACACTCTGCTCTGCTCACCACACATTTGGTTTGTATTTTTTAAATGCGGCATTCAATGCCGCAATGTTGTGGCAGAAGTTTTTCTGTGATTTATTATCTAACACTGGCTCGCACACATACCCAGCCATACACTCACACATACAATATGGGTGAACAAACATTACGACTTACGACTGTAAAGTTACAACAGGGTTTGCTTGCTAGTAGTTTACTTTCGGTTTGTGTAGAGGTTTACGCTCTTCCTTTTCATTCAAATTGATGGCAGTCGTGCGAGAGGAGGGCAAAGAGAGAGGAAAGTCTTTCTCTCTCTCTCTTCTCCCTAGCACACCAAACGCATTCGAAAGTCCTTTTTTAATGGGACTTGAACACTTTTGCAACATAAGCCTTAAATGGTGGCTGCCGCATTTAAAAACAAAGTCTGGTGTTTATGGATTTTGTTTCTTTCGCATTTCAGCCAGGATTATTATTAGCAAAACTCGTTAAAAACTTTTTGCACTTTTTCATAAAACGCCACAAAAAATAGAAAAAAATATTAACAACTCTTTATCATGAAAAATATTCACACAATCGGAATAAATTGAAATAATCTGCAGACGCTCAGAAATATGCCGAGAAAGTAAATTAGTTAATCTTTTACTTTTGAAAGTTTTTTTTTTTTATTTTAAACTAGCTGGCCCGGTCCGCGTTGCCGGCCCGTAGTTATTATGCATATTTGTCAAAGCATAATTATTCACAGATATGACGGATATAAGTGTTCGCGTACTGGTCGATTAAGTGTTTTAAAATACCTATACCCATATTTAAGCCGTGGGCTTCAATATTTAAACCGTGGGCTTCAAAGGGGCTATACAAATCTATTAAAAAGTATATATCAATCTTATCCCCATGTAAGGGAACAAATTAATTTTTAGTGTGGTAAAATCGTAGCAAAATCTTCCAGTCAAATGAGCAGTAATTTGGAATTTGCTGTATTTTGTACACCTCATAATTGAGGGCTGAATGAATTAAGAATAGCCAAAGTTAATTACTTTTTTAAAGCCATTAGCACCTCAGATTGTCCATTAGAGTTCTTATAAGTCCCCCTAACCATGTCGGTTTGTTTGTCCGCCAAAAGGTGGACTTGAGGGGGTACTATTATATGAAATCATTCTAAAATTTGTAGATATGTTGAAATTTTTGTGTAAGATTTTCATCCACCAAATACACATTTTTAGCCAAATCCTTTGAAATATGGTAAAATCAGGAGGTACCTTTATATGGGCACTACTCCGAGACATCGACCTACATTGAAAGCATTCTTCTACCCCTTATAATCCAATATGACAAATAGAGACCAAATCAAAAACATAGCAGAACAACATAGCATGTCAAACTGAAAAAAATTTCGTGTGATTTAAATGAGTAAAAATAGTTTTATCCACCATATTTTTCATCATAGTATAATTCAATGACGATTCAACAAATATTCAGTCCCGTGCTACTTTCTTATATTTGTAATTTGTTCATGTTTCCACAATTTATTTCATATAGATGTACATCCCAAATCTACGTTTCCAACCAATATTCTCTTGGGGGTTACAAATTCAATAGAATACCAAATTTTCTTTTCTGGCCACACATTAGATGGATTGTGGATTAGTGGACTTGGGGATACTCCAATGTGGGGACTTTACTTTAATAAATCCCTATGGAGCAATTATCTGCATGATGGTTCCCTAACCCTAACTTTTTATATTTGGTATTTTACTGATTGTGCTCCCAAAGAATTTTGCATTTTGAGCTCCATTAGGCTTTTTCTGTCATATTTGGTTGTTTAAATGTGTTCGCATCTTCCATCTGAACCACGATGTCGGCCCTGTAGTTGAAAGGTAGATGTCAGTTAACATCGTATTTCGAACTTATTTCATTTTTTTTGGTGAAAAATTGTATATTTGTTCACAAAAAATCCACTGAATTCAATATGATAATACAAATTGAAAAAAAAAAATGGCAAAAGAAGAATAACAATTTGAAAAAAATCTTCAACTTGTTCGCTGATTTATTACAGCAAATGTTTAAAGACCCTTACTATTATTTTAAAATTTTTTGCAATGAGATCTCTTTTTCGTGATTTTTTAGTGATTTTGAAAAAGTAGTTATCTTTTAATTAATAATTATCTTTCTTTTGGTGTGACCGCGTTAAATTATTTCGATATCATCTGTTCCGTTTGCCACCATATAATTCGGTACTACACTTCCATGTATCCGCCATCAATTTCAGTTTTCAAGAAATCAAGTCAATTAAATAAATTGGTTTTAATATTCGAATTCAAAAATAAAATATAAAAAACACTACAAATGTACATTAGAAAAAAGTAAGTCAAAATGGAAAAAAATCATGCAAAATAAAACATTACTATTGTACATTTGAAAAGTCAAAATGAAAATGTTAATATATCACATTTTTACGCGATTTTTTTGGATATTATCCTTTTCGGAGAGGAGACAACTCCGAATTTGTGTGAATCGTTAAAATTAGCCCAGCGGTTCTTAAGTTATAAGCGTAGTAACTAACACAACTTACATTTATATATATAGATATATAATTGCTAGTATCAGACCAAATGCAGTAAATTTCGGACGTACGTTTCCTTCTCGAAGTGATATCATGCACGCTACAGCAATGTTATTTGGTGTACAAGTTTAAAATGTGTAATAGTTCCCCCTGAAACGAAACCATAACTGCTCTAAAACCAAATGTGAGAGGTGGTATGATTTACTCCAAATAACTTCTTTTGTTACGGGAGCTGTACTAAATATGCCCAGTAGTGTAGGGTATATATAGTCGGGCCCGTCAGCCTTTCTTTATTTTTCCTTACAGGTTTTCCTTGGGAATTTAAATTAGAATAAGGTACATTTTCTTTTGTGGACTTATTAAGAAATGATGATTTCCAAGTTTACGATAGTATGGAGGGTATATTAAGTTTGTCATTCCGTTTGTAACACCTCAAAATATACATTTTAGAACCCACAAAGTATACATATTCTTGTTCAGCATAAAATTCTATGTCGATTTAGCGATGTCTGTCTGTCTGTGGAAATCACTCTAGCTTCTTTTGTTATTGAAAATGGCTCGTGTAGGTCCACGTCTTCGTATAGCCCTCATATGACGGTAACTCCCAATATTCGGAATTTTAATGATTTTAGCGGCAATATTAACCGGAATTGTTTAAATTTGGTATTTAAAGTTCGTAATGGATACTACAATCTAAGACAGAAAATTGTCTGTGCAGGTCCACGTTTAGAACCCTCATGCTACCTCCCTATATTCGGTATTTTGATGATTTTAGCTACATTATAAACAGATTTATTTTCAAGTTTCGCATTTGAATATTGTAATAGTTTATGACAAAGTTACCTATGCAGGTCCACGTCGTCATATAGACCCTAATATATGGCTACATTCGGTATTTTTAAGATTTCATCAGAATTTTTAACGTATGTTATTTATTTGAAAATTGCCAAATTTGTACCAAATGGTGGAGGGAATTCCAAGTTCGGCCCATCCGAACTTACAGCTTTTTTACTTGTTTTTTTTATAAAATAGTAATTTAAAAATTTTTCCAATATTATTTAATTTTTTAGTTTTTGTATCGTCGTTTTAAATCACAGTTTATATGGGTGTATACGTTCTAACAATACGCATACGCCCCATTTGTGCTTTGTTAAAATTCCCTCCTTTTGTAGTACGAGTATTTTCAAAATTCCCATTGTGAAAACAGTTTTTCTCTTCGAACATATCATCAATATTGATTTCTTTTCAATGTTCATAGAACTTCCCCTTGCAACAAACAACCCAAACCCTGGTGTTTACATTGCGGATACAGCAGTATTTTACCCACATGCACACACACAAACACACATTTACGTTGAATTATTGATGTTGACTATCTGTGTGTGTGTGTGTATGTACCTTTCTGTAATATCATTGATTTCTCCACTTGTCATGTCCAACAGAAATATTTCACTTTGAAAACTCAGGCATGTTGTGCGATACAAAGAGCCACGCTGTTGCTGATGATGGTGTTGGTGTTGGTGATGGCCATGCTGGAGATGATGGAGAAAGCCCTCATCGAGGCTATTGTTGATGCTGCCATATGCCGGTGTCCCGGCAGCTGTTGTCGTGCCGTTGCCATCATTGCTGTTGCCTGTCATAGCCATTTGACCCTGAACAGTAATGGCGGCCGCATGCGGAGTAAGTGGCGAATGTTGGGCCGATGTATTACAGCTGCTCGTGGCACTGGATGGGCCACCGCTGGCATTGCCAGCATGTTGCTGATGCTGGTGCTGAGAGTGATGCGGATGATGATGGTGGTGATGATGATGGTATCGTGGCACATTCAATAAATCCAGAAATTGTGAAAGTCTTCGGCAGCTGCAAAGTGTTAAATGGAAATGTTTGATTTTATTTTTCTATTATTTTTTTATTTTGGAGGGGGAAGAAATTGTTTTGGGGTTTATTTTTGAGAGCCATTCATTGTGGTGATATTTGTTAATGGTCCATTGAATTGCCAGCATGCTAGGATATTTTTGCCACAGTGAAACCTTTTTTGAGGGAGGAGACATAGAGCGGAAAGTTGAAGTGTTGTCACACCAAAAAAATGTTGGTCCCCTTTTTTGGAGAATATTTTCAAAAAGAAACCTTCAAGCCAAAAGAAATCAATATTTATAGTCAATTATATAACATACAGGGTTCCACTGTATGTTGTTTCATATCTCGGTTTTTCCATTTTTTTATTCGATATGACCCTTTATATTTTTGGTTGCAAAATGGAAATATTTACTTTAACTCTTCTGTTTTGGCCAGTGGGTTTTTTTTACGTTTTCCAAAAAGCTCTCTCTCTCTCTCTCGCTCCCTGTCTCAGTGTCCGCTTTTTTTTCTCTTTGTGGCAAACAAAAATAACACATTCCAAACACATTTTATTTTCCTCCATTGAATATTCCAATACAAACGCAATATCACTTTGTGTACATTCGTTGTATACTCATGTCAAACATGCTGCCAGCCTTAAAATATGCTATATATATTGAATTGTAAACATGACTCAATGGTTAAACATATAGTATTGTTTTCTTTGTGGGAATTTTATAACAGTTTTGAATGTTTAGAGAATGAGAAGGGGGAGGATTAAAAATTTTGCTTATATGTAAATTTTTTTCAAAGTCAATTGTTGTGTTTTTAATGTAGCATAAATTTACGATATTCGTCATATTTTTGTTGATTAATTTTAAAATATTATTTTTTAACAACATCAAGTTAATACAAAATATACATATAGCAATAAATTTTAAAGCATGCTTTACGGCTTTATGGTAATAATTGCATATAGATTTGTAGGACATTTCTTGGGTATAGAATTTAGATTGATATACTTCAAACATCGACACTCCATTAATATACAGGTTGAGATAAAAAGAACTGCAACAAAGTCATTTTTACATTTTTTTTTTTTTTTTTTTTTAATGAAACCAAAAAATGTCATAGATAGCATAAGCTCATAGAATGAGTTTAGATTTGTTCGAATTGGTCACCTTTGGCACAAATTATGGCCTTTAAACGGCCAATGAAACCGTCCAAGCTGCCTGGATGTTGCTCTGCGGTATTTTGGCCCATTCACGGCGAAGCGCTTGCTTGAGGTGATCGACACTTTCGCATTTTTTAGTGCCAACCTTGCTTTCCAAAATACTCCACACACAATAGTCCAACGGATTACTATCTGCAGATTTTGGTGGTTAATGTTCGCTGGAAATGAAGCGGGGAACCTCATTTTGTAACCATTCTTGGGTGGCGCGTGCTGAGTGCGATGGTGCTGAGTTCTGTTGAATGTCCAAGGTCTGTGGCCAAAATGTTTTCGTGCCCAAGCCCTTAAAAAACCCTCCAGAATATTTTCGCTTTAATATTCGGCATTTACTCTGATGCCACGTTCGATTAATACGAGCGGAGAGCGACCATCGGCTGTTATGGCGGCCCACACCATCACCATGGCCGGCGCTTGAGTTCTGGTGGCCAACCGAAGGTACACATTTTCAGCCGACCTCTTTGGCAAGTAAACACGATCATCATTCATTTTGTTTGTTTACAAACTGTAGTTGTTGGACAACGGATGTTTTCTCATCGGAGAAAATCAAATTCGGCAGTTCACGACTTTCAGCCAAGCGAAACAACTCTTTGGCTCTTTTGAGTCTATTTTCTTTCTGTTGCGGTGTAAGTACTTGGACTTTTTGGAATTTCAATGTACAGCCAGCTAATTCTTCAATATTTGCCGAATGGAATATTGCGATATGTTCAGCTCACGAGCCATTTTTCGACCACTGCTATAACTGCGGTTTTCGATCAAGTCGCTTCTTTACATTTGGAACAATTTCTGCTGATGTTGCTGTTTTCTTCCGTCCACTTCCTTGACGTCGGGCTACGCTTCCAGATGGTACGAGACACAAAAGATTTATTCAGATTTAAATGCTGGAGTGCTCTAACGATAGCCACTTATGGTTTTCCAGCCAAATATAAAGAAATCACACTATCACGCTTAAATTCCATCACGAATAACTTTTTTTCTGTAAAATTCCCACCAAAATGCTTTTGTACGCTTGTAAAGAATATAATGAGCTGTCACTGGAATAATTTTAACAGCTGTCCGACGAGTGGCTTAGAAATGGCAGCAGTCTAAAGTTGGTTGCAGTTTTTTTATCTCACCCTATATTGATAACAAATTATACTAAATACATTCAATTTTTACATTTTTGTTTAGTATATTTTCCGGTCTCGTAATTTTGGATCTAAAATTCTCTCTTACTGGTAATGCCATGTTACCAGCCCTTCTTATATAAATTAGGGTTTTTTCTTTCTATAAATATTTTTATTTAAACTATGTAAAACATACATTATCAATATTAATATCATACACACAATTATGTAGCATAGTTTAAGGAAGAATAATGCTGTAGATATTTTTCAAATTATGTTATTGTGTTAATATTAATAAGTATTTTAAATGATTTCTCTTAAAATATTACAAGCAACTTTCAAAGCATACTTTAGGGATGCAATGTAATATAATGTACATTTATATACCATATGTAGAGGGAGTTATTATTCCCTCCACCATAGTATGGAGGGTATATTAAGTTTGTCATTCCGTTTGTAAAACCTCGAAATATACATTTAGGGCCCCACAAAGTTTATATATTTTTGATCAGCATAAGATTCTATGTCGATTTAGCGATGTTCAACCGTCTGTCCGTCAGTGGAAATTACTCTAGCTTCCAAACGAAATGAAGTAGGATGATAAAATTTTACTCAAATATGCATTATGTCTACAGGACTTTTGGTATTTAAAATGTGCCATGTAGGTACACGTCTTGGTATAGTCCCCATATCAAGGTACCTCACTATTTTCGGTATTTTGGTGATTTAAGAGACATTATTCACCGGAATTGCTTCAAATTTGGTATTTTAAGTTCGAAATGGATACTAGAGCCTAAGACGGAAAATTGTCTGTACAGGTCCACGGTTTCGATAGCCCTCAAATATCGGTACCTCCCGATATTCGGTACTTTGATGATTTTAGCGACATTATTCACCAGAATTGTCTAAAATTTGGTATTTGAAGTTCGTAATCGATACTACAGCCTATGACAGGAGATTGTTTGTGCATGTCCATGTCTTCGTATGGCCCTCATATAGAGGTACCTCCGGATATTCGGTATTTTAATGATTTTAGCGACATTATTCACCGGAATTGTTTAAAAATTGTAGTTCGTAATGGATACTGCAGCCCATTACAGAAAATTGTCTGTGTAGGTCTTCGTCTTCGTATAGCCCCCGACGGTAACGGTATCTCCCGATATTAAGTTTTTTTGATGGTTTTAGCGACATTATTCACCGGAATTATTTCCGGAATTTAAATTTGGTATTTAAAGTTCGTAATGGATAGTACAGCCTAAGACAGAAAATTGTCTCGGGAGATCCACGTCTTCGTATAGCCCCCATATAACGGTACCTCCCGATATTTTGATGATTTTTGCCACATTTTTTCACGGATTTTTCTAAAACTTGGTATTTTTTGGTCATGTATTTCCTAATGAGTTCTAGCTTCAGTGACGGAACGTTGAATATTTAGGTCCACGTTTTCCTTAGAAGCACATATATAACGATACCCACCGATATCCGAAGTTTTGATAATACTAGTCACATTTACCCACGAAACTGTTTTAAATTTGGCATTTAAAAAGATTTGATAGATGACAATCCTTGAAGAATAAAATTGTCTGCAGAGGTTCCCGTTTTAGTATGACCCCCATATAACGGCCTAACCCACTTTATGGTTTTTTGAAAAGTTTAATAGCATTATCCAAATGGTCTTACAGGTATATGAAGTTTAAAGTGGAACACGTTTGAATTCAGATACTTTTATATAAAAATGTTTTAACTAATGGTGAAGGGTTTAAAAGTTAGGCCCTGCCGAACTTAAAGTGTTTTATTGTTTTTTTTTTTGTTTTTTTGATATTTTTGGACAGTAAATTCTGTGTTTCACATAAAATGTTATGTTTAAGGTTACATTTATTGATTTAGCCTAAAAGTATGCAAACTTATTTTCTAAATTATATATTTTTTACAATTTACTATACATATTTCTATACTTAATATAAATTGTTCGTTTTTATATGATTTTATAATTGCATGCCTTAATTACAGATCTGCAGGTATATCTTATTTTAAAAAAGTTTTAAATCTATTTGATAAAACTTTAAGATTTATGTTTTTTTTTTTTAATTCTCTTATATTTTTAATTTAATTAATTTGATAGCATTTCACATTTTTTTACATTTCCTTTATTATTTTTTAAACAACTTATATATAGCACAATATTTTTAGAAATAACATCACTCATTTTTTGCGAACACTTAAGCAATATTAGATATATTTGCGGTCAGTTGTGTTCAGCACATGCCTGAAAGTATGCTTTAATCTGCAGTTTTAATTTCCTTTTTTTTCTGGAAGAAACCACAATGTTTTCTACTCTTGCTGGGGTTGCTCTCGACATTCTCTTTAGTGGAGCAACCCGAAAACCGCAGCAAATTTTAGAATTTGTTTTCTATTTTATACTCGTTGGTTACTGTTGTTGTGAGTGACTTAGGAAATTAAAAGAAGATTGTCCGATAACTGGATGTGGTGAAAATTTAAATGAAAAGCTTATGCTAGCTTATGGAAAATGTTTTGGAAAGGATATTGAAGATTGTAACGACAAGTAAAGGGCTAGTTTATGAATTATGTGAGACACGTGTGGAAAGGGAATTTTTTCAATATACCTTTAAAAAACAATTTAACATAAAAGAAATCTGTTATAGCATAGCGTAATAAAGTATGGTATAGTAGCTCTACTTTCATAATCTGCACTGTGCAACACAAAGAATAATTACTTATTAAAAAATCGAGCGATTATGAAAGTAGAGCCAATAAACAGAGAGTTTTTAAATTTTACATCGAAAAGTTCCCCCCTCTTCATCACTATTGGAAATTTTCCGACTAGGATTCCTCGTAATCCGTAGATTTTAAGGCATATAGTGTCTTCGGCAATATTGCTGATAAAAATGCGAGGAATATTTTGGTTGAAAATTAGAACCCTCAAGCGAGTCAACAAAGGGGACTTTTTGGTCCTTTTTATAGCCTACAACACTATGTGTTGGGGTATTATAAGTTTGGGCCAAAAATTATGTAACACCTCGAAATATTGGTTTCCAACATAGGAAAGTATATATGGATCTTCCCATCTAGCTGAGCTGAGTCGATATAGCTATGTATGTCCGACCGTCTGTCCGTCCGTCCATGTTAATTTGTAATCACTCTGCAGGTCGCAATTATGACCCGATCTTCACGAAATTTAGAATGGAGGTGGGGCTAGAACCAGAATAGAAACCTATTGCTTTATGAGATGATCGCATAATATTTAGGGGTTGAAATGCCTGATTTTGCAGTTGCTCTAGAGGTCGCAATTATAGACCAATCGGAAGTTACCATGGGACAAGATCTTGGGGCTGGGCAGAAGCCTTCCAATTTTGATGGTCATCGGGTAATATTTAAATAGGAAAATATACCATAACATTTGTGTTAAATAAATGTCAAATTTTCCATTAAACCGCGAATATTTTTAATCCCGGCGAAATTACAAATAGGCGAAAAGGTACATTCTGACCGTTGCGTAGATGCCAAAAGTAAATTTATCGGTTACATATAGCGAATATATAAAGGAAGGGGATGTTAGCTGGAATGCTGGACCGATTTTGGCTGGACCGATTTTGACAAATTTTGTCAATTCAGAATGGCCTCTTGGCATAAGAGAATAAAATCTAAAAAAATCGAAAAAATTTCATAAAAAGATGCCAATAGTGATGTTAATATAGATTTTGTAGTATTTTCTGATTTTTTTCTATTTTTTCATATTTTTATCGCATGCGATTTTTTCAATTTGACTTATAATACTGAAGTGTATATTTTGTAATATTTTTTCACCTTACAACACAGGTTGGGGTTATTGTATACAGATTACTATTATCGTCTCATCCTCACAAAAATTTTCACAAGGGTAGGGGTAGTCTCAGAAGGTTTAGGCCTGTTGTTTTCAAAGATGTCCGCAATATATTTAGGGGTTAAAATGAACCAACCACTAATAATGCTCCTGATTTTGCAGCCGTTATAAAGGTCACAAATAGAAACCAAAAGACACGAAATCTCGCACGAAGTTAGAGTTTAGGACAGCGGATAGAATGGACCACTACCTTTTGTGAAAAAATACCAGCATTACCTACAGGCGATATCCGAAATACACAAAAGGCGAACTTCTGGCTTTTTTATGCTGATTTCGTGAGGAATCTAGCCAAATATCGTAGACAATCAAATCATATAGATGATTCTATAGAGGGACCTTTTGCTTTTGGAGGTGATCGCAAGATATTTAGAGGTTCAAATGAACCAAAAACAGAAAAAAATTCTCAATCACATAATTGAAGCCAATCGACACGCCAGAGAAGTGATTTAAGAACAGAGAAGAATTCTAGTATTTTCAATGACAATTGGATTATATTAAGCTGCAAAATGGACCACAACAACTAACAGCACGACGGAATGCGTAAATACTGGGTAAATGCCCCTAGTAAAAATACTAAGGGCAATATCTGGGCGGTGCTCCATGACATAATTTCAAAAGTGAAATCTTCCAGGATGGATTTGGACATAAGGGGGCTTCCAATATATTGTAGTGTTGTAGGGTATCACATGGTCAGCCCCACACGGTTATAGCCTTTACTTACTTGTTTAAAAATATGATTAAAAACTCCCCTTTAAAGGGATCGTAGCAAATCAAAATATTCTACAAAACTAATTGTCATAGAAATCTATGATAGGTCTTAGCCGACGTCAAGAGACTAAGTAATTTCTCAAAGGCAGAAAATATATTTTAGTGTTATAGGCATACTTTGTATGAGTTTGAGCAAAAATCTCCAACGAAGTATCATTTTATAAAGGTGTCGTCAAGTACAAAATTATCCTCTATCAAATTTGGAGTGCTCTAACGATAGCCACTTGTGCAGCCAAATATGAAGAAACCACACTATCACGCTTGAATTCCATTACGAATAACTTGTTTTCTGGAAAATTCTCACCAAAATGCTTTTGTACGCTTGTAAACAATATAATGAGCTGTCACTGGAATAATTTTAACAGAAGCTGGGCGATTGGCTTAGAAATGACAGCAGTCTGAAGATGGTTGCAGTTTTTTCATTTCACCCTGCATATTTTTGATCAGCATAAACTTCTATGTGGATTTAGCGATGTCTGTCCTTCTACATGTCTGTGGAAATCACTCTAGCTTCCGAACGATATGAAGTAAGATCATAAAATTTTACTTAAATGTATACTATGTCTGTAGGACTTTTGGTATTAAAAATGGGCCACGTAGTTCTACGTTTTGGTATAGCCCACATATAATAGTACCTCCCTTTTTTCGATATTTTGGTTATTTAAGCGACATTATTCAGCGGAATTGTTTCAAATTTGGTATTAGAAGTTCGTAATGGATACTACAACCTACGAAAGGGAATTGTCTGTGCAGATCCACGTCTTCGTATAGACCCCATAAAATAGTACCTCTCTATTTTCGGTATTTTCATGATTTTAGGGACATTATTCACCGGAATTGTTTTAAATTTAGTATTTCCATTTCGTAATGGGTACTACAGTCTGTGAGTTAAAATTGTCTATACAGGTCCACGTCTTCGTATAGCCCCCATATAACGGTATCTCCCGATATTCGGTATTTTAATGGTTCTAGCTACATTATTTACCGTTTAATTCAAGTTTCAATTTTGAATATGGTAATGGCTTATGACAAACAATGCATATGTAGGTCCACGTCGTATACACCCCAATATAACGGCTATATTCGGTATTTTTAAAATTTTAACAAAATTTTTTTAAGGATTTAATTTTTGAAAATTTAAAAATTCGTTCCAATGGTGGAGGGTATTCAAAGTTCCTCCCGGCCGAACTTACTGGTTTTTAAGTTGTTTTTTTTTTATATTTTGATAGTAATTCTGACATTACAAGCCAAACAGGCAGTACTCTATACTTGCAATTTTTTCAAAGTTAGCCTACCTTGTCTTCCTTGTACCATGGTTGTAAAGACGTTGAAATATTACTGCATATATTACTCCATTTACCTAATGATCCAATACTGGCTTTATTAGAATAAATGACAAGAACTATGCGCATGTTTATGCCCTGTGATACCCCTTTGGTATTTCAATTTCTGATATGTTAATTTAGAACCCAATTCCCACCCATGCCAACCACATGTTAAAATAATCCAAAAACGTGCCGCATCAAATTATTGCGAAAAACGTACGTTTTCATGTGTCTCGCAAGGATTACACGATGAACACGTTTCAATTTAGAGCATATGTTCAGGCGTCTTAATAAGAAAATATTATTTTATGCTGTCTCTTGGGCATTTTGCCAGTCAGTGAGAACAACCTCCGTTGTAAAATTTTGAAGTTAAAAGAAAAAAAACAACAACTTACTTTACGGAAAAGAATCAGATACTAATCACACTGAAGCACGCTTCGTAACTCCCTCACAAATTTGCAGTATCTAATAAAGCTTTTTTAAAGAAGTCTTAAAATAATCCTTTTTGAGGAATTTATAGCCAAGCAAATGCGTCAACAAATAAACAATTCTGGGTGGGAAGCAGACAAAGAAAATCGAGAAATGAAATGGCTGAAGTTCAAAATAGACTTCCGACGAAATGTATGTAGTTGTGTTGCTATTTCATGTTATTGTTGTTGTTATTTTGCTTTCGTTGTTGTTTTAAGAGAAAGGAGTATTTCAAGTAGTTGATATGGCACGTGTTATCACACATACATACACACGTACCCACATTGCTCTTCAACCTATGCGGGTAAATACACACATTTACTTTAGTATAATTTAAGGATTATTTCCTCCGAATGAAATTGATAGCATAACTCAGGGCATTAGCTGTCAACAGAAGAACATAAGGTGAATGTCTATGACACGTGTAGTTCGACTGTTCAAACGGCAGTTATTCGAAAATTTTTGCTGTCAATTGAGACATTTAAAAATAACCCCAAATGGATTTATTTTTGGCCATTTGATTGCCTTTTAATTGATTTGTAAAGCCATAAATTGATTAGTTTTCTTATTTGTTTGGTTTTAAGAAATTTATTGCAGTGATCAGTATCCCATGGACATTTATTGCTTTGCAATATGTGTTATGTTAATTCTTGGAAATTTTGTGTGGCATACTTTTAGGCTTCCTATGTTAGTGCAGCAAAAAGTGTTGGGTGAATTTGGGAAAATTTAATGAAATTCAACCCGAAAATTATTGCAAATTCTCGAAATTCGTTTCAATAAACAATTTCGTTTTCTCATATTTTGAGGTAGGATTTTTATTAAATTTTTGGCTTTGAAATTTGATTTCACAATAAAAATACCTAAATGAAAATTTGTGGAAATATGAAAAAATAGTTAATATGAAACAAAATAGACTATTGAAGAATCTGGTATTCAAAATCACATAAAAGCATAAAAGAAAGCAGCTAGGTTCGGCCGGGTCAAGCTTTTAATACCCTCCACCATTTGGAAGGAACTTGAAAATCTTCAAAAAAAAAAAAATTCCGAAAACTACCACTTAAATGAAAACCGTTATATTGGGGATATAAGAAGACGTGGAGCTGCACAGACAATTTTCTGTCATAGTCTGTAGTATCCATTACGAACTTCAAATACCCAATTTGAAAGAATTCTGGTGAAAAATGTAGCTGAGATCATCAAAATACCGAATATAGGAAGATACCGTTATATGGGGGCTATACGAAAACGTGGACCTGCACTGACAATTTTTTGCCGTAGACTGTAGTACCCATTACGAACTTAAAATACCAAATTTGAAACAATTCCGGTGAATAATGTAGCTAAAATCTGGAGGTACCATTATATGGGGGCTATACCAAAACGTGGACCTACATGGCCCATTTTCAATACCAAAAGTCCTGCAGACAAAATATACATTTGAGTAAAATTTTATCAACCTACTTCATTTCGGTTGGAAGAAAGAGTGATCTCCACAGACGGATAGACTGACGGACATAGAATTTCATGCTGATCAAGAAAAATGTATATTTCAAGGTGTTACAAACGGTAGACTGAGTTAATATACCCTCCTTTCAAAGATGGAGGGTATAATTAAAAAGGCATCAATCGGTTTTGAAGAACGCATTATACACTTCTAGTCTTTGACAGGCCTTCTTGAGTTTAATGAGCTGCATCTAAACCTAAGTCCGCAGCCGCTTCACTCGGGGCCTTGTGGTTGCTTGTGTGCATCCTGGGACGAAGAATTTAGAGACAGGAAAAATCCAGGTTATACAAGGTGGTGCATAGCAATCCTCCTACCAGAAAATGCTGCACATTTTACGATTGACCCTTAACGTCAGTTCTGCTTTGACATGTTTGTAGTAGACACATACGAAATACACGTTATTAAACACTGTTACGCTACACTGCTCCACAAAGCGTAACATTGAAATATTTGACCAATAATCGGTCGGTAACTTTAGCACAACGTGAGTTTCGTTGAAGATATCTTGGCCGTCCAACACCTGCTGGTAAAAAACTGCGACGTTTAGCAGCTCGCCTCGAAGAGACTGACACAACTAAAGATGCTGCCAGGCGTGGAAGGCCCCGGAGTATCCTTTCTGTACAGAATATTGATACTGTAGCCGAGGATGTCATGGAAGCGCCGTCGACATCGACCAGACGAAGTGCCACGCAAACATACATCAATCTATGGTCTTTACAGCGAATTTTAGTACGAGATTTGAAGATGTTTCCGTACAAAGTCCAAATGGTGCAATAGCTGTTAGCTGCTGACCGCCAATTGCGTGTAACATACGCTCAAGCCATCCTGAATCACCACCAAGAGAAGGGTATATTAATTTTCCTTCACTTTGGTCATAATTTCCGGCGAATGAAGTTTGTCATTCCGTTTGTAACACCTCGAAATATACATTTTAGGCCCCACAAAGTATATATATTTTTGAGCACCATAAAATCCTATGTCGATTTAGCGATGTCGCTTGTTCGTATAGCCCCCATTATATTAGTACCTCCCTATGTTAGGTATTTTGATGATTTTAGGTCCACGGCTACATTCGGTATTTTTAAGATTTTAACAGAATTTTTAACGGATTTTATTTTTTTAATTGCAAAATTCGTTCCAAATGGTGGAGGGTATTCAAAGTTCAGGCCGGCCGAACTTACAGCTTTTTTACTTGTTTAAATTAAAAATGTATATATTTTTAATAAAATTATATTATAAGCGTATATTTTTTTCTTCAAATTTTAGGAGCGCTAGAAAGTGTGCTACAAAATTGTTTAAAATAATATGTAAAAAAATTACTCCATTTATGACTCTCTAAAATTCTTCTAAAAGTTGTCTATAAATAATTTTTCACTTTAAATCCTATGACTAGACAAGCAAGTTTTTCCTGACAAAAATAAAATGTTCTTCCACATTAACTTGTCACTTCGAATTCTGTAATGAAATTGTTGTGACCACATTTCATTTTTTAAATAAAAAAGGGTTTAAAGGCAATGCATATTTTCAGGCAGAGTGTGTATGTGAATGTGGTTTTGTTGAGTTCCTTTTCAACGCTACGAATGACGTTGGTTCGTTGGCTGGCTGGCTGGTCGTTTATGCTGCCAACCTTGAAATCAATAATTCATGAAGTATAAATATAAAAATTGTAACAAAAAATTTTCCAGAATTCATTCATTGAATAATGGAAAACTTTGATTCCGAACGTTAAATATTTTAGGTAATATCATATTGTTAAATTGTGGTGAATATTTGACCGAAATGTGAGAGATTTTAAATATGTTTTTTTAAGCCCATAATAAACAAAAATAATGTTATTATGAACAATATGAAGCCTATTTCAAGGCATAACTCTCTATTCAAAAACAGTTGAATTAGAAACATATTTGTTAGAGGCTAGATGATTTGTATCATGCCAACACTTGGCATCGGCGTGTATGCTTCCTTGGCCCTGTAGTGTAGTCGTGACAATCAGCTGAATTTAATGTAATTTTTGGGAGTTTAAAAAAGAGTGAAATATTAATAAATTTATTAACTTATTTCGATAGAAATAAAGTGTGTTTTGTGACTGGAAGTGGGTTGGTACAATATATATGTATTGACTTTTCAGAATATACTTTTGCGTGCTTACTACGATTTTTAATCTTCAAGATCCGTTAGACCATATAAACTTTATGTCATATAATACTACACTATATGTATAATTTTCTTATACTATAAATATATTAATACTGTAATGCGAACCGAACTTCCGAACTTTGAATACCCTCTACCATTTGGAAACAACTTGGAAATTTTCAAAAAATAAAATCTTTAAAAAGTTTTGTTAAAATTTTAAAAATACCGAATATAGCCGTTATAGGGGTCTAAATGACGTGGACCTACAAACGTGGACCTACATGGCCCATTTACGAACTTAACTACTGGAAAATAAGCATGTGTGCAAAATTTTAGCCTCCTATCTCAATTCGTTCGAAAGATAGATTGATTGCAACAGACAGACCGACATCGCTAAATCGAGTTAGAATTCTACGCTGATCAAGAATATATATACTTTGTTGGGTCTTTCGAGGAGTTACAAACGGAATGACAAAATTAATATACCATCCATAGTATGGTGGAGGGTATAAAATAAGGAAAATGCAGAAAAGTTAGGCCGGGCCGAACTTTTAACACCCCTACCATTTTGAAGGATCTTGAATAACTTAAAAAAAGGGTAAAAAAAACACGTAAATGAAAACCATTATGTGGGGGATACATGAAGACGTGGACCTGCATAAGTAATTTTTTTCATAGGCTCTAGTATCGATTTCGAACTTAAAATAGGAAATTTGAACTAATTCCGTTAAATAATGTAACTAATATCATAACATTTTTAACAATTTCGGATAATAATGTATATATGTCCTATACGGAGGCGTCGACCTGCATAGAAAATTTTCTATTATAGGTTGTAGTACTCATTACGGAATTCAAACTTTAAAAAGGAAAGTTGAAACAGTTCCGGCCAAAAATGTGGCTAAAATCATGAAAATACCGAATATCAGGAGGTACCGTTATATGGGGGATATACGATATCGTGAACCTAAACAGACAAACCTCTTCCAGGGGGTAAAGTACTCACGAAAAACTCCTTGTGAAGAATTTCAGATTCCATTGAAAAATGTAACTAAAATAATCCAAACGCCGAATATCGGGAGGCACCGTTATACGGGGCATATACGATATCGTGGACCGATATAGCCCATCATCGAACTTGATCTGCCTGCACACAAAAGTCTGATCTGAACAAAACTTTAGCTCCCTATCGTAATTCGTTCTGACTCTAGCGTGATTACAACAGACGGACAGGGCGAAAATCGTCTTAGAATTTTACGCTGATCAAGAATATATACAGGGTGAGATGAAAAAACTGCAACCAATTTCAGACAGCTGTCATTTCTATGCCACTCGTCCGACAGCTGTTAAAATTACTCCAGTGACAGCTCATTATATTGTTTACAAGCGTACAAGAGCATTTTGTTGAGGATTTTCTAGAAAAAATCTATTCGTGATGGAATTCAAGCGTTGGCCACCAAAACTCAAGCACTGGTCACGGTGATGGTGTGGGCCGCCAAAACAGCCGATGGTCGCTCTCCGCTCGTATTAATCAACCGTGGCATCAGAATAAATTCTGAATATTATTGCGAAAAAAATATTCTGGAGAGTGTATTAAAGCCTTGGGCACTCAAACATTTTGGCCGCAGACCTTGGACATTCCAACAGTACTCATCATGGTTAAAAAATGAGGTTCCTCGCTTCATTTCCAGCGCATAATAGCCACCAAAATCTCCGAATGCCGTTGGAATCTGTTTAACTACTGTGTCTGGAGTATTTTGGAAAGCAAGGTTGGCACTAAAAATTACCAAAGTATCGATCACTTCAAGCAAGCGCTTCGCAGGAAATGGGACAAAATACCGCAAAGCAACATTCGGCAGCGTGCGACGGTTTTATTGGCCGTTTGAAGGCCATAATTCGTGCCAAAGGGGACCAATTCGAACAAATCTAAATGTATTCTAAAATTTGATACTATTTCCAATATTTTCCATTCAATGAAATTTAAAAAGAAAGTAAAAATTATGTCGTTTGACTTTGTTACAGATTTTTTTTTATCTCACCCTGTATATACTTTGTATTAGTATTTTTTCGATGAGTTAGAAATTTAATGATGAAGCTCATATACCCACCACACTATGTTGGGGGAGGGTATAACAATAAATTGGGGAGAATTCACTTTAAGAGTGGCTCTAAGATTATATGTAAACTAGCTTAAATAAGTCATGTAAGTAGTCATTCATATTATTTTTACTGCCTTTCCTGTTGCCTACTTTAAGGCTTTTCAATTATTTCCCAATTATTTTTCGACACAAATTCACTTTCGTCTGGGAGCTGTGAAATTAATTGCATAATTACCACAATTTGTAAAAGCTCATTCAGTGTGGCATATTTTAAGGCTGAACAAGTAGTTGCAGTAATTATGGCATATTTTTAAGAGGGGGTGTGGATGGAAATTGTAATATGAATTTATAGCCATGATTAAAAATTTTGTGTAAAATTTTATGACATATGTTTGCCACTGCATTTCAAAAACTTCATTATTGCCTACTTTAAGGCTGAGTGTATTGTGTTGATATGAATAATGGAAATTTTGCATACTGAATAGGGATATTTTTCAATACATAAACCAAACTTAATAATGAGTCGCCACGATGTGTCGTTGCCATATTCGTAGAAGTGGGGTCAAAAAAATTGAAATTCTGACTCTATATGGGATTTGTCTCTACTGGGAAGAAACCTTTTTTCGATGATACTTCTTAAATTTTACTAATTTTCCCGATACCCGTACACCCGTACTAAAATTCCATCTCTTTTCACTTTAATATTTTTATCCTACGCCTTCGTGCAACTCGCAACACCTACTCAATTTTTACATTGTGTCAAGATTTTATCCCTTCTTCTATTTTTAAATGTACCAAAAATTAAAATTAGCACTGATGTTGAATCGCTGATGAATTTGTAATGAAATTGCGTGGTTGTAAGTGTTTACACATGACCAGAGTTTTGAACGTGTTTGGAAAAATCAAAATATTTTTTACACAAAGCAAAGCACACATTTAGGGTGTGTTCAAATATGAACATGAAAAACAAAAAGCTTAAACAAAAAATTTAAGTTTGATAAAATAAAAGCAATACAAATTTGATTGGGTATTTTTAGGGTATTTGACGTGAGTTTAGAAGCCGGTTAAACTTGAATTTAACAATTCAGCGAAAACAAAATTGGCAATTCTTTAAATATTTAAGAGGATAAATTGCCCTAAAATATCCGGAAAAGTTTAGATAAATTAAATATTAAATGTTTATAAATAATGAATATGGCCACCATTACAGAAATTGAGTAAAGTAAAAATATAACCATTTTATTGCCTATTTTTAGGCAACTGTTTTCCCATTTTAATTTTTTAATGATTTGAGATAAAAAATTAATGGCAAAAGTTTTTTTTTTTTTGTTTGATAAAGGCTAGTTTACTCAGAATGTTAGAGTCATTGGAGTGTTTTTATACCCTCAGCCATATGGCCAAATGGGTATATATATCATTTGATACGACCAAAACCTGCCTCATCGAAATAACGGTTTTTAGAACCTAGGTCTCTTGGAACCAAATCCGTTTTAGGACACTTGGAGTCGATCTAACGATGTCCGTTCGTCTCTCTGGCTGGTGCACACAATCCGATTATTAGATTTTGTCCAAACTTGGTATATCATAATATTAGTATCAAACTTAAATTGGGTTCGGAGATGTGCTTTTGGTCCTCTCCTTTTGGTACCTCCCCCACAACGTGTCGAAATTTAAATAGAAATATTTTACTGCACAGAAAGAGAAAGGATAATCCGATTTTGCTCCAAATTTGCAAATCCTAATATTTGCATCAGTGCTAGGTCAGGTGTGCAAATGGACGATATCGGTTCAACCCATCAAGTACCACTCCCAGAAAGGGTCAAATTATTGAATAATTATAATTATTATGAAATGTGATGTAAGAGTCCGTTTGTCTTCAAATTACACACATCACAATATTTTTACTAACCCAAGGTCTGGCGTGAAGACGTAATACATCGGTCCACCTCTTCTGGTACCCACAAAAGGGTCAACATTTTCAATATCCATGTAGCTCAAAAGACGCAAAATTGACATCCGATTCCATACAGACTTGGCACATTTCAATATTTCTATCAGCACAAGATCTGTTATAAAGATGGAAGAGATCGGAGCATTCCTTCGAGTACCTCCTCCATAAAGGTCCAAAGTTTTGAACAACCAAAACTATTAAAAAAATCCGAAATAAGCTTCACACATCACAATATTTTTAATAACCCAAGATCTGTTGTGAAGATAAGAGGAATCGGATCATTTTTTCAGGTACCTTCCCCACAAATGTTCAAAATTTTGAATATCCATGAAATTAATATCCGATTCCATTAAGACTTGGTACATTGCAATATTTCCATTAATACAATATCTGTTATAAAGATGGCAAAGTTCGGACCATTTCTTCGGGTGCGTACCCCACATAGGGTTCAAGATTTAGAAAAAATAAACGCTCACTGATCCACCTTCATTCAAATTTCAGACATAAAATTATTTTTGGTAACACAAGATCTCTTGCGGAAATGATATATAGAATGAGATAAAACAACTGCAACAAAGTTAGCAGCCATAATTTTTACAATTTTTTACATTTTATTGAATCAAAGCTAAAAATATCGGAAATAGCATTAAATTTCAGAATAAGTTTAGATTTGTTCGAATTGGTCATCTTTGGCACGAATTATGGCTTTTAAACGGCCAATGACTGAACCGTCACACGCTGCCCGAATGTTGCCCTGCGGTATTTTGGCCCATTCCCTGCGAAACGCTTGCTTGAGGTGATCGACACTTTGGTATTTTTTAGTGCCAACCTTGCTTTCCAAAATAATCCAGACACAATAGTCCAACGGATTGGTATCCAGAGATTTTGGTGGCCATTGTGCGCTGGAAATGATGCGAGGAACCTCATTTTGCAACCATTCTTGGATGGCGCGTACTAAGTGCAATGGTGCTGAGACGTGTTGGAATGTCCAAGGTCTGCGGCTAAACTATTTGCGCACCCTCCAGAATATTTTCGCCATAATATTCGGCATTTTTTCTGATGCCACGGTCGATTAATGCGGGCGGAGAGCGAACATCGGCTTTTATGGCGGCCCACACCATCACCATGGCCGGCGCTTAAGTTCTGGTGGCCAACCGAAGGTGCACATTTTCAGCTGACCTCTTTCGCAAGTAAACACCAACATTTTGTTTGTTTACAAACTGCTGGGCAACGAATGTTTTCTTATCGGAGAATCCCGAATTCGGCAGTTCATCACCTTCGGCCAAGCGAAGCAACTTCTTAGGTCTTTTAAGTCTATTTTCTTTCTGTTGCGTTGTAAGTTCTTGCACTTTTTGGAATTCCAATTGCTTTACCCTGAGCTCAGTTTTCATTATTTGCCGAACAAAATATTGCGATATGTTCAGCTCACAAGCCATTTTTCGGCCACTGCGACGCGGGTTTCGATCAAGTCGCTTCTTTACTATATAAAGAAATCACACTATCACCCTTGAATTCCATCAGGAATAACATTTTTTCTGGAAAATTCACACCAAAATGCTTTTGTACGTTTGTAAATAATATAATGAGCTGTCACTGTAATAAATATAGCAGCTGTTTGACGAGTGGCTAAGAAAGGATAGCAGTCTTAAGTTGGTTGCAGGTTTTTCATCTCACCCTGTGTCTTACTATAAATATGTCATATTTATATATAGCATACCATCTGACGCTCTTCAAAATTTGGAGCCTTTAAATTTATTAACTTTATGGGATTTCTGAGAATATTTTTGCGGAATTGTAAACCTTAATAGGCCACCATCTTTTGGTGGTTTATTGCCTATTTTTAGGCTTTAAATGTTGGTATACAAATTAATTCCCAATATCACTCATAAGTGAAACAAACTGCAAAACCCAATTTAAATACACGTGCTTTCACTGCGCTACTTAATAGAACTACTAAATTATACATGCAAAAACAAAAATCTCTGTGTATAGATTTCGGCTGCCTACTTTTGGGTATAACATCATTAAACTCCAACAGTAGTCAAATGTTTCCACATCAGTTATTTCCAAGCCACAGCCAACTAATGGGAAGCAAAATCGAATTGTCATAAAGCAGCATGTGTTATTTAACATAAAATCCCATATGTGTTTGCTTCTATTGGTGCATACTTTCAGGCTCAACATATAATTAGAGCAATAAACATCCTATAATATTTTGAAATATTTTAAACTTAAATGATGCAAAAGAGTATACAGTTGATACGATTATTGTTGCATATGTATTTATAAATTGTTAAAAATCCCAATTTTCATTTTGCATTGTTAAGGGCTGCAAAGTTTTATTGCAGGAATAAAGTTGGGATCGGGTCATTTAAAGCAAATCATTTCAATAACTGATATACCTTAACTAACTGCATGTCATTAGAATTTTTGTTTTCTCTGAAACGATCTTTTTTCTGGAATGTAGTTGAACATTCCGTTCAAGAGAGATATCATTAACTTCCTATGTTTTTGACTATAATTAAATATAAATTACTTCAATTCTTCTTGTGTATAATTATACCCTACAACACTATGTGTTGGGGGTATTATAAGTTTGATTGGGCCAAAAATTATGTAACACCACGAAATATTGGTTTCCCACATAGGAAATATATATCTTCCTATCTCGCCGAGCTGAGTCGATCTAGCTATGTATGTCCGTCTGTCCATGTTAATTTGTAATCACTCTACAGGTCGCAACTATGGCCCGATCTTCACGAAATTTAGAATGGAGGTGGGGCTGGAGATGATCGCATAATATTTAGGGGTTGAAATGGATCAAAAACTGAAAAATTTCGTGACTTTGCAGTTGCTCTACAGGTCACAATTATAGACCAATCAAAGCGGAAGTTAGCATGGGGCTAGAACTTAGGGCTGGGCAGAAGCCTTCCAATTTTGATGGTCATCGGGTAATATTTAGTGGGTGAAATAGACCATAATATTGGTGTTAAATAAAAGTCAAATTTTCCATTAAACCGCGAATATTTTAAATCCCGGCGAAATCACAAATAGACGAACAGGTCAATTCTGACATTTAGTTAATATTTATCAGGTGTATGTATAGCGAAATATATACAATGTGTATATACAAAGGAAAGGGATGTTAGCTACAATGCTTATATCTCAATAATGGCTACACCGATTTTCACAAATTTTATCAATTCAGAATGCCCTCTTGGCATAAAAAATCGCATAAAAAGATGCCAGAAATTATGTTAATATGGATTTGGTAGTATTTTGTGACATTTTTTTATTTTTCCATATTTTTTATCGTATGCGATTTTCTTAATTTGACTTATAATATTGAAGTGTATATTTTGTAATATTTTTTTACCTTACAATACAGGTTGGGATTATTATAAACAGATCGCAATTATCGTCTGATCCTCACGAAAATTTTCACATGGGTAGGGTTAGGCTGAGAAAGGCTAAGACCATTATTTTCAAAGATGTCAGCATTATATTAAGGGGTTGAAATAGACCAACAACTAAAAATGTTCCTGATTTTGCAGCCGTTATAAAGGCCACAAATAGAACCCAACGGACTCGAAATCTCGCATGAAGTTAGACCTTAGGACAGCGGGTAGAATGAACCACTACTTTTGTGTGAAAAAAATACCAACATTATTTACAGGCGATATCCAAAATACACAAAAGGCGAACTTCTGGCTTTTTATGCTGATTTCGTTGACGAATATAGCCAAATATCGTCGACAAGAATATCATATAGATCAGTCTAAATTTGGAGATACAGAGGAGCCTCTTGCTTTTGGAGATGATCTCAAAATATTTAAGAGTTCAAATGAACTAAAAACAAAAAAAAGGGGGACCTCTTGCTTTTGGAGACGATCTCAAAATATTTAGGAGTTCAAATGAACTAAAAACAAAAAGAAATCCTGATCACACAATTGAAGCCAATCACCTGGGAAGAGAGTTAGGGACAGGGAAGAATT
Organism: Musca domestica; assembly: GCF_030504385.1. Taxonomy (NCBI): domain Eukaryota; kingdom Metazoa; phylum Arthropoda; class Insecta; order Diptera; family Muscidae; genus Musca; species Musca domestica. The sequence goes on from NW_026712172.1 coordinate 13,762,663, forward strand.
CTAGCATTTTGGAAGACCATTGAGTTATATTTAGCTGCAAAATGAACCACAACAACTAAGAGCATGACGAAGTTCGTAAATATTGGGCAAATGTCCCTGGTCAAAATGTTTGTCATTCCGTTTGTAACACCTTGAAATATACATTTTAGACCCCACAAAGTATATATATTCTTGATCAGCATAAAATTCTATGTCGATTTAGCGATGTCCGCCCCTCTGCCCGTCTGTGGAAATCACTCTAACTTCCCAACGAATTAAAGAAGGTTGATAAAATTTTACTCAAAAGTATATTATGAGTTTTGGTATTGAAAATGGGCCATGTAGGTCCACGTTTTCGTATAGCCCCCATATAACGGTACCCCCTAATATTCGGTATTTTCAAATTTTATATTTGAAGTTAGTAACGGATAGATTATTGTCTTTATAAAGAATAAGAATAATCTCCGCCAAGGCCGAGCTTTTCCTTACAGAGTGCCAAACTTTCTTTCAAAATATTAAGGTACATAGTCTGATCCAACCCTCAATAAAATGTAATACACCCACACCATTACCATTTGACAAGGAGTGCTTCATTTGCCTTTCTCCATACATAAGGCCTGCCATTTGAACAAAAAAGTTTGAATTTGCTTTCGTCCGCGAACAGCACATTCTTCCAAAATGAAAAATCTTTTAGTATGTGCTCCTTGGCACATCGCAATCTTACTTCTTGATTTCGCTTGCTGATTAGAGGTTTATGTCTAGCTCTTCTTCCATTGTAATTCGACTTATGCAATATATATCTTATTGTTTTAATTTTTTTAAATTTTTGCGAGCTTCGGTGCACTTATAAATAGATCCTATTGATCTGCCGTAAAATATACTTCTCATCACTCATGGTAAATATATTATTATTTGCCGATTTTGACTTATTTTCTACACATTCATCTGTTTTGAACGGTTTTATGATGTACTGAACTGTACATCGGCTGCTATTACTAACTTAGATATCTCACTTAGCGATTTATGTGGTTTGTCTTCGTTGTCTTCCCATTAGAATAAATGTCATTATTTTGTTAAAAAAAAAATAAAAACGGTAAGCTTTGCTTTCTACGGCTAGTTCTAGTACCCTATACACTGAGCTTCTTCTGGAAATGAATTTGATAACAATCACATAATGCATGAAAGAAAATTGTTTGCTAAGTGTACGAGTTTTCCTTGGAGATACTGTAGGAACAATCTAACTGCTCAATCCACTTAATACCTAATGATTTAGAATTGGTAGCTTCTACAAACGAAACAGGTTTCGAATCGCTAAATATGGTGTATAATTTACTCCTAAAGTTACTTTCTGAAGTTCGCAGTCTAAAACAAGAATTGTCATCGAAAACCCACAATACTACTGCTGTACCTAGTGATGCTTCCCGTTAGTACAGGGTTGCCCATATTCGACGGGCCCATCTGGCAACGCCATAACTTTTGACAGAGATGTCACATCGCTTAATGACATACCGCGTTTGAAGCGTCAGTCCAAGCAGATCTTTACCATGAACCAATACACGCCACGCGAGCGCTCTGAAATAGTTGAAATTTACATTCAACAGAAGAAGTCAATTGTGAAAAAAATGTGAGAAGTGCGCCTTCTAAGAACACCATTGAGCGTTTATACGAAAAAGTTTCGACTGGTAAGGCTCTTTCTAATCCGAAGAGGCCATATAAAAGTCGACCAAGGCGATCGGCCGAGAATATCGCTGCCGTACGAGCCAGTGTTGAGAGGTCCCCAAAAACGCCGTTCTCAGTAGTTGGGCATGGCTCGGTCCACTTTACAACAGATTATTCGCATTGATTTGCATTTGTTCCCGTACAAAATTCAATTGACGCAAAGAATGTTGCCTGCGGACAAGCCTCGTCGATTGGAATGGGCCCAAAGAGTCATTGGTCCGTCGAATATGGGCAACCCTGTATGTAGATTCTGCACCGGATTTCAAATAAATCCGGGGTGTGAGAAGATATATTTTGTAAATCTGGTTGAAAAAATCCGTATTAAATCCTTATAATGTGGGCTAATCCGAATAACATTCTGTATCTGAACGCGCTAAAGGATCGAACATCGAATAGAGCGAAAATCACGCACCATGTGAACATGGTATTAAGCTCTCACATTTTTAATTATATATTTTTGTAACACATCATATTACATGAAATTCATTATTTCAAATTTAAATCAACTCAACTATTCCAACTATTCCATTGTGGTCATTCGACCCAAAAAGTACATTAAATGACCGACATATTTAATACAGTTTGCGGTTGAAATATATAATTGTGTGCGCTTTAATTAACACAAACACACACGTATTTAGTACAACCTGACGAGGATGATTGGTTACAAATACAAATTGTTATATTTCACTAATGAATAATTAATTGAGTTAAATGAAAATAAGCAGAGGGGAATAAAATTATGTTATGAATACGAATTGTAACGTTCTACAAATTAATTACAAAGTTCTGAAAAGAAGAAACACAACATAAGATATGCAGTAATGATGCTCCACGTCCTTGGACATGTGTATATTTTCCAATGTTATATAATATATAATTTATATATTAATATAATTTACATATCCGTAATATATATTTTAATGAAGCTGTTTTTTAGTATCGCATTATTTTTTATATATTAGATAGATAGATTGGGAGTAACTTGATCCTTTTCGATTTTCCGATATATGTATATATATGTATATATATATATATATATATATATATATATATATATATATATATATATATATATATATATATATTTTCATACTTCATTAAAAATAAATCTGATCACAGACTTCATGGATTGTGTCTATGTCCCCTATAAAAATTGTTTTTAGGAAAGCCCTTCCCAAATTCCCTCACACATACATGTAAACAAACATATACAACCAAATTTATATATTATTTTCTTCATACTTTTGTCCCTTCCACAAATTTCATTTACTTTTTATATTCAGAGTTTCAATTTTAATACCATAAATAAATATGCTTTGTCACAGACACATTCCGCCCAGGCTTACATTCCAAAATATATTAAAATTTCCAATGAATTGTACATAAATAGCAGTTTATTTTCCAGGCAGTCCGACTCGCAGCCTGTCATGCCAGTAAAATAACAAAAAAAAAAAAAAAAAATAAAAAATCTTATCAAAAATCATCATTCATTATTTACAGCATTAGACTCCAGAGTAGCTTTCGTTCTTATGCATTTCGGTTTAAATATTCAATTATATACATTTGTTTATATATATGCGAGTATGTAGAACTGGAGAGGAGTTTCGTAGCACAGTGTTTGGGAATTGTGTAAAATAGTATTTTATATAAAACGAGTATTAGACATTGTTCACACGTTTATACGAACGTCAAACTTAGTCGGGAGCAAAATTCTAACATTGAAAAGGCAAATTCTCGATCTATCGATCCAATCAATTTATTATTTTTTAGCGTAAAGTCGACTAACATTTTTAACGTATTTTTGGGCAATAATAATAAATTAAAAAGTAGAGGCTCCTTCGCAGTAATTAAATTAAACTAAATAAAAGTATGTCACTATGAGCCCGCCTGGGATTCGGATTTCAAATTTTGTAGCAATCTATATTCGTTAAAATAAAGAAAGCGATTAGTTTTTGTCTTTGAGTGGCGTTGTCGGTTTGTTGGCCGGTCTACCGAAATATGTCAAAACGAGTAAAAAACATCATGCTGGGCTAGGCCGAACTTTTAATACCCTCCACCCTAAGGTAAAGAAAATATTTTTAGAACAGTGTTGGCTTATTTGTTCGGGATACCATAGCACTTTGTTGTTTATTAGTGGAGAACAATGGTAATGTTTACCAGGGGGTAATGTTCACTTGCGTAAAAGAGTTTTTTGTCATAGAAGTTATTTTCAAAATAAAAAAAAATAATCCCAGACAAAAAACAAGGGAACTGATGAGGATTGGTGGCTCTTTCCGAAACCTAGGTATTCAAGAGTGTTTCACTTTAAACTTCATATACCAGTAAGAACGTTTGCATAACGAAGTTAAGCTTATCAAAAAACCATAAAGTGAGTGAGGCGCTTATATGGGGCCATACCAAAACGGGAACCTCTATAGACAATTGTATACTTCAAGTATTGTCATCTATCGAAAATACCAAACTTGACACAATTATGTGGATAAATGTGACTAGGATTATCAAAATACCGAATATCGGTGGGTATCGTTATGTGTGCGCTATAGGAAAACTTGAAACTAAATATTCAATGTTCTGCCAATGGGCTAAAATCCATTATGAACTAAAAATAACGATTTTTAGACAAATCCGTGAAAAATGTGGCAAAAATCATCAAAATATCGAATATTGGGAGTTAACGTTATATGGGGCTATACAAAAACGTGGACCTATACATACAATGTTTCGCCATACAAGCTAGAACCCATTTTACCCTACAAATACCAATTAATAGACAAATCCATGAAAAAATCCTGAAAATACCGAATATCGGGGTGTAACCTTGTATGGCGGCTATACCGAATCGTGGACCTATACATACAATGTTCCACCACACTAGCTAGAACCCATTATGACTTATACAGGTTGAGATGAAAACACTGCAACTATTGAAATTCCAATAAGTGCAAGAACTTACACCACAACAGAAAGAAAATAGACTCAAAAGAACAAAAGAGTTGCTTCGCTTGGCCGAAAGTGGTGAACTGCCGAATTTGGGGTTCTCCGATGAGAAAAATTCATTGTCCAGTAGTTTGTAACCAAAAAAAAAAAAAATACCAAAGTGTCGAACACCTCAAGCAAGCGCTTCGCCGGGAATGGGCCAAAATACCGCAGAGTAACGTTCGAGCAACGTGTGACGGTTTCATTGGCCGTTTGAAGGCCATAATTCGTGCCAAAGGTGACCGATTCGAACAAATCTAAACTTGATGTTATTTCTGACATTTTTGCTTTGATTTAATAAAATTAAAAACAAGGATGTAAAAATTATGTCGTTTGTCTTTTGTGCAGTTTTTTTTTTATCTCACCCTGTATATGGGGCAGGTAGCAAAAGAAATTGTCCGATCTATCTTCACACCAGACCTTGTGTTAATAAAAAATACTGTGATGTGTGTAATTTGAAGAGAACCGGACACTTACATCTTACACTTTGTATTAGAGTTAAATTATTCAAAATGTTGACCCTTTGTGGGTGAGGTACTTAACGGAGCGGACCTATATTGTCCATTTTCTCACCTGACTTAGCACTGAGGCAAATATGAGGATTTGCAAAAGTGGATCAAAATTGGATCATCGTTTCTCTTTCTGTGCAGAAAATATGTTTTTTTGAATTTCGACCTATTGTGGGGGAGGTACCAGAAGGAGTGGACCAATCTATTCCATCCATTCCATTGGGTAAACAAAAATATTGGGATGCGTGAAATTTGAAGACAATCGGACTTTTACATCAAGTTTTATGAGAGTTGTAATTATTCAAAATGTTGACCCTTTGTGGGGGAGATACTTGATGGAGTGGACCGATATTGTCAATTTTCGCACCTGATCTAGCACTGACGCAAATATTAGGATTTGCAAAAGTGGATCAAAATAGAATCATCGTTTCTCTTTCTGTGCAGAAAATATGTTTTTTTTTAATATCGACCTTTTATGGGGGAGGTACCAGAAGGAGTGGAACGATATTGCCCATCTCCCAACTCGATCTCAGTTTGACAAAAATATTTCGATGTACAAAGTATGGACCAAATCGTGTGCTTCCTTCGAGACTTATCGTGAGAACCACCAGCCAAACCCCATACGGACGGACATCGCTAGATCGACTCAAATTCTCCTGAAACCGATTTGGTCCAAAGAGACCTAGGGTCTAAAACGGTTATTTCGACTAGGCATGTTTTAACCATATCAAATAATATATACCCTCTCTAGCCATATAGCTGAGTGTATAAAAATCTGTAAGTTCAGTCGGGGCGGACTTTGAACACACTCCACCATTTGCGACGAGTTTGGAATATCTCTGAAAAATAAAATCAGTTAAAAATTGTATAAAAACTTCAAAATACTAGAAATTTAAACGCTAGAGTTAAAACAACTAACGATAGGAAGCCAAAATTTCGCACAGATCAGTCTTTTGCCTGCAGGCAGGTCAAGTTTTAAGATGGGCTATATCAGTCCACGATATCGTATAGCCCCCGTATAACGGTTTCCCGATGTTCGGTATTTTGATGATTATAGCCAAATTTTTCAATGAAATTGACTGAAAATTTACCAAAGGAGTTCCTTCTGACTACCTTACACCCTGGAAGAGTATTGTCTATGTAGGTCCACGATATCGTATATCCCCCATACAAAGGTCCCCCAATATTCGGTATTTTTACGATTTTATCACATTTTTTAATAGCATTCTCCATACTAGAAGTTCTTTCTAAGCACTTTACTCCCGGAAAACAAATGCCCATATGGGTCCACGATATCATATAGCTCACAAAAAACGGTGCACGGTGGACATTGTTCACCTGAATTGTTTCAAATTTGGTATTTGAAGTTCGTAATGAATACTACAGCCTATGAAAGAAAATTGTCTATATAGGCTCAGGTTTTCGTATAGGCCCCACATAACGGTACCTCCAGATATTCGGTACTTTGATGATTTTAGTGACATTATTCTCCGGAATTGTTTCAAATTTGGTATTTGAAATTCGTAATGGGAACTACAGCCTATGAGAGAGAATTGTCTGGGCAGGTCCACTTTTTCATATAGCCCCCATATAACGGTACCTCCCGATTTTCGGTATTTTGGTGATTTTAGCGACATTATTCACCGGAATTGTTTCAAATTAGGTATTTCAAGTTCTTAGTGGATACTACAGCCTATGAGATAAAATTGTTTATGCATGCCCAGGTCTTCATATAGACCCGATGTAACGGTACCTCCCGATATTCGGCATTTTGATGATTTTAGCGGTATTATTTAGCGGAATTGTTTTAAATTTGGTATTTGAAGTTCGTAATGGATACTACATTCTACGACAGAAAATTGTCTGTGCAGGTCCATGTCTTCGTATAGCCCCCACATAACGGTATCTCCTGATATTCGGTATTTTGATGATTTTTACGGCATTATTCAGCGGAATTGTTTCAAATTTGGCATTTGAAGTTCTTAATGAATATTACAGCCTATGACAGAAAATTGTCTATGCAGGCCCAGGTTTTCGTATAGCCCCGATATATGAGTACCTCCCTATATTCGATATTTAGATAATTTTAGCGACATTATTCAACGGAATCGTTTCAAATTTCGTATTTAAAGTTCGTAATGGATAGTAGAGCATAGGACAGAAAATTATCTTTGCGTGCCCAGGTCTTCGTATAGGCCCCACATATCAGTACCTCCCTATATTCGGTATTTTGACGATTTTAGCGGTATTATTCTCCAGAAATGTTTCAAATTTTGTATTTTAAATTCGTAATGGATATTACAGCCTATGACAAAAAATTGCGTATGCAGGCCCACGTCTTCGTATAGCCACCATATATCACTACCTTCCAATATTCGGTATTTTGACGATTTTTGCGGTATTATTCACCGGAATTGTTTCAAATTTGGTATTTGAAGTTCGTAATGGATACTACATTCCACGACAGAAAATTGTCTGTGCAGGTCCATGTCTTCGTATAGCCCCCACATATCAGTATCTCCTGATATTCGGTATTTTGATAATTTTAGCGACATTATATACCGGAATCGTTTCAAATTTAGTATTTGAAGTTCGTAATGGAAATTAAAGCCTATGACAGAAAATTGTCTGTGCTGGGCTACGCCTTCGTATAGGCCGCACATAACGGTACCTCCCGATATTCGGTATTTTGATGATTTTAGCGACATTATTTACCGGAATTATTGAAAATTTGGTATTTGAAGTTCGTAATGTATACTACAGCCTACGACAGAAAATTGTCTATGCAGGCCCAGGTCTTCGTATAGGCCCCGATATAACGGTTCCTCCCGATACTCGGTATTTTGATGATTTTAGAGACATTTTTCACCGGAATTGTTCAAATTAGGTATTTCAAGTTCTTAGTGGATATTACAGCCTTTGACAGAAAATTGTCTATGCAGGCCCAGTTCTTCATTTAACCCAGATGTAACGGTACCTCCTGATATTCGGTATTTTGACGATTTTAGCCACATTATTCACCGAAATTGTTTCAAATTTGGTATTTGAAGTTCGTAATGAATACTACAGCCTATAAAAGAAAATTGTCTATGTAGGCTCAGGTCTTCGTATAGGCCCCACATAAAGGCACCTCCAGATATTCGGTACTTTGATGATTTTAGTGACATTATGTACCGGAATTGTTTCAAATTTGGTATTTGAAGTTCGTAATGGATATTACATCCTATGACAGAAAATTTTCTGTTCAGGTCCACGCCTTCGTATAAGCCTCGATATAACGGTACCTCCCGATATTCGGTATTTTGATGATCTTAGTGACATTATTTATCGGAATTGTTTCAAATTTGGTATTTGAAGTTCGTAACGGATACGACAACCTAGAACAGGTTCACAGGCCTTCGTATAGCCCCCATTAAACGGTATCTCATGATATTCGATATTTTGATGATTTTAGCGACATTATTCACCGGAATTGTTTAAAACTTTGTATTTGAAGTTCGTCATGGATTCTACAGCCTGTGGCAGAAAATTGCCTAGGCAGGTCCAGGTCTTCATATAGCCCCCATATTCGGTATTTTGATGATTTTAGCGACGTTATTCACTGGAACTATGTAAAATTTCGTATTTGACAAAAATTACCTATGTAGATCCACGTCTTCGTATAAACCCCAATATAACGGCTACGGCTATAACGGCTTCGGTATTTTTAAGTTTTTAACAAATTTAATTTTTTTGAAAATTTCCATATGGTGGAGGTTATTCAAAGTTCAACCAGGTCGAACTTACTGCTTTTTTACTTGTTTAAAGCCAAATTTATTGTGAGTGGTCACATTTGTCAGCGTTAATCCGAATAACAATGTGTATGTAAACGTTATTTTATGTTAGAACGGAAATCCTTTCATGCATCTTAATTTTCTATTTTAATTTTTTACATTCTCCAAACACTGTGCTGTTGCTTCCCAACTAAGTTCCTGATAATGCTCCGCTTAAAGAACTGTAAATCATTCGCTTCGTGCAGACATTAATTTACTTTCATTTTATACAGCTTGCTTCAGTCATTCGTTGGTTCTTTCGTTCGTCTCGTTGAACGTTTGCCTTTCTTTGGCAGGCAAGAAAGGTAAATACAGAGAGAGCTGTACAAAGGAAATATTTATTCGGGGGGAGGAAGAAAAGACTTACCGGTCTGCCGAGGGCTGTTGTTGGGCACCCAGTGTCGGTGGTGGGTGCAACTGGTTGGTGTGATGCGAATCCTTTGTTACTGCCTGCGTTTGGTGATCCTTATCCTTGGCATGGTCTTTCGACAATTCGACTTCGTCCTTCTTCTCTTTGTCCTTGTCACCAAGTTTATCTTTATTCTCAGTCATGTTGGCGATGGGATGCTTCTGCCTTCGTGGCTCGAACGGGACAAAAGAATAATTTGTTGAAGATTTACAGTACTTAGGCGACCAACAATGATGATTGATGTATTTGAAAGGCGATTTGCGATAGCAGAAGCACTTGCAGGCAAACGAAGTGTTGGTTTTTTATCAGCAAGATTTTCGATCAGGATTTGCCTTTGCTGCCTTTTTTTGTCTTCTTTTTATACAAATTTATATCCTTCCCTTGAGTGCTTTTACGTGTTAATCACAAAACTTTCAACTTCCTGTTGAAGGGGGGAAGATGTTAAACTGCAATTTGCCTGCAAAGAAACAAAAGCAGAGAAAAGAACAACAATTAATTAAAAATGTGTGTGGAACCATGACCTTTATCCCAGTGACGTCAGTTGATCCTTTTGTCCTGCTTCCGAACATTTTTCTGTAAAAGGTAGCTGAACAGATTTTGTTATTAAGAAATTAATAAAGACAAAAATCTAGTCTTCATTTGGGTCAAGTTTTTCTTCCGCAAAAAAGGGATAGGATAATGAAAGGATACAAATTATTATTTCATGTAAAACAAGGACTTCTATCTGTCACAAAAAGGAACAAACTTGAGTCTTGATTTTGTAACGGAACATTAGAAATCCATAATAACAAAATGTACCCTTGTGGCATAATCTTTAAGATACAAGGTTTTTAGATCTAAAGAAACCGCAAAATTGTATCCTTGAACTGTTTTATATAGATAATTTTGACAAAGGCTAGATGTAATGACTTGACCTTTGTAAAATCTTTTTATACAACTTTACTCGAAGGAAACTTAATTTATTGAAGCATATCTCACCGCAAGGCAAGGTAAGGTAATCTAATGCTAATATAGGCTGAGATTAAAAAACTGCAACCAATTTCAGACTGCTTTCATTTCTAAGCCACTCGTCCGACAGCTGTTAAAATTAGTCCAGTGACAGCTCATTATATTGTTTACAAGCGTACAAAAGCATCTTTGTGAGAATTTTCCAGAAAAAAAAGTTATTCGTGATGGAATTCAAGTGTGTTAGTGTGATTTCTTTATATTTGGCTGGAAAACCACAAGTGGCTATCGTTAGAGCACTCCAGCATTTAAATGTGAATAAGTCTTTTGTGTCTCGTACCATCGCCCGTTACCGGGATACTGGTAGCGCAGTCCGACGTCAAAGAAGAAAAGATAAAATAAGCAGAAATGGTTCGAAAAGTAAAGAAACGACTTGATCGGAACCCGCTTCGTAGTGGCCGAAAAATGGCTTGTGAGCGGAACATATCGCAATATTCCATTCGGCAAATATTGAAAAATGAGCTCGAGGAAAAGCCATTGAATTCCAAAAAAATGCAAGAACTTAACACAACAGAAAGATAATAAACTCAAAAGAGCTAAAGGGTTGCTTCGCTTGGCCGAAAGTGGTGAACTGCCACATTTGGTTTTCCCCGACGAGAAAACATTCGTTGTCCAGCAGTTTGCAAACAAACAAAATGATCGTGTTTACGTACCTTCGGTTGGCCACCAGAACTCAAGCGTGTGGGCCGCCAAAAAACTTCAACAAAGTAAAACGCCATAATTTTTTAACTTTATTGAAAGAAAGCAAAAAATATCGGAAATAGCATCACATTTTAGAATAAGTTTAGATTAGTTCGAATTGGTCACCTTTGGCACAAATTATGGCCTACAAATACCGAATTTTATCGCGAAAATATTCTGGAGAGTGTATTAAAGTCTTGGGTACGCAAACATTTTGGCCGCAGGCCTTTGACATTTCAACAGGACTCAGCACCATCGCACTCAGCACGTGACACCCTAGAATGATTGCAAGAACTTACACCGCAACAGAAAGAAAATAGACTGCCGGATTTGATTTTCTCCGATGAGAAAACATTCGTTGTCCAGCGGTTTGTAAACAAACAAAATGATCGGTTGGCCACCAGAACTTGAGCGCCGGCCATGGTGATGGTGTGGGCTGCCATAACACTCGATGGTCGCTCTCCGTTCCTATTAATCGACCGTGGCATCAGAATAAATGGCGAATATTATCGTGAAAATATTCTGGAGGGTGTATTAAAGCCTTGGGCACGCACACACTTTTTGGCCGCAGACCTTAGACATTCCAACAGGACTCAGCACCATCGCACTCAGCACGCGTCACCCAAGAATGGTTACAAAATAAGGTTCCTCGCTTCATTTCCAGCGCACATTGGCCACCAAAATCTCCGGATAACAATCCGTTGGACTATTGTGTCTGGAGTATTTTGGAAAGCAAGATTGGCACGAAGAAAATCAAAGTGTCGATCACCTCAAGCAAGCGCTCGCCGCGAATGTGCCAAAATACCGCAGAGCAACATTCGGCAATGTGTGACGGTTTTAATTGCCATAATTCGGGGCAAAGGTGGCCAATTCGAACATATCTAAATTTATTCTAAAATTCGATGCTATTTCCGAAATTTTTTGCTTTAATTCAATAAAATTTAAAAAAAATGTAACAATTATGGCGTTTGACTTTGTTGAAGTTTTTTGGCGGCCCACACCATCACCAAGGCCGGCGCTTGATTTCTGGTGTTCTGATGGCCAACCGAAGGTGCACATTTACAGCTGACCTCTTTGGCAAGTAAACACAATCATTTTGTTTGTTTACAAAGTGCTCGACAACGAATGTTTTCTCATCGGAGACGGAGAAACCCAAATTCGGCAGTTCACCACTTTCGGCCAAGCGAAGCAACTCTTTAGCTCTTTGAGTCTATTTTCTTTCTGTTGTGGCGTAAGTTCTTGTACTTTTTGGAATTTCAATGGCTTTACCCCAAGCTCATTTTTCAATATTTGCCGAATGTAATATTGCGATATATTCAGCTCACGAGCCATTTTTCGGCCACTGCGACGCGGGCTTCGACCAAGTCGCTTCTTTGCTTTTCGAACCATTCCTGCTGATGTTGCCGTTTCTGTTTTATTCCGTCCACTTCCTTGACGTCGTGCTACGTTGCCAGTATCACGGTAACGAGCAATGGTAGGGACACAACAGATTTATTCACATTTAAATGCTGGAGTGCTCTAACGATAGCCACTTGTGCTTTTCCAGCCAAATAAAAAGAAATCACACTATCACGCTTGAATTCCATCACGAACAACTTTTATTCTGGAAAATTTTCAACAAAATGCTTTGGTACGCTTGTAAACAATATAATGAGCTATCACTGGAATAATTTTAACATTTGTGAGGACGAGTGGCTTAGAAATGACAGCAGTCTGAAGTTGTTTGCAGTTTTTTCATCTCACCTTATAGTGCCACATATGAGATGATTTTGCGTGTTTATGACTTCATAAGATCTTCTACCCTTAATTCTAAGTTAGGTTATGTCATATTATCATAAAAACTTCTTAAGAAATACTTTTAATAATTAAATTAGTCCTTTACAATCACCCAATGAAGAACGTGCGTTTTACGTCTTTATTAGGGATCCATGTCTAACAGAAATTATTAAAAGATCATCGTGTAGATGGCGTTCAAGTTCTGAAACATAATTTAAGATGTCTCTTCATTTATAATGAAGTTCCACCAGGTTCTCTTCAAACTAACCGGAATCTAAATCAAAGGAAAAATGCGTCTGGTTGGACTGGCCTAGTTTATTTGAGGTATACAAAACGCTAACCATGAAATTCACTAAATTGAAGTATAGATGGTGTTATGCAACCGTTTTTGTTTCCTATCCACCTTCAAGCACTTTACCTTGCCTTACGTATTCTTACCAAAATATTGAGATCATAAATTTTCCATTTTCAAAGGACACTAATTGGTACTAATTACTCTCTTATTTCCATATATGTATACAGGGTTGTCCATATTCGACGGACCCATCTGGCAACGCCATAACTTTGGACAGAGATGTCACATCGCTTAATGAAATAGCGCGTTTGAAGCGTCAGTCCAAGCAGATTTTTACCATGAACCAATACACGCCACGCGACATAAAAAAATGTGAGAAGTGCGCCTTCTAAGAACACCATTAAGCGTTTATACGAAAAATTTTCGACTGGTAAGACTCTTTTTAATCCGAAGAGGCCATATAAAAGTCGACCAAGGCGATCGGCCGAGAATATCGCTGCCGTACGAGCCAGTGTTGAGAGGTCTCCAAGAACATCGCAAAAACGCCGTTCTCAGCAGTTGGGCATGGCTCGGTCCGCATTGATTTGCATTTGTTCTCGTACAAAATTCAATTGACGCAAAGAATGTTGCCTGCGGACAAGCCTCGTCGATTGGAATGGACCCAAAGAGCCATCGAAATGGCTGAAGATGACGAGCAATTTTGGAACAAAATTATCATGTCCGATGAAGCCCATTTCACATTGAATGGGACCGTAAATAAGCAAAATTGCCGTTTTTACGCCACTGAAAATTCTCAGGAGATTCAAGAAGTGCCTCTTCATGACGAAAAAGTCACAGTTTGATGCGGCATTAGTGCGAAAACGGTCATTGGGTCGCTTTCTTTTCAGGAGCGTTATCGCGACATGATGACCAATTTTGTGATGCCAATTATTCGTCGAAACAAGACGGCGCTCCATCGGACACAAGTCGCATAACAATCGATTTTCTGAAGAATTTGTTTCCGGGCCGTTTGATGTCGAAAAGTGGTGATTTGGACTGGCCACCGCGTTCGCCCGATTTGACGCCGCCTGACTTCTTCTTGTGGGGATATTTGAAGTCAAAGGTTTATGTTAACAAGCCAAGGACCGTAGAAGAGCTCAAGGACAATATTCGTGAAGAAATAGCCGCTATTCCGGCCGAAATGTTGGCAAAAACGATGGAAAATGCAGCAAAAAGGGCACAATACGTCATCAACGCCAGAGGCGGTCATTTGAGAGATATCATATTCAAAAATTGATGTAAACAAATCTACTTGGAACAAATGATTAACATTGCCAACCGCCAAATTTTTATTTTTTTCTTTGATTTAGAAAAAAAAAAAACATGGGTCCGTCGAATATGGGCAACCCTGTATTATTATAAAGATTAATTATTTCCCAATGAAAAGCATATAAGACAATATTACTACGCGATTTCTATTTCAGTTTATCAACAATTTTTCTTTCATTTTTCCATACCCACCATTCTATGGAGGGTATATTAGCTTTGTCACTCCGTTTGTAACTTCTCGAAATATTCATCGCGTAGACCCAACGCACAATACTAAGACGATCTAGCGATGTCCGTCTGTTTGTGTGTCTGTTCGCAAATGGGCCATGTCGGTCCACGCTCTCGTATAGCCCTCCTATATAGTACCTCCCTATATTCGGTATTTTTACGATTTTAGCAACATTATTTATCGGAAATATTTCGAATTTCATATTTAAAGGTCGTGATGGGTACTTAAACCTTTGACAAAAATTTTTGTATAACGGCACCTCCCTATATTCGGTATTTTGATAATTTTAGCGACATCATTCACCCGAATGTATTCAAATTTCGTATTCGAAGTTTGTAATGGGTACTACAGACTATGCCTTAAAATTTTGATCCATGTTTTCGTATAGCCCCCATATAACGGTACCCACCAAAATTCCGTATTTTTATGATTTTAGCGCCGGAATTGTTTCAACTTACTACAGCCTATGACTTCTGCAGGTCCACATCTTCCTATAGCCCCCGTATTAAGGTCATCGTTTAAATGGTATTTTTCAGATTTATTCCTTTAAAATGCTGGAGGGTATTAAAAGTTCAGCTCGGCCGAACTTAGCTGCTTTTTTACTTGTTAACAATTATTCTTTCATTCTTCTTTCTGCGCCGGTCGTATTTCCTTCCTTTGCCTTTGGCATGCATACAGACGTATCCTTGTAGCTTTTAATAGGAAAACAATTACTGTGTATTATTTCTTGGCCCAGTCTAAGCCAGCTCGAGGATATACGTCTCCATGAGCACGTGTGTATTCTAACATACTGTCTATATTTGGTTCTCCCTCTCTCTCTCTCTCTCTCTCTTGCTCTCTTCACTCCCCATAAATGTTTGTGTATAGGTTTTATTTCTTTGCTTCTTTTTTGTTTGTGGCAAAATGTCCTTGACTTATAAATTAAACATTTATGGTTTGAGAGTGCAGGAGCAAGAGGTGGGTACGCAGTAGAACCTAATATTAAATGGACACTTTAGCCAACCAAAAAAAAAAAAAAAAAAAAAAAAAAACAACAACGAGAAAACCAGCCACTATGGTAACACACACCCAGATGCACACGGTTTACTTGCATTTGACCTTTTGTTTCGATGTTAAATAAACGTTTTAAAATTGAAACAAAAAAAAACGACAGCAACGCCAAGGAAAAAACTCACGTTTAGATTAAAGGATAACAAAAGGATACAATGTATTGCAGATATTACTAAAAATATATACGAAGTACCTACTTACATACATGCATACAAGACTTAGCACTGCCAAAGGCACCAGGATATGATAAAGAAATAAACCACACAAGGACTTTGGTGATGCAAGAAAAATATTTGCCACAAAGAAGAGCAGGAAAAATGTTGTGGTTTTTCATCTTGGTCTTGTTCTGCATAGCAATGCAAAATAATAAAATCATATCCTTGAAACGTGTTTAGAGATTTATGACAGAACGTGATGTATTTTAATATAAAGCTATGGGAAAGTAATAAAAATTTTTGGGGGAAGCGAGAGGATATGAGGTATAAAATATCTTTAAATAACAAGGATGTCGGATACCGAGTGATCCTCGAATTTATAGAAAACCACTAAAAACTCATATGAAACTTTTCGAAATGCTTAAAATTTGTTGAATCATTTTAGATATTAACAGCAAAAAAGCAAATAAGTTCGGCTGAGCTGAACTTTTAATATCCTCCACCATTTGGAAGGAACTTGAAAATTTTCAACAAAAAAAAAACTTCCGGAAACTACCACTTTAATGAAAACTATTATATGGAGACTATACGAAGACATGGACCTGCTTACGAAATTTTTTGCCCTAGATTGCAGTACCTGCCCAGACAATTTTCTGTCATAGGCTGTAGTGTTCATTGCGAACTTCAAAAGACCAAATTTTACACAATTCCGGTGAATAATATCGCTAAAATCATCTAAATACCGAACGAGAGGCACCGTTATATGGGGACTATACTGCACGTGGACCTGCACAGACACATTTTTGTCATAGGCTGTAGTATCTATAACGAACTTCAAATACCAAATTTGAAACAATTCCGGTGAATAATGTCGCTAAAATCATCAAATTACGGAATATCAGAAGATAGCGTTATATGGGGGCTATACGAAGACTTGCACCTGGATAGACAATTTTCTGTCATAGCCTGTAGTACCCATTACGAACTTCAAATACCACATTTGAAACAATTTCGGTGAATAAAGCCGCTAAAATCATCAAAGTACCGAATATCGAGAGGTGCCATTATATGGGGGCTATACGAAGGGGTGGAACTACATGACCCCTTTTCAATACTAAAAGTCCTGCAGGCATAATACACATTTGAGTAAACTGCTATCAACCTATTTAATTTCGTTCGGAAGCTAGAGTGATTTCCACAGACGGACAGACGGACGGAAATCGCTAAATCGACATAGAATTTTATGCTGATCAAGAAAGTATATACTTTGTGTGATCTAAAATGTATATTTCGAGGTGTTACAAACGGAATGACAAACTTAATAATACCCTCCATACTATAGTGGAGGGTATAAAAAATTATAAACAGTATTTCTTAATTATTTACATACAGGGTGAGATGACTGCAACCAACTTCAGACTGCTGTCATTTTGAAGCCACTCGTCCGACAGCTCTTAAAAATTATTCCAGGGACAGCTCATTATATTGTTTACAAGCGTACCAAAGCGTTTTGTTGAGAGTTTTCCAGAAAAAAAGTTATTTGTGATGGAATTCAAGCGTGATGGTGTGATTTCTTTATATTTGGCTGGAAAACCACAAGTGGCTATCGTTAAAGCACTCCAGCATTTAAATGTGAATAAATCTTTTCTGTCTCGTACCACCGCTCGTTATCAGGATATTGGTAGCGTAGCATGGCGTCAAGGAAGTGGACGAAAGAAAACAGAAACAGCAACATCAGCAGAAATGGTTCGAAATGTAAAGAAGCGACTTGATCGAAACCACTCGCGTCGCAGTGGCCGAAAAATGGCTCGTGAGCTGAACATATCGCAATATTCCATTCGGCAAATATTGAAAAATGAGCTCGGGGTAAAGCCATTGAAATTCCAAAGAATTTACACCGCAACAGAAAGAAAATAGACTCAAAAGTGCTAAAGAGTTGCTTCGCTTGTCCGACGAGAAAACATTCGTTGTCCATCAGTTTGTAAACAAACAAAATGATCGCGTTTACTTGCCAAAGAGGTCAGCTGAAAATGTGCACCTTCAGTTGGCCACCAGAACTCAAGTGCCGGCCATGGTGATGTTGTGGGCCGCCATAACCGATGTGTGCTTTCCGCTCATATTAATCGATCGTGGCATCAGAATAAATGTCGAATATAATCGCGAAAATATTGTGGAGGGTGCATCAAAGACTTGGGCACGCAAACATTTTGGCGGCATCGCACTCAGCACGCGTCAGCACCAAAGCACCAAAATCTCCGGATACCAATCCGTTGGACTATTGTGTCTAGAGTATTTTGGGAAGCAAGGTTGGCACTAAGAAATACCAAAGTGTCGATCACCTCAAGCAAGCGCTTCGCCGGGAATGGGCCAAAATACCACAGTGCAACATTCGGGCAGCGTGTGACAGCTTTTTTGGCCGTTTGAAGGCCATAATTCGTGCGAAAGGTGACCAATTCGAACAAATCTAAACTAATTCTAAAATTTGATGCTATTTCCGAAAATTTTTTGCTTTAAATTAATAAAATTAAAAAAACAAGATATGTAAAAATTATGTCGTTTGACTTTGTTACAGTTTTTTTTTATCTCACCCTGTATGTAAGAAAACTGGCCTTTCAAGAGAAAGAAGTTAAGTTATAGCAACCAGGAAGCTCCTCTATCTTCCCAGCCGGTCTCGCTTATAAGTCCCACCTCTATTGTCTGTCGGCTTCATTTTCCAGGCTGAATTCTCTTCATGCGATTTATCGTCGCAAGTGCTCATAATTTCCTGTGACTTTAGCCTACCTTTATTAGTTGTGACACTTCCAGAATAGAGGTTAAGTTATAGCACCCAGGAAGGTCCTCTATCTGTTCAGCCGGTCTCTCTTGAAGGATCCACCTCTATTGTCTGTCAGCTTTAATGTCCAGGCTGTATTGTCTTCATGCGTCGTCTTCTTATTACAGACTTGGACAGTTTATGGTTGCAAGTGCTCATAGTTTCCTGTCACATCAGTCTACCTTTGTTAGGCGTGACACTTCCAGAAAAGAAGTTAACTTTTAGCAGCCAGGAAGCTCGTCTATCTTTCCAGTCGATCTCTCTGTCAGCTTTAATGTCCAGGCTGTATTCTCTCATGTGTCGTCTGCTTTCTGCATCCTTGGACAGCTTATCGTTTAAGGTGCTCCTAATTTCCTGTCACTTCAGCCTACCTTTGTAAGCTGTGACACTTCCAAAAGAAGTTATAGCACCCAGGAAGCTATTTTATCTCTCCAGCCGGTCTCTCTTGAAGGTCCCACCTCTATTGTCTGTCGGCTTTAATTTCCACACTGAATTCTCTTCATGTGTCGTCTTCTTTCTGCAGCCTGGGACAGCTCATAATTTCCTGTGACTTCAGCCTAACTTTGTTAGCTGCGACACTTCCACTTGCATCATCTTCTATTTGCGCTTCCTTGAGCATCTTATTATTATCCTTTTTATACCCTCCATCATTCTATGGAGTGTATATTAACTTTGTCATTCCGTTTGTAACTCCTCGAAATATTTATAATAGACCCCACAAAGTTTTTATTCTGAATCAGCGTAAAATTCTAAGGCGATCTAGCGATGTCAGTCTGACTGTCTGTTGTAATCACCCTATCTTTCGAATGAATTGAGGTAGTAGGCTAAAATTTTACATACATGCATAGTTGACCAGTAGGTAGATTAAGTTCGTAAATAGGCTATGTCGGTCCACGTTTTCGTAATGCCCCATATAAGGGTACCTCCCGATATTCGGTATTTTCATGATATCAGTGACATTATTTACCGGAATTATTTCAAATTTCGTATTTGAAGTTCGTAATGGGTACTACAGCCTATGACAAACATTTTAGAATCTAGGTCCACGTCTTCGTATAGCACCCATATAACGGTACCTCTTGATATTCGGTATTTTGACGATTTTAGGTACAATACTCACCGAAATTGTTTGAGATGTCGTATTTGAAGTTCGTAATGGATGCTACAGCCTGCGGCAGAAAATTGTCTGTGCAGGTTCTGGTCTTCGTATAGCTCCGATATATCAATACCTCCCTATATACGGTATTTTGATGCTTTTAGCTACATTATTCACCGTTTATTTCAAGTTTCGAATTTGAATATGGAAATGGCTTATGACAAACAAAGCCTATATAGGTTTACGTCGTAGAGACCCCAATATAACGGCAATATTCGGTATTTTTGAGATTTCAGCAGAATTTTGAACGGATTTTATTTTTTAAAATTTTCCCCTTTCATTATGCATTGTCACATACTTTCGTGTGGACATTTTTTTCTTTGAGTGTATCTTAATTACCCTGCTCTGCAGTAAAATAAACATGACAACGTAAATATCCTTTGATTGGTAACTGTAGCTACAATGCGCCCTTTGTTATTTGTTACTTGATTTCCATTGAGGACACATTTCCACAATTGCTTTATTGAATCGCCACACACTACTTAAAGGAATACTAATCTAGGATAAACAACACCAACAACAACAATAATCGTTATGTTTTATTCTGCACATGCCGGAATAATTGATTAAACATTTATGGCAGACCAAATGGTAAACTTTCTGCCATAAATAATTTATGGATATTTTGCGCAGGACAATGGAGTCGAATAGAAGATATTATTAGGTGCCTCAGAATTGTCGTTGTGCAAGAAGAAAACGTAATCCATTTTAGTGGGACCATAAATCAAAACGAACTTCCAATGGTAAGAGGGTTGAATGACACTTTAAAAAATTAATAATCACTTTCGATTATTTAAATCGAATATCTAAAACGCTTTTTTGACTGGCCAGTTTCTTCGGAAAACAACAAAGGAGCATAGGACCAAAATCAAATTAAGTCAACCTAAAACTCCTTTGCTCTTCCGCGAAAAAGCCAGTCAACAAAGCCTTTTATGCACTTAAACTACCTTTAGGAGAGTAGGAGATCCTTTATCCTCTGGGAGATAATTATCTATATAGGTAGTATAGCCCCAATTTTCCATGGAATTGTCTGTAATTCCATACAAGGAGTTCCTTGTGAGTACTTTATCCTCTGGGAGATAATGATCTATATAGGTCCACCATATTGTATAGCCCCCATATAACGGTACCCCTCAATATTCAATATTTAGATTATTTTAGCCACATTTTAACGGGATAGTCTGAAATTCTGCACAAGTTATTTGTGAGCACTTTACCCCCAGACATAGATTTGTCAATATAGGTCCACGATATCGTATAGCCCCCATATAAAGGTACCTTCCGATATTCGGTATTTTGATGATTTTAGCGACATTATTCACCGGAATTTTTTCAATTTTGGTATTTGAAGTTCGCAATGGATATTACAGCCTATGACAGGAAATTGTCTGTGCAGTTCCACGTCTTCGTAGAGCCCCCATATAGCGTCACCTCCCGATTTTCGGTGTTTTGATGACTTTAGCGACATTATTCACCGGAATTGTTTCAAGTCTAATACTAAAGTCTAAGACAGAAAATTGTCTCGACAGGACCACGTCTTCCTATAGCCCCCATATAACGTCACCTCGCGATATTCGGCATTTTGATGATTTTTGCGGCATTATTCACCGGAATTGTTTCAATTTTGGTATTTGACGTTCGTAATGGATACTACAGCCTATGACAGAAAATTATCTGCCCAGGTCCACGCCTTCGTATAGCCCCCATATAATAGTACCTCCCTATTTTCGGTATTTTGGCGATTTAGGACACATTATTCACCGAAAATATTTCAAATATGGTATTTGAAGTTGGTAATGGATACTACAACCAAAGACGGAAAATTGTCTGTGCAGGTCCAAGTCTTCGTATAGCCCGCATATAACGGTCCCTTCCGAAATTCGGAATTTTTATGATTTTAGCGACATTATTCACCGGAATTCCTTCTTATTTGGCATTTGAAGTTCGTAGTGGATATTACAGCCTATGACAGGAAATTGTCTGTGCAGGTCCACGTCTTCTTAGAGCCCCATATAGCGTCACCTCCCGATTTTCGGTGTTTTTATGACTTTAGCGACGTTATTCACCGGAATTGTTTCAATTTTGGTATTTGGCGTTCGTAATGGATACTACAGCCTATGACAGGAAATTATCTGTCCAGCTCCACGTCTTCGTATAGCCCCGATGTAACGGTACCTCCCGATATTCGGTATTTTCATGACTTTAGCGACGTTATTCACCAGAATTGTTTCAAACTTGGTATTTGAAGACCCTAGTGGATACTACAGCCTATGACATAACGTTTTCTGTGCAGGTAAACGTCTTCGTATAGCCCCCATGTAACGGTACCTCCCGATATTCGGTACTTTTATGATTTTAGCGATATTATTCACCGGAATTGTTTCAAATTTGGCATTTGTAGTTCGTAGAGGATACTACAGCCCATAAAATGGAACCACCTTATAATCGGTATTCTGATGATTTTTAGCTACGTTATTCTCCGAATTTTATTTTCAAATTATGCTTTTGAATATTGTAATGGCTTATGATAAAAGTTTCCTATACAGGCCAACGTCGTCGTATAGACCCTAATATAACGGCTGTATTCGGTATTTTAAAATTTCAGTAACATTTTTAGCGGATTTAATTTTTTTTATGTGTTTGATTTCTCTTTCGAGACGAGCTTAATGATCTGAAATTCGCAGTGAAAAGGAAAGCCAGATAGACACTATCACACACTCACCACTATGCGACGCGTTTCCCCGTTGGTTAAGCGGCTCATCAGGCATATTTGGTGTGGATGATGGCTTACAAGGGCTGTTCTCTGGAAAGTAGTATATATTTCGTACTTATTGCAAATTAGCATATGCGAATTATACACTAGAAACTCTCCAGGTTCGACTCAAGTTCTATTGGCAGATCTTTTTCACAGCAAAGTTTTTTTTTTTGTAAGCCATCATCCACACCAAATATGCCTGATGAGCCGCTTAACCAACGGCGAAAAGCGTCACATAGTGGTGATCTTCGCCTTAATAAGGCAAAACTTATTTTTTTTTTTTGAAAATTACCAAATTCCTTCTACGTGGTGGAGGGTATTCAAAAATTGGCCCGGCCAAACTTACAACTTTTTTACATGTTGGTTTTTTGAAATGTTTAACAGCATTACCCAAACTGTCTTGCTATTATTTTAAGTTGAAAGTGGAACACGTTTAAATTCAGATAATTTTATATAAAAATGTTTTTTTTACCCTATGGTGGAGGGTATCAAAAATTTCTTATTTATATCTAAAATATTTACTAATTAAGCTACGTTTGTAACTTTTTCACTCCAAAAATAAAACACATCTTTCATCAGATATCCTGTACAATTCGCAAGCCTTCCCAAGCCATCCCCATTTCCATCCTGCAAATATTTACAAGTGCTCACCCAGTCTCTACACTCATGTGTCGTGGTTAAACGATGAATTACCTGTTGTTGACCCCCCAAAACCCCTGACCAATAGCGGTGACTCTTTATTTACACAAAAACACTCAAACATTCAGTGTCCAATGTCATCCTTCTGACATCTTCTGTAGTATCCTGTCGTCGAAACACGAGACCAAACAGACAGACATACAGACGCCGCTGTAGCTTCCTTTTGGCAAGCCATTATTAATTGACATTAATTGTTTGGAGGTAGCTCCGTAAATGATAAGAGGATGACGATAACGACAGGACAACGACATCATATTGCAGCTGGGCGGTGTGATGTGGTGTTGTACAAGCTGTTGCGGTTCTCAAGTATGTGCCAAAGTTATCTCCCCTTTGTTGGTGTTAACATTAGGGGTTTCGATTACCAAGAGTGTTCGTGGTTGGTTATTTGAGGTTATGTTTGTGCTTTGCAGGCAACGTAACAGCATCATTAAATTTTCTTAATTGAAAGGTAATTTATTTTGCATAAATCTTTCTTTAAATTTACGGTCTGGGATGAAAAAACTGCCACCAATTTCAGACTACTGTCATTTCTAAGCAACTCAACTGACAGCTGTTAAAATTATTCCAGTGACAGCTCATTATATTGTTTACGAGCGCACAAAAGCATTTTGGTGAGAATTTTCCAGAAAAAAAGTTATTCCTGATGGAATTCGAGCGGGATAATGTGAATTCTTTATATTTGGCAGGAAAACCACAAGTGGCTATCGTTAGAGCCCTCCAGCATTTAAATGTGAATAAATCTTTTGTGTCTCGTACCACCGCTCATTACCGTGATACTGGTAGTGTAGCTCGACGCCAAGGAAGTGGACGAAAGAAAACAGAATCAGCAACATCCGCAGAAATGGTTCGAAATGTAAAGAAGCGACTTGATCGAAACTCGCGTCGCAGTGACCGAAAAATTGTTCGTGAGCTGAACATATCGCAATATTCCATTCGGCAAATATTGAAAAATGAGCTCGGGGTAAAGCCATTGAAATTTAAAAAAGTGCAAAAACTAATACCAGAGAAACAGAAAGAAAAAAGACTCAAATGAGCTAAAGAGTTGCTTCGATTGTCCGAAAGTGGTGAACTGTCGAATTTGGTTTTCTCCGATGAGAAAACATTCGTTGTCCAGCAGTTTGTAAACAAACCAATATGATCGTGTTTTCTTGCCAAAGAGGTCAGCTGAAAGTGTGCACCTTCGGTTGGTCACCAGAACTCAAGCGCCGGCCATAGTGTGGGCCACCGTAACAGTCGATGGTCGCTCCACGCTCGTAATAATCGACCGTGACATCAGAATAAATGCCGAATATTATTGCGAAAATATTCTGGAGTGTGTATTAAAACCTTGGGCACGCAAACATTTTAGGCGCAGAGCTTGGACATTCCAACAGGACTCAGCACCATCGCTCGTCGCACTCATCACGCGCTACCCAAGAGTGGTTACAAAATGAGGTTTCTTGCTTCATTTCCAGCGCACAATGGCCACCAAAATCGCTGGATACCAATCCGTTGGACTATTGTGTCTGGAGTATTTGGAAACCAAGGTTGGCACGCAAAAATATCAAAGTGTCGATCACCTCAAGCAAGCGATTCGCCGGGAATGGGCCAAAATATCGCAGAGCAATATTCGGGCAGCGTGTGACGGTTTCCTCGGCCGTTTGAGGGACATAATTCGTGCCAAAGTGACCAATTCGAACAAATCTAAAGTTATTCTAAAAAAACTTTGAATACCCTCCACCAGTTGGAACGAATTTGGAAATTTTCAAAAAAAAAAAAATAAAAATAAATAAATAAAATCCGTTAAAAAAGTTGTTAAAATCTTAAAAATTCCGAATGTAGCCGTCATACTAGGGTCTATATGACGACGTGGACTTGTATAGGCAACTTTTATCATAAGCCATTACAATATTCGAATGCTAAACTTGAAAAAAAAATCGGAGAATAATGTCAGGAGGTGCCGTTATATGAGGGCTATACGAAGACGTGGACCTGTAAAGACAATTTTATGTCTTAGGCATTACGAACTTCAAATAAAAAAAAATTGAAACAAAGGAAATCCGGTGAATGATGTCGCTAAAATTATCAAAATATCGAATATCGGGAGGTACCGTTATATGGGGACTTGCACAGACAATTTTCTACCTTAGGCTGTAGTATATTATATGGGGATATACGAAGACGTGGACCTGCACCGACAATTTTCTCTCTTAATCTGTAGTATCCATTACGAACTTCAAATACCAAATTTGAAACAATTCCAGTGAAAAATGAAGCTACAATCATCAAAATACCGAATATCGGGAGGTATTGTTATATGGGGGCCATACGAAGATGTGGACCTACACAGACAATTTTCTGTGTAAGGCTGTAGTATCCATTAAGAACTTCAAATACCAAATTGGAAACAATTCCGGTGAATATTGTCGTGAACATCATCAAAATACCGAATGTCGGGAGGAACTATTATATGGCGGCGCTACGTAGACGTGGACCTTAAAGACAATTTTCTGTCATAGGTTGTGGTATCCATTACGAATTTCAAATACCAAATTCGAAACAATTGCGATTAATAATGTCGATAAAATAATCCAAATACCAATATCGGGAAGTGCAGTTATATGGGGCCTATACGAAGACGTCGACCTGCACAGACAATTTTCTGTTTTAGCCTATAGTATCCCTTACGAACTTCAAATACCAAATTTGAAACAATTCCGTTGAATAATGTCTCTAAAATAATCAAAATACCGAATATCGGGAGCTACTTTTATGTGGAGTTATACGAAGACGTGGACCTACACATACAATTTTCTG
Source organism: Musca domestica (assembly GCF_030504385.1). Lineage (NCBI taxonomy): Eukaryota > Metazoa > Arthropoda > Insecta > Diptera > Muscidae > Musca > Musca domestica. The sequence goes on from NW_026712172.1 coordinate 13,788,787, forward strand.
TCATAGGTTGTGGTATCCATTACGAACTTCAAATACCAAATTTGAAACAATTTCGGTGAGTAATGTCGTTAACATCATCAAAATACCGAATATCGGGAGATACCGTTATATGGGGGCTATACGAAGACTTGGACGTGCACAGACAATTTTCTGTCATCAAAATACCGAATATCAGGAGGTAAGGTTATATTGGGGGAATACCAAAACCTGGAGCTGCACATGTCGCTAAAATCACCAAAATACCGAAAATAGGGAAGTTCCATTATTCGGGGGCCATACGAAAACAAGGACCTACATGGCACACTTTCAATACCAAAAGTCATGCAGACATAATATACATTTGAGTAAAATTTGATCAACCTACTTCTTTTCGTTCGGAAGCTAGAGTGATTTCCACAGGTGGACGGGCATCGCTAAATCGACAAAGATTTTTATGCTGATGAAGAATATACATACTATTTGGAATCTAAAATATATATTTCGAGGTGTTACAAACGGAATGACAAACTCAATATACCCTCCATGCTATGGTGAAGGGTATAAAAATGCCTCAAAATAAAAACTGTTCAAATATAAAATTTGAAACAACTTCGTTGAATACTTTCGCTAATATCATCTAAATACCGAATTAAGGGAGGTACCGTTATTTGGGCTATACGAATACGTGGACCTGCATAGACAATTTTCCGTCACAAGTTGTAGTACCCCTTACGAGTTGATGTTAGTCTTTTGAAAAATACTTTTTAAAAAATCCACATTTATTGATAGTTTATTGAAAACTATTTTTGAAACATCGACGTTTACTGATAGTCTATTGAAAGCTATAGTTAAAAAATCCACGTGCATTGATAGTCCTTTAAAAATAATTTTAATAAACAACGTTCGTTAAAAGTCCCTTAAAAAGTCCGCGTGGACAGTTCTGAAAAAAAATTTTCAAAGCTTGACGTTTATTGATAGTGATTTGAAAAATATTTTAAAAATTCCATTTCATTTGAAGTTATTATTTAAAACAAGTAAACAAAGGCTATAGACGTGCGGGACCGACCGTGTGATACCCTACAACACTACAATATGTTGGAAGCCCCCTTATGTCCAAATTCATTTTGGAAGATTTCGCTTTTGAAATTTTGTCATGGAGCACTGCCCAGATATTGCCCTTACCATTTTGACCAGGGGCATTTGCGCACCCCGTCATGCTGTTAGTTGTTGTGGTCCATTTAACAGCTAAATATAATCCAATGGTCATCCAAAAAGCTAGAGTTCTTCCCTATGCTTAACTCTCTTCTCAGTCATATCGATTGGCTTCAATTGTATGATCAGTAATTTTTTTCTGTTTTGGTTCATTTGAGCCTCTTAATATTTTGCGATCATCTCCAAAAGCAAGAAGCCGTTCTGCATCTACAAATTTAGACCCATCTATATGATTTGCTTGTCTACGATATTTTTGGCTATATTCATCAACGAAATCAGCATAAAAAAGCCAGAAGTTCGCCTTTTGTGTATTTCGGATATCGCCTGTAAGTAATGTTGGTATTTTTTCACACAAAAGTAGTGGTCCATTCTACCCGCTGTCCTTTGGTTTCTATTTGCGACCTTATAACGGCTGCAAAATCAGGAACATTTTTAGTGGTTGGTCCATTTCAACATATTGCGCCATATTTGAAAACAATAGCTCTTCTGAGCCTAACCCTACCCTTGTGAAAATTTTCGTGAAGATCGGACGATAATTGCAATCTGTATATAATAATCCCAACCCGTGTTGAAAGGTGAAAAAATTTTTCAAAATGTACATTTCAATATTATAAGTCAAATAGAAAAAATCGCATGCGATAAAAAATATGAAAAAATAAAAAAATGTCACAAAATGCTACAAAATCTATAATAACACCATTATTGGCACATTTTTATGCGATTTTTTTAGATTTTATTCCGTTATGCTAAGAGGCCATTCTGAATTGTCAAAATCGGTCAAGCCATTCATGATATATAAGCATTTTAGCTAACATCCCCTTCATATTTCACTATATATATCCGATATATTTACTATCGGCATGTACGTAACGGTCAGGATTGACCTGTTCGTATATTTGTGATTTCGTCGGGATTAAGACTTTTGCCCAGCCTTAAGCTCTAGCCACATGCTAACTTCCGCGTCGATTGGTCTATAACTGCGACCTGTAGAGCAACTGCAAAATCAGGAAATTTTTCAGTATTTGGTCCATTTCAACCCCTAAATATTATGAGATGATCTCCAAAAGAAATAGGGTTCTATTCTGGCCCAAACCCCACCTCCATTCTAAATTTCGTGAAGATCGGGCCATAATTGCGACCTGTGAGTGATTACAAATTAACATGGACAGACGAACGGACGGACATACACAGCTAGATCGACTCAGCTCGATGAGATAGGAAGATCCATATATACTTTCCTATGTGGGAAATCAATATTTCGAGGTGTTACATAATTTTTGGCCCAACCAAACTTATAATACCCCCAACACATAGTGTTGTAGGGTATAAAAATCCAAGGGCATGATAGACCTTTAAAAATTATTTTAATAATCTACGTTCGTTAAAAGTCCCTTAAAAAGTACACGTTGACAGTTCTGAAAAAAAATTTCAAAGCTTGACGTTTATTGATAGTGATTTGAAAAATATTTTAAAAAACCCATTTCATTTAAAATTATTATTAAAAAAAATCACGTCAATTAATAGACCTTTCAACAAATTTCAAACAAAAATCACATCTGTCGATTGTCCTTTGGAAAATATTTTCAATAAACCCTTTTAATGTTAGTCCTTTAAAAAATATTTTTAAAAAATCTTGATTCCAATTTATTAAATTATTCCTATTGTGAAATTATTTTTAAAATCTCCACCCTTTTTGATGTCATATTGACCCCGAACTTCAAGACTTTATTATGTTAATAAAACTATACCATCAATGCACCCTTTACAATTTTTACACACAAATATTCCTCTCTTTCCAACCCTAATTTAATTTGATAACAAAAGAAAAATTATTTGCATTCTTATTTTTCCTGCCCTTTAATTTGTCTCCTTGTGTTTTTTTTTTTTTTATTATTCCAATAAATTGTTGTCATATTTTCATATGAATTTGAGAATACACATCCTAATGATATACTATAACAATGTTTGCATAACATTGCCTAAATGTATGCTATATTTTTGTAAAATTATTCTTATTTTCTCCCGAATTGGCTTGAATTACAAAATTTTGTTTTTTTCTTGATGATGTTTATTTATAAAAATTAGAATATGAAATGTCCATAATTTGAAATTCTCTAGAATTCCTTGGCAGAGGGGGAAAAAATAGCCAACCCCTTTTTTTTGTGTCCTCATGGCAAGTAAATTCGTTTGTAAATTGATATGAAACAAGTAGGAACATGAAAAGAGTTTTCCTTCGAAGTTATAAAGCAAACTAAACACACAAGTCATCCAGCACGAGACAGTCTTGTGTTGTGAATATTAAAACCCCATAAACATGTTAGGCACTCCCATTAGTATCGAACATACATACCCCAATATGTACCTACTCTTGTAGATGTGTTAGAAGCTTGTAAAATGTGAACATGTGTGTGTGTTTGTGTGTCTCGGTTTGCTTGTTACCCATGTGGTTATGTAGACAAGTTGCGGTGTTACGTTGTGCCACGCATGGAGGATATGTTGAAACAAATTCTTGTGTATTGTCCTACTTTTATTTCCTCTTTTTTTTTTGCTCCCAGAGGAAGGGTACTAAATATTCCTTTGGGGGACGGGTGGCAGGCGTCGTTGCCTAAAATGAAAATTGTAGAGTTGCCGTTGTGGGACTTTTAAAGCAAAAGTGGTAGAAAAATATTCACTTCTTTATATTGGTCTTTTATGTCATATAACATTTTGTTGGAAAGGTCCTTCGAGGGTCCTTATAAATTCTTTAATTATAAGATCGAAAAATTACTTCTTTGATCCTTGTAATAAAATTATTCTAATGGCTCATCGAGGTCGCCTTGACGTGCATTCCCTGAAAACACTTTAGAGGATGTAAATAGAAAATCATTTTAAAAATATATGTTGGTATGAATTGAAAACCGACAAAAGGAATTATAAGCATGGAATGGAATATTTATCAGGAAATATTTAAAGCATATTTAATAGGAATAAAATACTAAATTTTTACATATTTCTTTATAATGAATATATTTTTCGAATCTCTCATGGGTGGAAGAATCGACATTCTGTGGTGGGAAGTTCAAATTAAGAACAAGTAAAAAAGCTGTAATTACAGCCGGGCCAATCTTTGAATACCCTCCACCGTAAAAAATTCTGTTGAAATCTCCAAAATACCGAATGTGTCCGTTAAATTAGGGTCTACACGACGAAGTGGACCTTCATAGGCAATTTATGTCATAAGCCATTACAATACTCAAATGAAAAATTTAAAAAAAATCGGTGAATAATGTCGCTAAAATTATCAAAATACCGAAGATGGGGCGGTAACGATATATGGGGGCTATACGTAGACATGAACCTTCACAGACAATTTTCTGTCTTAGGCTGTACTATCCATTACGAACTTCAAAGACCAAATTTGAAACAATTCCGGTGAATAATGTCGCTAAAATCATCAAAATACCGAATATAGGGAGGTGCCGTTATATGGGGGCTATACGAAGGCGTGGACCTATATGGCCCATTTTCAATACCAAAAGTCCTGCAGGTATACTATACATTTGAGTAAAATTTTATCAACCTACTTCATTTCGTTCGGAAGCTAAATTGATTTCGGAACAGACCGACGGATCGACATAGAATTTAATGTTGATCAAGAATCTAAATGTATACAGGTTGAGATAAAAAACCGCAACTAAGTCGTATGCCATAATTTTTATTTTTTTTTAATTTTATTGAATGAAAGCAAAAAAATTCGGAAATAGAATTAAATTTTAGAATAAGTTTAGATTTGTTCGAATTGGTCACCGAATCATGGCCTTCAAACGGAAAATGAAACCGTCACACGCTGCCCGAATATTGCTCTGCAGTATCTTGGCCCATTCCCGGCGAAGCACTTGCTTGAGGTGATCGAAACTTTGGTATTTTTTAGTACCAACCTCGCTTTCCAAAATGTTCCAGACACAATAGTTGAACGGATTGGTGTCCGGAGATTTTTGTGGTCATTTTGCGCTGGAAATGAAGCGAGGAACCTTATTTTGTAACCATTTTTGGGTGCTGAGTCCTATTGGAATGTCCATGGTCTGCGCCCACAATGTTTACGTGCCCAAGGCTTTAATACACCCTCCAAAATATTCTCGCGATAATATTCGGCATTTATTCTGATGCCACGATCGATTAATATGAGCGGAGAGCGACCACCGGCTGTTATGGCGAACCACACCATCACCATGGCTACCACTTGAGTTCTGGTGGCCAACCACTGCGAAGGTACACATTTGCAGCTGACCTCTTTGGTAAGTAAACATGACCATTTTGTTTGTTTACAAACTGCTGCACAACGAATGTTTTCTCATCGGAGAAAACCAAATTCGGCAGTTCACGACTTTCGGCCAAGCGAAGCAACTCAACTTAGCTCTTTTGAGTCTATTTTCTTTCTGTTGCAGTGTAAGTTCTTGCACTTTTTGGAATATCAATGGCTTTACCCTGAGTTAACTTTTCAATATTTGCCGAATGGAATATTGTGATATTGCGAGGTTCAGCTCACGAGCCATTTTTCGGCCACTGCGACGCGGGTTTCGATCAAGTCTCTTCTTTACTTTTCGAATTTCTGCTTTCTTCCGTCCACTTCCTTGACGTCGGGCTACGCTACAAGTATCACGGTAACGAGCTATGGCACGAGACACAAAAGATTTATTCACATTTAAATGCTGGAGTGCTCTAACGATAGCCACTTGTGGTCTTCCAGCCAGATATAAAGAAATCACACCATCAAGCTTGAATTCCATCACGAATAACTTTTTTTTCTGGAAAATTCTTGCGAAAATGCTTTCGTACGCTTGTAAACAATATAATGAGCTGTCACTGGAATAATTTTAGTAGCTTTCGGACGAGTGTCTTAGATATAACAGCAGTCTGAAGTTGGTTGCGGTTTTTTCGTCTCATAGGTTGCAGTATCCATGACAAACTTCAAATACCAAATTTGAAACAATTCCGGTAAATAATGTCGCTAAAACCACTTAAATACCGAGAATAGTTAGGTACAATTATATGGAGGCTATACCAAAACGTGGACCTACATGGCCCATTTTCAATACCAAAAGTGCTGCAGGTATAACATACATTTGAGTAAATGGTATCAACCTACTTCATTTCGTTCGGAAGCTAGAGTGATTTCCACAGACGGACATTGACATAGAATTTTATGCTGTCTAAAACGTATATTTCGATATGTTACAAACGGAATGACAAACTTAATATACCCTCCATACTATGGTGGAGGGTATAATAAAACACAAATAAAATATTTATAGACTTTTGAAAATGAAACAAGTAAAAAAATGTTAAGTTCGGCCGGGCCAAACTTTTAATACCCTCCACCCTAGGGTAAAGGAAACATTAGAACCCATTGTGTGGCACAAATACAAATTTTTAGACATATTCGTGGGAAAATGTCGCAAAATCATCAAAATATTGAATATCGGGAGGTACCGGGGCTATACAAAAACCTGAACCTATACATACAATTTTTCGGCAACGGAGCTAGAACCCATTAGGACACAAAAATACAAAGTTTTAGAAAAATCCGCGAAGAAATGTGGCAAAGATCATTAAAACACGGAATATCTGGAGGTTCCGTTATATGGAAGCTATACCAAAAAGTGGACCTATACATACAATGTTTCGCCACCGCTTCCAGAACCCATAATGAACAGCAAATACCAATTTTTACACAAATCCGTGAAAAAAAAATGTGGCAAAAATTATCAATATACCGAATATCGGGAGGTACCGTTATATGGAGACTATACCAGAACGTGGACCGATATATCTCATTTTAAATACAAACCATCCTAGACACAATTCAAATTGCTCTGCTAAATTTTGTGCGCTCTACGTCAAATAATGTGGGCTGTATCGTGATTTCAACAGACAGACAGACGGACAGAAAAACTGACATCGTTAAATCGACTTAGATTTTTATGCTGATTATGAATATATATAATTTTTGGGGTCTACGACGAATATTTAGGGATGTTACAAACGGAATGACAAAGTTAATATACCCTCCTTTCCAAGGTGGAGTGTATAAAAATATGACCTTGGAGACTTTATATACCTTGTTGGAATATTCTGAAAAATGCGCATTTATAAAATATATGGAGACCCTAAGTAGTGAACTAAATTGTCTTGAAAAAGTGCCATAAACCCCAGGGAAATACTGTGAATTTATGTTTTAAGAGATCTTGAAGATGTGGTTTTTCAAAAAATTCCGCTCCGCATATTGCCCATATAATTTTGGTCGTTTACTCAAATTGACGCAAAAAGCTTAAATTTTGAGTCAATTTTCCAAAAAAAAAAAGAAAAAAAAAATAACATGTAGACAGAAGCATGGACTGGTTACTACTCTTGTAATCTTTTATCGTCCATTTTACAAACCTCCTCCCATTGTCTCTGTGTATGTGTCTCTGTGTTACACTGACACGCAACAACTCTTACTTACTTTCAGTTGTCCTGCTAGTTCCAGGTGTATTTTTGTGTTGGTGTGTAAGCCCTTTGCCCTTTGTTGTTATTCTTGTTGTTATTGTAATAAAACCGTTACACATTCACCAGTTGTTCCCAACCTTTTCGCTTTTCTATGGGAAAGCTTAAATTTAGATTGTTACACTTTGCTATGCTCTGAGGATGGGTTGGGATGTATTGTCGCTGTTGTTGTTTGTTCTCGTTTTTTTTCTGCTCTATTCCATTGAGCTTTGACAATCACGTACAACGGAACCAATCACTCACAGAAATCTACAAGCTAGCTGACACTCACACACACACACGCACACGAATAACTACACTTGTAAATAACAATTCACGCGCGCGTTTTTCTCTTCCTCCTTTTTCCACGTTATTTTCCTCCCTTAAAAAAAAGAAAGAAAATTGAAACACTTTACACGCTGTTGACGAAGCAAAACAATTCAACAACGTTCCGTTTGGTTCGTCTACACAATTTCCGTTTCCTTGTTTAAAGTTTACGGTGAGGCGAGTTCTCTCCCTCTCCCTCTCTTCTTTTTTTCTTCTTCAATTTTTATTGACTTTTCGGTTTTGTTGGTTTTGAGAATTATTTATATTTCACTTTAAGGTTGTATTTTTTTAATTTTTTCCGTTTTAAATACTTTTTAATTTATATATTTCTCTTGCTTCTTCTTCTTCTCCTTTTTCTCTTTCCAATGATTTATATCACTTGATGCTATTCAACAAGCATTCACAATGAAAGTGAAATTTTATTTAATGGCTCTATAACCGCTTGGCCTTTTTAAATCACCGTTTAGAAACCGTCGAAAGTTGAACTGCTACTGAAGTATCCTCCAGTCGAACGCATTATTTTATAGACATGGTAAAAAATGTTCTTGGCCTGGCTGTAACAACCAGTCAACAGTAATTGTGGTAACATTACATAGCAGTTAATAACTCTCATTCTCTCAGGATGTTGGCGCTCTCCGCATAGTAAACAACAGGCGCATTCATTGTCACACACAATTGATGACGTAAGAGAAAAGTGTTGCCATAGCGGCTTGCATTTTTTTCGAAGCCGACCAAAAAACTGACCTCAGAGAAACATTTCAAAAAAAAACACTTTTGCAGGCCGAGAGGACCCATAAAAATATTCTTAAAAAAATCCACGTTAATAGGACGTAGAAACCCTGCATAAACATTCTAAAAAAATTTCAAGTTAAAAGGCCGTGGAGACAGTGTAAAAATATTTTTGTACCCTCCACCATAGTATGGAGGGTATATTAAGATTGTCATTCCGTTTATACATTTTAGACCCCACAAAGTATACATATTCTTGATCAGCATAAAATTCTATGTCGATTTAGAGATTTCCGTCCGTCCTTCCGTCTGCCCGTCTGTAAAAATCACTCTAACTTTTGAATAAAATGAAGTTGGTTGATAAAATTTTACTTAAATGTATATTATATCTGCAGGAGTTTTGGTATTGAAAATGGGTCATTCTGGGCCGTTTTGGTATAGCCCCCATGTGATGGTACCTGCCTATTTTCAGTATTTTGATGAGTTTAGCGCCATTATTCACCGGAATTGTTTCAAATTTGGAATTTGAAGTTCGTAATGGATACTACAGCCTATGACAGAAAATTGTATGTGCAGGTCCACGTCTTCGTATAGAACCCATATAGCGGTACCTCCCAATATTCGGCATTTTGATGATTTTAGCGTCATTAGTTTCAAACTACGTATTTAGAGTTCGTAATGGGAACTACAGTCTGTGACAGAAAATTGTGTATGCAGGTCCAGGTCTTCGTATAGGCCCCATATACACTCCGCGACACATGAATAGGACACCAATGTAATTCATATTAAATTACAAGTTATAAACATATATAGCGAAAAAAATTTTAAATTTTTGCATTTTTTCAACCACAGGTAGTTCTTAACGAGAAAAATATTTTTCGATGTGATATGGATAATGGTTGTTTAAAATAATGCCAATGAATGTAAAACTACTGCAAATTTGGCTTTATAATTGCGTCAGTAGAATAGGACACCCTTTAAAAAAACCCATAAAATGTATAGTTTGAAATAGTTTTTATTTTGGTTTATTTTTAACGTTAAATTATTGAGATTTGAACACATTTTTGCAATATTAATAATGAGTAGGTCCTCCTTTGTTAAGAACTACTTCGTACATTCTGTCTGGAATGGAATCGTACAACGATTTAATGTAATCGAGGGAAATTGTGGACCAGGCCTCTTTTATTGCATAGACAAGGTCATCTCTGTTGTTGTACTGCTTACCAGAAGCGTAAACTTTTCTAAATAGCCAGCCCCACACATTTTCAATTACATTAAGGTCTGGAGAGTAAGGTGGCCAGTTAAGAAGCTTGACATTTTGGCTTCGAATCCAAGACTTTACGACTCCAGCTGTATGAATCGGTGCATTGTCGTGCTGGAATATCCATTCTAGGTCTCCAAAAAAATTTTTGAATTGAGGAAATGCTCCCTAAAGAACATTTTTGTAGCAATTTGCATTCATTGTGGTGGTTAGGAATTGCAAATCGATAGTGCCATAGTATGATATGGCCCCCCATACCATTACACCGCCCACTCTGCTATGCAAGCGATCCAAATAATGATTTTCATTTCGAATATCGTGGAAATAATAATTAAAACCATCTGGCCCCTCGAAATTAATTTTTTTTTTTTCATCAGAGAAGACGACACGGTGCCAATTTGTTTTACCCGTCCAATGCGAACGACAAAATTCGAGGCGTGCCTTTTTACGCGTGTCGTTAAGCGGTGGTTTCTTCTTAAGTTTTAATCTCTGACCAGCTGACCACTTAGCTTTAGAAATAACACGCTGAACAGTTCTTACGCTCGCTACTACACCTGTTTTAGCTAAAATTTGTGCTGCGGAGTCGTGAGAGTTTGAAGCTTTTCTAAGTATAGCACGTTTATCTGCTGCTGAAAGTACACTTTTTGTTCGACCTTTCATATTTTTTCCGTAACTTGATTCATTTTTTAAAAAATTGGATACTACATTCCGGCTTCTGCCATTTTTTTTTTTTGCGATTTGATTAATAGATAAATCAGATTCTTTGTAAATTTTAATTTTAAGTTTTTCTTCAACAGTCAATGATTTTCCTCGTCCCATTTTTCACGAATTGTAATTTAAATTACTTTAATTACGGTGAAAATTAAAATTATTGACCTTCACATTTTAACTTGTACGAAAAAACTGGAATTTAAAGCAGTGTCTTATTCAAGTGTCGCGAAAAAATACTGTACTTTTACCACAGTACCAAAACAAAATAGAAAAAATCTCATAACGGTACATTTTCTGCACATTAAATTACACTCAAATAATGAGCGATAATCAATAAGAAAAAACAATAACAAATAACATACAATTGTACCTTTTTTTTGTAAAAACCAGCAGTCTCTTAAATAATATTTGCGTTGTCCTATTCATGTGTCGGGGAGTGTATCAGTACCTCCCTATATTCGGTACATTGATGATGTTAGCTGCATTATTCACAGGAATTGTTTCAAATTTGGTATTTAAAGTTCGAAATGTGTACTACAGCCTATGACAGAAAAGCCCCCATATAACGGAACCTCCCAATATTCGGTATTTTGATGATTCTAACGACAATATTGGTCGGAAATGTTTGAAATTTGGTATTTGAAGCTCGTTATGAAAACAACAGTCTGTGACAGAAAATTGAGTATGCATGTCCACTTCTTCGTATAGTCCCCATAAAATGGAACCTCCTGATGTTTGCTATTTTGATAATTTTATCGACATAATTCACCGGAATTGTTTCAAATTTGGTATTTGAAGTTCATAACGGATACTACAGCCAATGACAGAAAATTGTCTGTGCAGGTCCGTCAGATCATACGGCTACCTCTGGTATTTTTAAAATTTGAAAGGAATTTTAAACGGTTTTTTTTTTCTTTTTTTTTTGAATTTGCCAAATTTGTTCCTAATTGTGGAGGGTATTCAAAGTTCGGCCTGGCCGAATTTACAGCATTTTTACTTGTATAAGAGTTATAATTATTCAAAAATTTTACCCATTTTGGGGGGAGGTATTTGATGGAGTGGACCGATATTGCTAATTTTTGCACATGAACTAGCACTGATGCAAATATTGGGATTAGCAAAGTTCGAGCAGAATTGTATTATCCCTTCTATGGTGCAAATTATTTTCTTTGAAAATGTCGACATTTGGTGGGGGAGGTACCAGAAGGATAATAGTATTACGATGTACCAAGTTTGGATCAAATCAGATAGTCCCTTTGAGAGTTATCGTGCGCACCAGCCAGCCAGACAGACAGACAGAGGGACGAACATCGCTAGATTGAATCCTAATGTCCTGAAACGGATTTGGTCCAAAGAGACCTAGAGTATAAAACCGTTATTTAGATGAGGCACATTTTGGCAGTATCAAATGATATATACCCTCTCTAGTCATATGACTGCAAGTATAAAAATTCATTATTGCTGGTCGTGGGACCCTGTAAAATATTCATAAACTATCTGCGTTTACATTTTCAGACCGTGGAGACCCTGCATAATATTCTTACAGCAGCCTGGATAACAGCCTGTGTGTTTAAAAAATTTCTAAAATACATTTTCTCAAATCGTGGAGACCCTTATAATAATCTTAAATATTCGCTTATACCGACAGTGGAGACTCTGTATAAATTTTCTTAAAAATACAACTGCACCGACTTTTTAGTATAGCCCCCATATAACGGTACCCCTTATTTTAAGCATTTTACCGATTTGCTGCATTTTTCAATGAAATTGTCTGGAATTTGGTATTTCAAGATTGTTACGGATACTTAACCCGGTTGGCTACCAGAACTCAAGCCCCGGCCATGGTGATGGCCGCTCGTATTAATCGACCGCGGCATCAGAATAAACGCCGAATATTATCGCGAAAATATTCTGGAGGGTGTATTAAAACCTTGGGCACGCAAACATTTTGGCCGCAGATTTGGAAATTCCAACAGGACTCAGCGCAATCGCACTCAGAACGGGACAAACAAGAATTGTTACAAAATAAGGTTCCTCGGTTCATTATCAGCGCACAATGGCCACCAAAATTTCCGGATACCAATCCGTTAGACTATTGTGTCTGGAGTATTTTGGAAAGAAAGGTTGGCACTAAAAAATACCAAAGTGACCTCAAGCAAGTGCTTTGCCGGGAATGGACCAAAATACCGCAGAGCAACATTCGGGCAGCGTGTGACGGTTTCATTGTCCTTTTGAAAGACACAATTCGTGCCAAAGATGACCAATTCTAGCAAATCTAAACCTATTCTAAAATTTGATGCAATTTCCGTCATTTTTAGCTTTCATTCAATAAAATTTAAAAGAGAATTATGGGGCTTGACTTTGTAGCAGTGTTTTTTTTATCTCACCCCTGTATAAGTCCACATTGTGGTATATCTCCCATATAACGGTACCATCCTATATTCAGAGTTTTGATGGCTTTCTGCATTTTTTCAACGAAATTTTCTGAAATTTGCATTTGTAGTAGCTAATAGGTGTCTAACAGCTTTACATACAAAATATATATATGTGTCCTAAAGTTCAGCCCGGCCTATATTTTATTTATATATTATTTTAATAAATCCCATCAAAAATTATTGACTCGTTGCGAAAAATTGAGCCTTGGTCTATCTGAATTAGCTTTGTCGACATTCTTATCCGACTTAAATATCATGAACACTTGTCTATTTCTATATAAGGGTGCAGAACGACAAGTTGAGTTCCTAAGTAAAATACTCTAGGGGTTAATCACTGAAGTGCTCGATGTGCCTTTGATTGATTCATCGCATAGATATTAATCTTGATCGAGAACTTTTGGTTCCATAATTCGTTGGACAGTGTTTTCCTCACAGTTTCTGAAAATAATGATTATCACTTGCTGTTCAACCACAAATCATAGACTTTTTGTCATTTGGAGAAAATGTTGGTCGAAAAAATCCCAATTTTCAATGGCAATACTTAATACAACGACAGCTGTTTGCCCAACATAAACAGAGAATAGTAACGGACAGAGATAAATATCTCTCAGTGTGTGTGTGTGTGTGCTTCTCTTGTGGCAAAAAAAAAAACAAAGTGAGAACGTCTCTCTCACAATAATATCTTCGAGTAGATGTGAAAGTATAGCAGTTGTATAACAGTATGTTAACGTATGAAACATAACCCATGGTAATTTTTCGTAAATGGTTTTATAAACACGTAGTCAGACTTTCGGTATTATGTTCCACCCTAGTTAGTTAGTTGGTCGCTTAATGGCCATATGGGAATTCGGGAGTTTTTTGTTATCGCAAAGTTTACAAACAAACCGAAACTGTGTGATGTGACACCCTGTCCACTGGGAGATTGGCTGAATGAATGATGCTAATATGGGAAAATGAATAATGAAGAATATTTGTTATGCTATTTTGGAATAGTAATAGCATAACAACCTAATGATGAAATCTTCAGGGAAATTGCTGCATCCACTGGTAACTAGGAACATAACGGAATATGTTCAAAGAGTTAGGCTAGTTATCTTCGAAATTCGAACACGGGTGCAATTAAAGAATCTAGGCAAAAAATAAAAAAATTCTACACAATCATACCACCCTTTGTAATATGCCTAATGCTTGTTGTTGTTGCTACAGCAAAGCCAAGATAAGCTAATAATTCCCATATACCCTGATAATGTCAAAATATTGCCTTGCAAATTGATATCATGTTTATCGGAGAAAGAAACAACAACGACTGTCATTCGGTAATATTGGCTAATTATTTATGACGCCACAGAGTGGTTTATCAGCCTTTGTCTGAATCGATTAGAGATGTTTATATGACAAATTTTGTTTAGCGTTTTTTTCGCTACCAGACAGCCAATTAATGCAAATATCCCATTACTGAGATAAGACATGTTGTGTTTTCGTTTTAATTTTGGTTTTTGTTTTTGTTTTGCGAATTACAAGTCGTCACTGGATTACTGATAATTACTTCGGAGAAGAATTGAATTAGGACATGTTGTAATTTCGTTTTCAAGAACAAACAAAATTATTTTCAGACGCGCCAATGAAGGACATAATTTTTAATTTATTTCGCCTCGGGATTTTGTAAGGTGGAGTAAATAGTAAACAAAGTACAGGGTGAGATGAAAAAAGTAAAAAACATTAAGTTCGGCCGGGCCAAACTTTTAATACCCTCCACCTTAGGGTAAAAGAAACATTAGAAGAAATGTGGCAAAAACCATAAAAATGCCGAATATCGGGAGGTACCGTTATATGGGGGCTATATCAAATCATGGACCCATACATGCAATGTCTCGCCACCGAAGCTGGAACCCATTATGACCAACAAATACCAATTTTCAGACAAATCCGTGAAAAAATGTGGCAAAAATCATCAAATTACCGAATATCGCGAGATACCGTTATATGGGGGCTATACCAAAACGTGGACCTATAATTACAATGTTTCGCCACACGAACTAGGACCCATTATGACCCACAAATACCAATTTCCAGACAAATCCGTGAAAAAATGTGGCATAAATCATCAAAATACCGAATATCGGGAGGTACAGTTATATGGGGACTATACCAGAATGTGGCCCGATATATCTCGTTTTCAATACCAACCATCCTAGACACAATGCAAATAGCTCTGCTATGGCGCTCTACGTCAAATAATGTGGGCTGTATCGAGATTTCAACAGACAGACGGACAGACAGACAGACAGACGGACATCGTTAAATCGACTTAGAATTTTATGCTGATCATGAATATATATACTTTATGGGGTCAAAGACGAATATTTAAGGATGTTACAAACGGAATGACAAAGTTAATATACCCTCCTTTCCAAGGTGGAGGGTATAAAATCTGCAACCAAATTCAGACTGCTGTCATTTCTAAGCCACTCGTCCGACAGCTGTTAAAATTATTCCAGTGAAAGCTCATTAAATTGTTTACAAGCGTAACAATTTAAAAAGCAGTAAATTCGGGCCGGGCCGAATTTTGAATACCCTCCACCATTTGGAAATAAAATCCTTAAAAAATTCTGTTAAAATTTTAAAAATACCGAATATAGCCGTTACATTGGGGTCTATACGGCGTGGACCTACATAGGCATTATTTGTCATAAGTCATTACCATATTCAAATTCGAATCTTGAAATAAACGGTGAATAATGTAGCTAAAATCATCAAAATATCGTATATAGGGAGGTAGCGTTATATCGGAGCTGTGCGAAGATCTTAACCAGCATAGACAATTTTCTGCCATAGGCTGTAGCATCCATTATGAACTTCAAATACAATATTTGAAACAATTCCGGAGAATAATGTAGCTAAAATCATCAAAATATCGTATATAGGAAGGTACCGTTAAATCGGAGCAATACGAAGACCTGGACCTGTACAGACAATTTTCTGTCTTAGGCTGTAGTATCCATTACGAACTTCAAATACGACATCTCACACAATTTCGTTGAGTATTGTACCTAAAATCGTAAAAATACCGAATATAGGGAGGTACTGTTATGTGAGGACTATACGAAGACGTGGACCTGCACAGACAATTTTTTGTGACAGACTGTAGTTCCCATTACGAACTATAAATATGTATTTTGAAAGTACTCCGGTAAAAAGTTAACCTAAATTCGTTAAAATACCGAATATTGGGAGGTACCGTTATATGGAGGCTATACGAAGATGTGGACCTGCATAGACAATTGGCTGTCATAGGCTATAGTATCCATTTCGAACTTCAAATACCAAATTTGAAATAATTCCAGAGAATAATGTAGCTAAAATCATCAAAATACCATATATAGGGAGGTACCGTTATATCGGAGCGATACGAAAACCTGGACCTGCATAGACAATTTTTTGTCACAGGCTATAGCATCCATTACGAACTTCAAATACGACATCTAAAACAATTTCGTTGAGTATTGTACCTAAAATCGTCAAAATACCAAATATAGGGAGGAACTGTTATGTGAGGGCTATACGAAGACGTGGACCTGCACAGACAATTTTCTGTCTTAGGTTGTAGTATCCATTTCGAACTTTAAATACCAAATATGAAACACTTTCGGTGAATAACGTCGCTAAAATCATCAATATACCGAATAAATAAAACGTGGAACTAAATGGCCCATTTACGAACTTAACCTGCCTACTGGAAAAATAAACATGTGTGCAAAATTTTAGCCTTCTATCTCAATTCGTTGGAAAGATAGCGTGATTACAACAGACAGACGGACGGACAGACAGACATCGCTAAATCGACTTAGAATTTTATGCTGATCAAGAATTTGTTTGGTCTGAAATGAGTATTTCGAGGAGTTGCAAACGGATTGACAAAGTTAATATGCCCTCCACAGTATGGTGGAGGGTATAAAAAATTAAAAAAATTTGCACCGATCTATCTTTTGTCTACAGGCAGGTCATGTTCGAAGATAGACTATATCGGTCCACGATATCGTATAGCGCCCATACAAATACCGATATTCGGTATTTTGATGATTTTAGCTACATTTTTCAATGGAACCGTCTTAAAATCCCCAGAAGGAGTTGCTTGTAGGTACGTCACCCCTTGGAAGAGAATTGTTTATACAGGATGAGATGAAAAAACTGCAACCAACTACAGACTGCTGTCATTTCTAAGCTACTCGTCCGAAAGCTGTTACAATTATTCTAGTGACAGCTCATTATATTATTTACAAGCGTACAAAAGCATTTTCGTGAGAATTATGCAGAACAAAATGTATTCGTTATGGAATTCAAGCGTGATAGTGTGATTTCTTTATATTTGGCTGGAAAACCACAAGTGGCTATCGTTAGAGCACTCCAGCATTTAAATGTGAATAAATCTTTGATGTCTCGTCTCGTACCATCGCTCGTTACCGTGATAGTGGCAGCGTAGCCCGACGTCAAGAAAGTGGACGGAATAAATCAGCAACATCAGCAGAAACGGTTCGAAAAGGAAAGAAGTGACTTGATCGAAACCACCCGCGTCGCAGTGGCCGAAAAATGGCTTGTGAACTGAACATATCGCAATATTTCATTCGGCAAATATTAAAAAATGTGTTCGGGGTAAAGCCATTGAAATTCCATAAATTGCAAGAATTTTTACCGCAAAAGAAAGAAAATAGACTCAGAAGAGCTAAAGAGTTGCCTGGCTTGGCCGAAAGTGGTGAACTGTCGAATTTAGTTTTCTCCGATAAGAAAAAATTAGTTGTCCAGCAGTTTGTTAACAAACAAAATGATCGTGTTTACTTGCCAAAGAGGACAGCTGAAAATGTGCACCTTCGGTTGGCCACCAGAACTCAGGCGCCGGCCATGGTGATAGTGTGGGTCGCCATAACAGCCGATGGTTGCCCTCTGTTCGTATTAATCGACCTTAGCAGTACCTCCCGATATTCGGTATTTTGATGAGGTTAGCGACATTATTCATCGGAATTGTTTCAAATTTCGTACTAGAAGATCCCAAAGGGTACTATAACCTATGGCAAAAAATTTTGTATGCAGGTTCAGATCTTCGTATAGCCCCCATGTAACGGTACCTCCCTATATTCGGTATTTTGATGATTTCAGTGACATTATTCACCGTAAATGTTTCAAATTCGATATTTGAAGTTCGAAAAGGATACCACAGCCTATTAAAGAAAATTGTCTGTGCAGGTCCACGTTTAGGTTTAGCCACGGTACCTATCTATATTCGGTACTTTGGTGATTTTAGTGACATTATTCACCGATTTTTTTTTCAAGATTCGCAATTGAATATTGTAATGGCTTATGACAAAAGTTGCCTATGCAGGTCCACGTCGCCGTATGGACCTTAATATAACAGCTACATGCGATAGTTTTAAGATTTAAACAGATTTTTTTTTTGATTGTCATTTTTTTCCAAGTCGTAGTTGGTATTCAAAGTTCGGCCCGGCTGAACTTACAGTTTTTTTACTTGTTTTTACATCAAGTCGAGAATATAATCATGTAATTGGCCGCCATTACAGTTTTGCCCTTCTTGGTGGCATTTATCATCATTTTGTCCAAAACTTCCGGCAATATTTACTCACATTCTTGACTGATATTGTCTTTAAGAGCTGAAAGCATGTGAGGGTTGTTGACATAAACCCGCGACTTCCAGAAGCCCCACCAAAAGAAGTCTGGAGCGGTTAAATCAGGCGATATTGCTGGCCAGTGTAAATCGCCAAAACGGAAGATTAGGTGCCCGGGAAATGCATCCTTCAGCATATCGACTGTGGCACTTTGCCGTTTGCCGTCTCACCGTCCTGTTGGAACCACATATTTTCCAACCTCAACTCATCAAGTTGCGCCAAAGAGAAGTCGCTGATCATTGCTTTGTAGCACTCTCCAATCACAGTAACTGTTTGGTCTGCGACTTCTTCGAAGAAAAAAGGTCTGATGACTCCTCCAGCGAAAACAGCACTCCATACAGTGACTTTGAGCGGGTGCAATAGCTCTTCGTAATTTTTATTTATTTACGTACCCGCTAAGATGGAAATGGGCCCCATCACTCATGACTATTTTTAATGAAAAATCATCTTCTCCTTGGTGATGATTAAGGATGGCTAGACGCGATTGGCGGTCAGCAGCTAACAGCTGATGCCTCATCTGGACTGGACTGGTACGAAAACACCTTCAAATCATGGACCAAAAATTCGCTGTAAGACCGTCTTTACAGACAGATACCTATTTGCGTAGCATTCGTCTGGTCGATGTCGATCCACGACATCCTCCTCTACAGCAGCAATATTATCTGCAAACGGATAGTCCGGGGTCTGCCACGCCGGGCTAAACGTCCCAGTATTTCACCAGTAGGCGTTGGACCGTCAGGAAATCTGCAACGAAATTCACTTTGTGTCAAAGACACCGAACGACTGTTGGCAAATGGTCACTAATACTCTGCGTCCTGGAGCAGTGTAGCGTAACATTGTTTATCAACGAGTATTTCTGCTAAAATTTATAATATTTTCAGCTAGGAGAAGTACTTTTGCGGGACCTTGAATTAAGTTTTTTACGTAATGGTAGCATGCTACCAATAGTGGTCCTACACAGAAGCCAATACCCTTGGACCGCTTTAGCATAACTTCGGGGTACAGTTCATTGACTGGCCCATGCCTTCATATTTTATCTACTCGCCTATCTACACTTTTTCATACTACGATTAGGGGTTCGCTTGTTGTCTTCGCTCGTATAGAATTTTCTCCGTCACTATATCTTGGATATAAGCTACATATTTCACACATTATTCTTCTGATTCCAGCAATTCTATTATTATCGCCTTTATAGAGCTATTAATGTAAATGTTTCATTCTACTCACATCTGAGGACAGTGTGTTCTACGGTATCTTCATATTGTCCACAAGTTCCACAAATTAAATTTTTTTTAATATGAAACCTATGTAAGTATGTAGCATAATTTTTCCATGTCCCACCTGTTTTATTAATTCTCCTTTTTCCGTAAGACTTATAATAAGACTTGGAGTCAGTTTCATACGCCTCTTCTCCAACGCTTTTAATTTTCGCATTCATATTTTTCCCTCCGGGTTTAACAATTTCTATCTTCAGACTTGATCTTCTAGTTGTCTGCTAATCGTCCTTTAACCGCTACTCTGTTAAGTTAGTTTTAATTTCCTTGTTATAAAATTTCCCCTAACTATCTCTCACATTTCCTTCTCATTTGCCCGGGTTCTCCCCCCTGCAAGATATACACCATCACTAAAATAATAATAATAAGAATGTAATAACTCATACAGTGTTAACGGGAATTTAATACAATATCATTAAATTAAAGCGTCCATTATTAAAATTTACCTTATCGTTAGAATTGCCACAGAAACCACGGCAGCACGCAACGGCATGCTTGTCGAATTTCAAACACAAATCAAGAACAGCAACAACACCAACAGCTGAACATCAAATATAAATTAAATTGGCGTGAAAATGTATGACCTCTTTGTGAATATTTAATAATGAGAAAGCGCAAAGGTCAATCCGGGTCAAAAACAGAGGGAAATAATATACAAACTTGGAAATGTAAAAATGCATTACAGCACGTTGGCGGAGAAGGAGATTTTCTTAGAAGGACGAAGAAAAGGAGTCCCATGGACGTTTTATTAATATTTTTGTTGAAAATATGAAATTACATTTTGCAACCTAAGTATTTCTTACGAGAATCTTTCATAATGGAATTTTTTTGTAAAAGATTGAAGAAATTTTATGAAAGGAGATGTATCAATGGAAATGCTTCTTAGAGATAGAAATGCATAGAGCTATCTTTCTTATGAGTATTTTGCGGGTTTTATGACGAGAAGCACCAACGCGCTTGTATCTCAATTTATTAAGTGCTTTGGTGCGTATGAGCAAGGGTGAAACGTATACGTTCTATGTTCTCATAAAACTATTAGTGCGAATAAATACAGGATGAGTTGAAACAAGTAAAAAAAAAACATTAAGTACGGCCGGGCCAAACTTTTAATACCCTCCACCTTAGGGTAAAAGATACATTAGAAGAAATGTGGCAAAAGCCATCAAAATACCGAATATCGGGAGGTACCGTTATATGGGTGCTATACAAAAACGTGGACCTATAATAACAATGTTTCGCCACACGAACTAGGACCCATTATAACCGACAAATACCAATTTTCAGACAAATCCGTGAAAAAATGTGGCATAAATCATCAAAATACCGAATATCGTGAGGTACCGTTATATGGGGACTATACCAGAACGTGTACCGATATATCTCATTTTCAATACCAACCATCCTAGACACAATGCAAATTGCTCTGCTAAATTTTGTCGCTCTACGTCAAATAATGTGGGCTGTATCGTGATTTCAACAGACAGACAGACAGACAGGCGGAGATCGTTAAATCGACTAAGAATTTTATGCTGATTATGAATATATATACTTTATGGGGTCTAAGACGAATATTTAACGATGTTACAAACGAAATGACAAAGTTAATATACCCTCCTTTCCAAGGTGGAAGGTATAAAAACTGCAACCAACTTCAGACTGCTGTCATTTCTAAGCCCCTCATACGACAGCTGTTAAAATTATTCCAGCGACAGCTTACTATATCGTTTACAAGCCTACAAAAGCATTTTGGAGAGAATTTTCCAGAAAAAAAGTTATTCGTGATGGAATTCAAGCGTGATAGTGTGTTTTCTTTATATTTGGCTGGAAAACCACAAATGGCTAGAGAGCACTCCAGCATTTAAATGTAAATACATCTTTTGTGTGCCATCGCTCGTTTCCGTGACACTGGTAGCGTAGCCCGACGTCAACATCAGCAGAAATGGTGCGAAAAGTATAGAAGCGAATTGATCGAAACCCGCGTCGCAGTGGCCGAAAAATGGCTTGTGAGCTGAACATATGGCAATAGTCCATTCGGCAAATATTGAAAAATTAGGTCGGGGTAAAGCCATTGAAATTCCAAAAAATGCAAAAACTTACACCGCTACAGAAAGAAAATAGACTCAAAAGAGCTAAAGGGTTGCCTCGCTTGGCCGAAAGTGGTGAACTGCCGAATTTGGTTTTCTCCGATGAGAAAACATTCATTGTGCAGCAGTTTGTAAACAAACAAATTGATCGTATTCACTTGCCAAAGAGGTCAGCTGAAAATGTGCACCACCTGAAAATGTACACTCACGCGCCGGCCATGGTGATGGTGTGGGCCGCCATTACAGCCGATGGTCGCTCTCCGCTCGTATTAATCGACCGTGGCATCAAAATAAATGCCGAATATAATCGCGAAAATATTCTGGAGGGTGTATTAAAGCCTTGGGCACGCAAACATTGTGGTCGCAGACCTTGGACATTCCAACAGGACTCAGCACCATCGCACTTAGTACGTGCCACCCAAGAATGGTTAGAAAATGAAATTCTTTGCTTCATTTCCAGCGCACAATGGCCAACAAAATCTCAGGATACCAATCCGTTGGACTATTGTGTCTGAAGTATTTTGGAAAGCAAGGTTGGCACTAAAAAATACTAAAGTGTCGATCACCTCAAGCTTCGCCGGGAATGCCGATGAGCAACATTCGGGCAGCATGTGACGGTTTCTTTGGCCATTAGTATCAAAGGTGACCAATTCGAACAAGCCTAAACTTATTCTAAAATTTGATGGTATTTCCGACATTTTTATACCCTCCTATGGAGGGTATATTAACTTTGTCATTCCGTTTGTAAATCCTCGAAATGCTCATGTCAGACCCAACAAAGTATATATATTCTTGATCAGCGTAAAATTCCAGAGGTCCACGTCTTCATATAGCCCCCATGTAACGTGCCTCCCGATATTCGGTATTTTGATGAATTTAGCTACATTATTCACCGGAATCATTTCAAATTTGGTTTTCGAAGTTCGAGAGGGATACTACAGCCTATGACAGAAAATTGTCTGTGCAGGTCCACGTCTTCGTATAGCCCCCATATAACGGTACCTCCCGATATTCGGTATTTTGATGATTTTATCGTCATTGTTCACCGGAATTGTTTCAAATTACGTATTTCGAATTCGTAATGGCATCTACAGTCTGTGACAGAAAATTGTCTATGCAGGTCCAGGTCCCATATATCAGTACCTCTCTATATTCGGTATTTTGATGAGTTTAGGTACAATACCCGCCGAAATTGTTTGAGATGTCGTATTTGAACTTTGTAATGGATGCTACAGCCTATGACAGAAATTTGTCTATGCTGGTCCAAGTCTTCGCACAGCTCCGATGTAATGGTACATCCCTATATACGATATTCTGATGATTTTGACTACATTATTCACCGTTTATTTCAAGTTTTCGAATTTAAATATGGTAATGTCTTATGACAAACAATGGCTGAGTCCACGTCGTATAGACTCCAATTAAACGGCTATTTTTGGCATTTTTAAAATGTAAGCAAAATTTTTTAAGAATTTTATTTTTTTGAAAATTTCCAAATTCGTTACAAGTGGTGGAGGATATTCGGCCCGGGCGAACTTACTGTTTTTTAACTTGTTTGCTTTCATTCAATAAAATTAAAAAAAAAATAAAAATTATGGCGTTTGACTTTGTTGCATTATTTGAGACCAATTCCGACCCTAACACCAAAATTCAGAAATCTAACTCTATTCCTACAATTAATGCTCAATTTTGTACCATTTATTCCCTATTGCACTATTGCGGTACTTATTTCCACAAATAATTCACAATAACAGGACTCCAGTTTTAGAGGTTCACTCAAATCCAATTTGTACCATTTAGAACACATAAGTACGAATTTGCAAAATATCCCACATAATTCAAACCTAGGCTTCAACAGTAATCTTAATTCAAAATTTCTGGTTTCCAGCTCTATTCAGGTTCGCCCAAATCCAATTTGTACTAAATTTTAGTACCATGCAATACACATAAATGCGAATTTTGATATGAAGGTCTATAAAGATATTCTTAAATAAAAATCCAGGACGTTTTGGAAAATGATTCCGCAATTTTTAAATTTTTAATAAAACACAGATATTTTGAAAACCAAGAAAATCGTGGGACTTTATTGTATCATAAAGCAGACAGGATGAGGTTATGTATGGAACAAGATATCGTACGGATGGCCGCCGCGGCTTTGCTGGTGCACTCGCGATATTTTAGTGAAAATTTCCGTTTTTCATAAATGCTACGGCATTTCATTAATGCAGCGTTCAATTTCCTCTTTTAAGGCTTGTGTCACCGTCGGCTCTTTCGCGTAAACCATTGACTTAAAAACTCCGAGGAAAAATCTAAATCCAATCTAGAAATAACTGATGCAGCAATGGAATTGTTCCTCTGGCTGTATGACATGTGGCTACGTCTTGTTGAAACCACCTGACCTCCAAATTCATTTCTTCAATTCTAGGCAAGAAAAAATTAAAAAAAAAAAACATCCTTGCATCACCTCACGGCTGATGATTCAATTCCTGCGTCATGCTTAAATAAAATTATATTTTTATATATCTGCGTATGTGGCCCCGGTAAACGTATTCAATTATCTCTGCGTGTGCCCTCCTCCTGGCTAACTCATTTAAGGGTATTTTTCATTTAATCAACTTGCAAATCTAAACAAAGGACATCATTGGTTTGCCTTCATTGTTACAGTGAAGCGAGTGGGCGATCAATGTTCTTGCTGCTGTTGTTGTTGTTATTGTTGTTTTGGTATGGATTCTCATGCTGAGCTGCTATGACGAAGTACATCATTTTCAAATTAATTTGAAAATCAATTTCTTTTTATCGAATGAAGAAGAAGAAGTGAAAAGAAAAAGACGTAGAAAATTACCTTCTTCTTCGTTGTCTTAGTTTTCATGTGAAAGTGTGTGCGCTTAAAGTCTTAGCTGCGTAAAAGCCTGGAGATAGATGGAGATGTTCATGTGTGAGGCAGAATGCGAGGGTAGAGTGAGATTGTTTATCCTTATGTTAAAAATAGGAAAAAAACATAAAAAAAAAATTCAGGATTGTTTTAAAACATATTTTATTTATATGTGTGGTGCATACTTTTAGGCAGTCTGCAAGCAATTGGCATTTTTTTTAAAAACTTTTAAGAATATGGAGAAAAATTGCTCACAATGATTTTACAGACATGTCGTGACACTAAAAACCAGTAAAGGAAAGTCAGGAGTCGGGCGGGGCCGACTATATAATACCCTACACCACTATGCATATTTAGTAGAGCTCCCACAACAAAAGAATTTATTTGAAGTAGATCATACCACCTATCAAAATTTGGTCTCAGAACAGTTATAATTTGGTTTCAGAGGAAACAATAAAAACCGTTGAAAATTCTGTTAAAATCTTAAAAATACCGAATGTAGGTAACTTTTGTTATACGAAGACGTGGACCTGCACAGACAATTTTCTGTCATAGGCTGTAGTATCCATTACGAACTTCAAATACCAAATTTGAAACAATTCCGGTAAATAATATCGCTAAAATCGTCAAAATACCGAATCTCGGGAGGTACCTTTATATGGGGGCTATATGAAGACGTAGACCTGCACAGACAATTTTCTGTCTTAGGCTGTAGTACCCATTTCAAACTTCAAATACCAAATTTGAAACAATTCCGGTGAATAATGTCGCTAAAATCATCAAAATACTGATTATCGGGAGATACCGTTATATGGGGGCTATACGAAGACGAGGGCCTGCGCAGGTAATCTCCTGTCATAGGCTGTAACATCCATTATGAACTTCAAATACCAAATTTGAAACAATTCCGTTGAATAGTGTCGCTAAAATCATCAAAATATCGATTATGGGGAGGTACCGTTATATGGGGGCTATACCAAAACGAGGACCTACATGGCCCATTTTCAATACCAAAAGTCCTGCGGACATAATATACATTTGAGTCAAATTTTATCAACCTACATCATTTCGTTCGGAAGCTAGAGTGATTTCCACAGACGGACGGAAATCGTTACATCGACATAGAATTTTATGTTGATCAAGAAAATGTATACTTTGTTGGGTCCCTTCATACTATGAATGGTGGAGGGCATAAAAATATATATCGGAACCGAGTTCCACAAAATGGAAACGTACGTCCCAAAATTCACTCCATTTGGGCTGATATTAGCCATTATTTGCACAATAAACCTGAAATCGGATTAAGAATATATATGGGAGCTACAGCCAAATCTCGATAAAATTTGGCGAAGGTATTTCTGAGCTCCATAAGATATCTGGTACCAAATATCATTGTTTGCCGAATGCATATTAAGAATGTGAGGGACTTTTAAACCAAATCGGATGAAATATATGTATGGGAGCTATAGCTATATCTGAACCGATTTTCTCCAAATTTAAAGTACTTACTTCTAGACTAAATTCGGTCGGATATGCCAAAATTCAGGCCATTCGGACTGATATTGGCCATTTGGTGCCCAATTAACCCGAAATCGGTTGGAGATATATATGGAAGCTATATACAAATCTGAACAGATCTTGAAAAAAATTGATACACTTATTTCATAGCTGTATGTGATATCTGGTACCAAAGATCATTGTTGTGGAATGCATATTACGCGTGTGAGGGACTTTAAACCCCAAATCGGATAAGATGTATATATGGGAGCTAGACTGAATTTGGTGGGATGTACCAAAATGTAGGTCATTAGGACTTATATTGACCATTTGGTGCACAATTAACCCGAAATTAGTTGAAGATATATTTGGGAGCTATATCCAAAACGGAACCGATCTCGATAAAATTTGACAGAGGTATTTTCGAGCAGTGTCTGATGTCCAGTACCAAATATCATTCTTCTGGAGTGCATATTACGCAAGTGACAGACTTGTAACCCCAAATGGGATGAAACATATATATGGGAGCTATAGCTATATCTAAACCGATTTTCTGCAAAATTGATATGCTTGCTTCTAGACTGAATTTTGCTGGGATGTACCAAAATTCAGGTCATTTGGACTGATATTGTCCATTTAGTGCACAATTAACCCGAAATCGCTTGAGGTATATGGAGCTATATCTAAATCTGAGCTATGGGCTATTGTTGCAAAATTTCATCTCAATCGGATAATGAATGCGACCTGCATTTTGTTCACAAGAATACATGGACGGACGGACGGACTTAGAATGTGATTCTATGAAGATCCTTGAATGTAACTGTGGGTCTAACTCGCTTCCTTCTCCCTGTTACAGACAAATGCACAAAGATATAATACCCTTACCCCTATATGGTGTAGGGTACAATAACTAATCCATAAATTGTGTGATGCATACTTTTAGGCGCCTTCTGATTTAAGCTTTTTATATCCTTCATCATAGTATGGAGGGTATATTAAGTTTGTCATTCCGTTTGTAACACCTCGAAATATACATTTTAGACCCCACGAAGTATATATATTAGCGATGTCCGTCCGTCTATCCGTCTGTGGAAATCACTCTAGATTCCGAACGAAGTGAAGTAGATTGATAAACTTTTACTCAAATGAATATTATCTCTGCAGGACTTTTGGTATTGAAAATGAGCCATGTCTGTCCACGTCTTCGTATAGCCCCCATATAACGGTGTTTTGATGGTTTTAGCGACATTATTTACCGGAAATGTTTCAAATTTGGTACTTAAAGTTCGAAATGGATACTACAGCCTAAGACAGAAAATTGTCTGTGCAGGTCCACGTCTTCGTATAGGCCCCATATATCAGTATCTCCCTATATTCGGTATATTGACGATTTTAGGTACTATACTCACCTAAATTGTTTGAGATGTCGTATTTGACGTTCGTAATGGATGCTATAGCCTGTGACAGAAAATTGTCTATGCTGGTCCAGATCTTCGCACAGCTCCGATATAACGGTACCTCCCTATGTACGATATTTTGATGATTTTAGCTACATTATTCACCGGTTATTTCAAGTTTCGAATTTGAATATGGTAATGGCTTATGACAAACAATGTTTGTGTAGGTCCACGTCGTATAGACCCCAATATAACGGCTATCTTCGGTATTTTTAAAATTTTAACAGAATTTCTTAAAGATTTTATTTTTTGAAAATTTCCAAATTTGTTCCAATTGGTGGAGGGTATTCAAAGTTCGGACCGGCCGAACTAACTGCTTTTTAACTTGTTTACTTGTTATTTAAGCTTTTAAAAATAAAATTTTCTCTTAATGTTTCTCTCAACTTCTCACCGCAACCACCTGTCAGCACCACCACCTGTTTCCTCTTAATGCCTTAAATATATTCTACTTTCTTCGTATGAAGACATAAACCAAGACATTGAATGCATCTTCAAGGCTATCGTACCTGGCAGTGCCATTGTCTGTAACGACACATAAAATCACTTTAAGGGTTCTTATTCTTTCACCAAATGACAAACTAAGTTTGATGTATTGTCTTCTTCTTTTTTGTTCTTTTTGTACTTTATTTTCTTTGCTGAAAAAAAAAACAAAATAAAGTGATAAATTATCGAAAGAAGGCGAAAGGTGAGTGAGACAGAGAGAGGTAGTTATATTTCAGTTACGTGATCTGTCAAAATGTCCATAGTTTAAAATCAAAATTAACTACCATAAGAATGGAAATAGATTCCCATAAAGTTCATTGGTCACGAAATCTTAGAGTTGTGTTGCCAAAAGGTGGACAAAGGGTGATAGAGAAAGAGAGTGAGAGATACGAAGATAAATGAAATTAATGATTAATTATTTTTAGTAATTTGATGTGGGTTTTTTCCCAGCAAGGACCTTTAGGTGAGCAATAAATAATAATTGCCTTGGCGACAGACGAAGTGTTACAGGGAAATGTCAGATATATGTACGTATACGTGCTAACTCTGCTTATACGTACAATGGTACCTGGGATTAAACGCAAAGCATTGAATGTAAAAAAAATATTTCTAAGAAATATATTCTTTTTTATTGAATATTTATTCAAGGATTTTGCAATCCAGAAACTGTTGATTTTTAGAGAAAATATGAAAGGTTTTAATACCCTCCACTATTCTATGGAGAGTACATAAACTTTGTAACTCCGTTTGTAACTCCTCGAAATGATGAGATGAAAGAACTACAACCAACTTCAGACTACTGTCAGTTCTAAGCCACTCGTCCGACAGCTGTTAAAATTATTCCAGTGACAGCTTATCATATTGTTTACAAGCGTACAAGCGCCTTTTGGTGAGAAATTTCCAGAAAAAAAGTTATTATACCCTCAGCCATATGGCTACAGAGGGTATATATCATTTGATACGGTCAAAACGAGCCTAGTCGAAGTAACGGTTTTAGACCCTAGGTCTCTTTGGACCAAATCCGTTTCAGAACATTTGGAGTCGATCTACCGATGTCCGTCCGTCCGTCCGTCTGGCTGGCTGGCTGGTGCGCACGATAACTCTCGAAGGGAGTTTCCGATTTGGTCCAAACTTGGTACATCGTTATATTTTTGTCAAACTTAGATCGAGTTCGGAGATGGGCAATATCGGTCCACTTCTTCTGGTACCTCCCCCACAAATGGTCGAAATTTAAAAAAAATTTTTTTTTGCACAGAGAGAGAAACGATAATCCGATTTTGCTCAAACTTTGCAGGTCTTAACATTTGCATCAGTACTATGTCAAGTGTGAAAATGGACAATGTCGGTCCACTCCTTCTGGTACCTCCCCCACAAAGGGTCAACATTTTAAATAATTACAACTCTCATAAAATGTGATGTAAGAGTCCGATTGTCTTCAAATTTCACACATCCCAATATTTATATTAACCAAAGGTCTGGTGTTAAGATGAAATATATCGGACCAGTCCTTCTGGTACCTCCCACACAAATGATCGAGATTTTCAAAAAAATGTGTATCTTCTGCACAGAAGACTTTGCAAATCCTGACATTTACGTTAGTTCTAGGTCAGGTGCAAAAATTGATAATATCGGTCCACTCCATCAAGTACCTCCCTCACAAAAGATCAAAATTCCATCAAGCTCTTAAAACACTAAATTAACATTCGTTTCCATTCAGACTTGGCACATCTCAATATTTTCATAAACGCAAGATCTTTTATAAAGATGGTAGGGATCGGACCATTCGTTCTGGTACCTCCCACACAAAGGACCTGAGTTTTGAATAATAAAAACGAGCAAAGAATCCGAAATAAACATCCCGTTCTCTTCATATTACACACGTCCCATTATTTCTACCAACTCAAAATCTGGTGTGAAGATGGCATATATCGGTCCACTCCTTCTGGTACCTACCCCACAAAGGATCAAAATTTTAAGTATCCATGAAGCCCGTAAAACGCAAAATTAACATCCGATTCTATTCAGACTTGGAGCTTCTCAATATTTTCATCGACACAAGATCTGTTATAAAGATGGTAGAGATCGGACCATTTTTTTGGTACCTCCCCACTAAGGCTCAAGATTTTTAAAAACAAAACGCTCAAGGAATTCGAAAAAAAAACACTTTCCTAATTTAGTAGAGCTACACATAACAATTAAAAGTTTTTATGAGAGAATTCAATCATACACGCTATGATTATAATTATAACTTAAAGTTCAAAGGTCTAAATATGCCGAAGCATTTGTATCTTTAAAATTCGGAATTGTATTGCCCATTTGGATAAAGATTTATATGGGAGCTATATCTAAATCTGAACCGATCTCGATAAAATTTGGCAAAGATATTTCTGAGCTGTATTTGATATATTTCCCTGAATATCGTTGTTACGGAGTGCACATTACGGCGGCGGTGGACAAAAATAACAAATCGGATGAACAATATATATGGGAGCTATAGCTATATCTGAACCGATTTCCATCAAATTCGGCATACTAGCTTCTAGACTCAATTCGGTCGTAAGTGCCAAATTCAAACCCATTTGGACAAATATTAGACGTTTGGTGCACAATAAAAAGTAAATCGGACGAAGTTATATATGGGAGCTATATCCAAATCTGAACCGATCTCGATAAAATTTAGCAAATGTATTTCTGAGCTATATTTGATATATTTCCCCAAATATTGTTGTTGCAGAGTGCATATTACGCCAGTGGTGGACAAAAATAACAAATCGGATGAACAATATATATGGGAGCTATAGCTATATCTGAACCGATTTCGATCAAATTCGGCATACATATTTTCAGGCCTAATCTGGGTGTATATGCAAAATTCCATACAATTCGGGCTGATATTACACGTTTGGTGCGCAATAAAAGGCAAATCAGACGAAGATATATATGGGAGCTATATCTAAATTTTGACCGATTATTTCCAATTTCAATAAGGTTCGTCCTTGGGCCAAACAAATGATCTGTGCAAAATTTCATCTGGATCGGGCAATAAATGCGACCTGTACTTTGTTTACAAAAATACATGGACAGACGGAATGACGGACAAGCATAAATCGACTCAGAATGTGATTCTATGCAGATCATCAAAAGGAACTATGGGTCTATCTCGTTTCCTTCTGCCTGTTACAAACAAATGCACAAATACATAATACCCTGACCACCTTGTGGTGTAGGGTATAAACATCCAAATGCATCCATCCACCTCCTCAAATTTCCCACATACATACATTATTTCTAACACAAGATCTGTTGTAAAGATGATACACATCTGCCAACTTATAATTGTCATAACTTGCGAAACAAGTCGGCGATTCTTTGATATATCTAAATATTTCTCTTAACCAGTATTTTGATATGAATATGTAATTTCTCGGAATTTATGATTTCGCATAAAATTGGATACGATTGTTCTATTTCCTTCAAATTTTGCACATACCAATATATTTTATCTGTATTAGATGAATGGAATACTTCGGTCCGTTATATCTATTTTTCCATTTTCCGAAAATGTGCACATATCTCATATAAAGAACAAGAAGTAGTCGATATAGTCCTAATCTGTTACATTCACAACTTAAAGCTGGGGATATACATCTGTCGGCAAAACCGACTGATACTATTTTACTTGTTCGTGATGGAATTCAAGCGTGATAGTGTGATTTCTTTATATTTGGTTGAAAAACCGCAAGTGGCTATCGTTAGAGCACTCCAACATTTAAATGTGAATAAATCTTTTGTGTCTCGTACCATCGCTCGTTACCGTGATGGTAACTGGTAGCGTAGCCCGATGTAAAGGAAGTGGACGGAAGACAACAGAAACAGCAACATCAGCAGAAATGGTTCGAAAAGTAAAGAAGCGACTTGATCGAAAACCGCGTCGCAGTCGCCGAAAAATCGCTCGTGAGGCGGACATATCGCAATATCCCATTCGGCAAATATTGAAAAATGAGCTCGGGGTAAAGTCATTGAAATTCCAAAAAGTGCAAGAACTTATACCGCAACAGAAAGAAAATAGACTTAAAAGAGCGAGTTGCTTCGCTTGGCCGAAAGTGGTGAATTGCCGAATTTGGTTTTCTCCGTCTCCAATGAGAAAACATCCGTTGTCCAGCAGTTTGTAAACAAACAAAATGATCGTGTTTACTTGCCAAAGAGGTCAGCTGAAAATGTGCACTTTCAGTTGGCCACCAGAACAGAACTCAAGCGCCGGTCATGGTGATGGTGTGGACCGCCATAACAGCCAATGGTCGCTCTCCGCTCGTATTAATCGACAGTGGCATCAGAATAAATGCCGAATATTATCGCGAAAATATTCTGGAGGGTGTATAAAAGCCTTGGGCATGCAAACATGTTGTCCGCAGACCTTGGACATTCCAACAGGACTCAGCATCATCGCATTCAGCACGCTCCACCCAATAATGGCTACGAAATGAGGTTCCTCGCTTCATTTACAGCGCACAATGGCCAACAAAATCTCAGGATACCAATGCGTTGGACTATTATGTCTGGAGTATTTTGAAAAGCAAGGTTGGCACTAAAAAATACCAAAGTGTCGATCATCTCAAGCAAGCGCTTCCTTCCCTGAGAATGGGCCAAAATACCGCAAGAGCAACATTCGGGCAACGTGTGACGGTTTCATTGGCAGTTTGAAGGCAATAATTCGTGCCAAAAGTAACCAATTCGAACAAATCTAAACTTATTCTAAAATTTGATGCTATTTCCGACATTTTTTGCTTGAATTCAATAAAATAAAAAAGAAAATGCAAAAATTATGGCGTTTGACTTTGTTGCAGTATTTTATGTCACCCTGTGTATTCTGGATCAGCGTAAAATTCAAAGTCGATCTAGCGATATCCGTCCGTCTGTCTGTCTGTCCATCTGTCTGTTGTAATCACGCTATCTTTCGAACGAATTGACATAGAAGGATAAAAATTTTGCATACATGCATAATTTTCCAGTAGGCAGGTTAAGTTCGTAAATGGGCCATGTCGGTCTACGTTTTCGTATAGCCCCCATAAAACGGTACCTCCCGATATTCGGTATTTTGTTGATTTTAGAGACATTATTTATCAGAATTGTTTCAAATTTGGTATTTGATGTTCGTAATAGATGCTACAGCCCAAAACGGAACACTGTGTGTGTAGGTCCACGCCTTCGCATAGCCCCCATATAACTTCACATCCCAATATTCGATATTTTGATGATTTTAGCGACATTATTCACCGGAATTGTTTAAATTTTGGTATTTGAAGTTCGTAATGGATTCTACAGCCTATGACAGAAAGTTGTCTGTGCAGATCCACGTTTTGGTATAGCCCCCATATAACGGTACCTTCGATATTCGGTATTTTCATGATTTCAGCGACATTGTTTACCGGAATTATTTCAAATTTAGTATTTGAAGTTTGTAATGGATACTACAGCCTATGACAGAAAATTGTCTATGCAGGTTCACGTTTTAGTATAACCCCCAGGATACCTCCCTATATTCGGTATTTTGATGATTTTAGCGACATTATTTACCGATTTTTTATTCAAGTTTCCCATTTGAGTATTGTAATGACCCTTATATAATTTTTAACGGATTTTATTGTTTTTGAGAATTGCCAAATTCTTTCCAAATGGTGGAGGGTATTCAAAGTTCAGCCTGGCCGAACTTACAGTTTTTTTTTTTTTTTTTTTTTTAGAGTTACCAAATTTGTCCCAAATGGTGAATGGTATTCAAAGTTCGGCCCTGCCGAACTTACAGCTTATTTACTTGTTTTAACATAACAAGGACTTTTAAGCCATTTTTTGGGAATTGTAGATCTTTTAAAGATTATTTGTCTCAAAGTTATCATTAAATTATCAGCTACATAGATTCCTACCCTAGATAAAGAAAAACTAAGTTTCCTGGAAAAAATGACAATGGAAAGCTCTCTATGTGATACGCATGACCTTCTTTCCTTACTTTTTCTTCTCCTGCAAAACTTTGTTCTAGACATGGCATTTGCAAGCAGGCCTCAAGTCATGCAACAACTATGGTAAATGGTTTTCATTGCCATTACTCCATGCCATTGTCGGGCAATCGATGTCAACCCATCGAACCACCCAACTCATTTATCCCCTGGTACTCATCATTGACATGCAGTCGAATGAAATCAAAATTTATTGATGGAATTTCCTTAACATTGCCAATATTATTACAGTTTCCGCTTTCAATAGAGGCGAAGGAGAATAAGTGGGCGGAGGATGGGATGGGATGGAGGAGAAAAAGGCATGCCCCGTTGTGTTTTATGTTTGTGCAAATGAGTTTACCACGAAGTAAACCCATAATCAGATTTATTTTGTTTTGTAAATGCCAGCATTCCATGGCCCATAACTAACCATGTCGATGACAACGACGGCGATGATGATGACGTTTGATGGTTGAAAGTATTCTTGTGGTTGTTGCTGTTGCTGCTGTTGTTGTTGTTATTGCCACTGCCGTTATTATTGTTGTGTGATGTTATCCTGTTTGCTTTTTGCCACAGCTTCTTAACTTAATTGACTTTCGATTACAGTAATTAATTGAATCAACGTTGCTTTTGTTGTTGTTATTGGGTTTATTTTTTGCCTTTCATTCATACCCCTGCTCTTTGAAAGCCTCTTGTTTGTTTTCAACTTTGATATTCTTAGTTTCAGACGAAGAAGAAAAAAAAACAGAAAAACAAAAACGGGAAGTCAATAATAAAATTCAAATCTCTATTAGCCTTGGTGACTTAAGAAACTCAGGACGTGGAACAAAAAAGGATAGGGAAATTAAATGTAAACATTTAATGAGGCCAATGCTTAGATGTTTGTATCATTTGCCACACACGCGCACACACATGGAAAAAAAACACCTTTGGCATTAAAGGCAGGAAAATTCTGACAAAAATCACTAATTCTAAGTTTTTAATTTGTCCAACTTTATTTAAAGTAAGATCAAAAAAAAATTACAGACAGTTTCTAAATAACATTCGTTTGGTTCATGGACGAACCCTATTGAAATTGGTAAAAATCGGTCCAAATTTAGATATAGCTCCCATATATATCTTCATCCGATTTTAGGTTTTTTGCACCAA
This sequence comes from Musca domestica, assembly GCF_030504385.1. Classification (NCBI taxonomy): domain Eukaryota; kingdom Metazoa; phylum Arthropoda; class Insecta; order Diptera; family Muscidae; genus Musca; species Musca domestica. Next base: position 13,824,420 of record NW_026712172.1, read on the forward strand.
ATGGCTAATATCAGTCCAAATGGTGTGAATTTTGCTACATCTGACCGAATTCAGCCTACAAGCATGTGCTTCAAATTTGGAAAATCGGTTCAGATATAGCTATAGCGCCCATATATTTAAGTCTCTCACATTCGTAGTATGCACTCCACGAGACTGATATTTTGCACCAGATATCAGATACAGCCTAGCAATTCTTGATTCAAATTTTATCAAGATCGGTTCCGATTTGGATATAGCTCTCATACATATCTTCATCCGATTTTAGGTTTCTTGTGCACCAAATGGCAAATATCAGTCCAAATGGTGTGAATTTTGGCACTTCAGACTGAATTTAGTATAGAAATAAGTACTTCAAATTTGGTGCACGATACAAGAATAATATTTGGTACCAGATATCAGATGCAGCCAAGAAATAGCTGTTTTCAATTTTATGAAGATCGGCACAGATTTGGATGTAGCCTGCATATATATCATTATTCGATTTCAGGTTTATTGTGCACCAAATAGCTAATATTGGCCCAAATGGAGTGAATTTTCGAAATTCAACCGGGTTTAGCATAGAAGGAAGAATTCCACATTTGCTCCCATCTATATGTTTTATCCGATTTGGTTTTTAAATCTCCAACTTTCGGAATATGCACTCTACCATAATAATATTTTGTACAAGATATGTCATAGAGCTCAGAAATTGCAATATAAACCTTTCCTTTACGAGAGTTCTACTTAATATGTATAGTGGTACAGGGTATCATATAGTCGGCCTCGCCCGACTTTTGAGATTTCCTTACTGGTTTTTTTAATTTATTTAAATTATATTAATTTATTTACACTAATTAACACGTAAGACGCGTTCAAAATTTTGATGTTTCAAATATAGGGTGAAAAAACCGGCAACCAATTTCAGATTACTGTCATTTCTAAACCACTAGTCCGACAGCTGTTAAAATTATTCCACTGACAGCTCATTATATTGTTTAAAAGTGCACAAAAGCATTTTGGTGAGAATTTTCCAGAAAAAAAGTTATTCGTGATGGAATTCAAGCGTGATAGTGTCATTTCTTATTATTTGGATGGAAAACCACAAGTGGCTATCGTTAGAGCACACCAGCATTTAAATTTGAATAAATCTTTTGTGTCTCGTACCATCGCTCATTACCGTGATGCTGTTAGCCCAACCTCAATGAAGTGGACGGAAGAAAACAGAAACAGCAACATCAGCAGAAATGCTTCGAAAAGTAAAAAAGCGACTTGGTCGAAACCCGTGTCGCAGTGGCCGAAAAATGGCTCGTGAGCTGAACATATCCCAATATTCCATTCGGCAAACATTGAAAAGTTCAAGAACTTACACAGAAAGAAAATAGACTCAAAAGAGCTAAAGAGTTGCTTCGCTTGGCCGAAAGTAGTGAAATGCCGAATTTGGTTTTCTCCGATGAGAAAACATTCGTTGTCCACCAACGACAGTTTGTAAACAAAATGATCGTGTTTACTTGCCAAAGAGGTCAACTGCAAATGTGCACCTTCGGTTGGACACCAGAACTCAAGCGCCGGCCATGGTGATAGTGTGGGCCGCCATAACAGCCGATGGTTGATCTTTGCTCGCATTAATCGACCGTGGCATCGGAATAAATGCCGAATTTTACCGCGAAAATATTCTGGAGGGTTAATTAAAGCCTTGGGCACGCAAACATTTTGGCCGCAGACCTTGGACATTCCAACAGAACTAAGCAGAATCGCACTCAACACGCGCCACAAAATGAGGTTCCTCGCTTCATCTCCAGCGCACAATGGCTGTTAAACGAATGCAGAGTTATATTAAACTCTGTACGACGGCGTGGACCCGCATAGGCAATTCTTGTCATAAGTCATTTTAAATGTGAAATTTGAAAAACGGTAAATAATGTCGCAAAAATCATCAAAATATCGAATATCGGGAGGCACCGTCATATGGGAGCTATACAAAGACGTGGACCTGCACAGACCAATTTCTGTTTTAGGCTGTAGTATCCATTACGAACTTCAAACACCAAATTTGAAACAATTCCCGTGAATAATGTTGCCGAAATCATCAAAATACCGAACATCGGAAGGTACAGTTATGTGAGGGCTATACGAAGACGTGGACCTGCACAGACAATTTTCTTCCCTAGGCTGTAGTATGCATTACGAACTTCAAATACCAAATTTGAAACGATTCCGGTGAATAATGTTGCTGAAATAAACAAAGAACCGAATATCCGGAGGTAGCGTTATATGGGGGCTCTACCAAGACGTGGACCTGCACAGACAATTTTCTGTCACAGGCTGAAGTTCCATTACGAACTTCATATAACAAATTTGAAACGATTCCGGTGAATAATGTCGCTAAAATCATCAAAATACCGAATATCGGGAGGTACAATTATATAGGGGCTATACGAAGACATAAACCTGCACTGACAATTTTCTGTCTTAGGCTGAAGTATACATCACGAACTTTAAATACCAAATTTGAAGCAATTCCCGTAAATAATGTGGCTGAAATCATCAAAATGCCGAATATCGGGAGAGTATAGGGGCTATACGAAGGCGTGAACCAGCCTCAACAATTTCCTGTCCTGGGCTGTAGCACCCATTACGAACTTCAAATACCAAATTTGCAACAATTCCGGTGAATAATGTCGATAGAATCATCAAAATACCGAATATAGGGAAGTACCGTTATATGGGGGTTGTACGAAGACGTGGACCAACATAGACAATTTACTGTAGCATGCGTTATTAACCTCAAATACCAAATTTGAAGCAATTCCGGGGAACAATGTCGCTTATATCATCAAGGCTATGCGAAGACGTAAACCAGCACAGACAATTTTCTGTCTTAGACTGTAGCATCTATTACGAACTTCAAATACCAAATTTGAAACAATTCCGGTGAATAATGTAGCTAAAATAATCAAAATACCGAATATCGGAAGGTACAGTTATATGAGGGCTATTCTAAGACGTGGTCCTGCACTGACAATTTTCTGTCATAGGTTGTAGTTTCCATTACGAACTTCAGATTCCAAATTTGAAATAATTCCGGTGAATAATGTCGCTAAAATCGTCAAAATACCGCATATCGGGAGGTACCGTTATATGGGGGCTATACGAAGACGTGGACCTGCACAGACAATTTTCTGTCACAGGCTGTAGTATCCAATCCGAACTTCAAATACCAAATTTGAAACAATTCCGGTGAATAATGTCGCTAAAATCATCAAAGTACCGAATATCAGGAGGCACCGTTATATGGGGGCTATATGAAAAACCAGACCTGCAAAGACAATTTTCTGTCTTAGGCAGTAGCATGGGTTATGAACCTCAAATACCAAATTTGAAGCAATTCCGGGGAACAATGTCGCTTACATCATCAAAATACCGAATATCGGGAGGTACCTTTATATGAGGGCTATACGAAGACGTGAAGCTGCATAGACAACTCTCTGTTACAGGCTGTAGTATCCATTACGAATTTCAAATACCAAATTTGTAACAATTCCGGTGAATAATGTTGCTGAAATCATCAAAATACCGAATATCGGGAGGTACCGTTACATGGGGGCTATACGAAGACTTGGACCTGCTCAGACAATTTTCTGGCATAGGTTGTAGTATCCATTACGAATTTCAAATACCAAATTTGAAGCAATGCCGGTGAATAATGTCGCTAAAATCATCAAAATGCCGAATATCGGGAGGTACAGTTATATGTCGGCTATACGAAGACTTGGACCTGCACAGACAATTTTCTGCCCTAGACTGAAGTATCCATCACGAGCTTCAAATACCAAATTTGAAACAATTCCGGTGAATAATGTCGCTAAAATCCTCAAAACACCGAATATTGGGAGGTACCGTTAAACGGCGGCTATACGAAGACATGGACCAACAAAGACAATTCTCTGTCATAGGCTGTAGTATCCATTACGAACTTCAAATACCAGATTTGAATCAATTCCGGTGAATAATGTCGCTAAAATCATCAAAATACCAAATATCGGGAGGTACTGCTATATGGGGGCTATACAAAGACGTGGACCTGCACTGCCAATTTTCTGTCTTAGGGTGTAGTATTCATTACGAACTTCAAATACGAACTTTGAAACAATTCCAATGAATAATGTAGCTAAAATCACCAAAATACCGAATATCGGGAGGCACCGTCACATGGGGGATATACCAAAACGTGGACCTACATGGCCCATTTTCAATACCAAAAGTCCTGCAGACATAAAATACATTTGAGTAAAATTTTATCAACCTACCTCATTTCGTTCGGAAGCTAGAGTGATTTCCACAGGTGGACAGACCGTTAGACCGACGGACATCGCTAAATCGACATAGAATTTTATGATGATCAAGAAAATATATACTTTGTGGGGTCTAAAAAGAATGATTCGAGTTGTTATGACAAATTTAATATAACCTCCATGCTATGGTGGAGGGTATAAAAACATATGAAGGTCGATGTCTAAGTACAGCACTCCATATTAGGGTTTTGATTTAAGTGATATTTTTCGACGGATTTTTTTTAAAATTTTTCAAGATGCTTGAAAATGGTAGAGGATTTTAAATATTTGGCCCGGCCCGGCCCAGACCGGCCGAACTTAGCTGCTTTTTTCCTTGTTGCATTTTATAGCATAATTATCTTGAACAGCCACCAAGGTTAAGACAATAATTACTGACCTACATCTATGTGTTTTTTCAACAGGTCTGATGTCCTTGAAAGTTTTTCTCTCTCTCCTTCTTTCTCTCTCGCTCTCTCTCTCTTCTCTCGTTGTCAATAATGTATTTTTAATTGCAATTATTTTCCACTCTTTGCCTTCATCAATTTACGTTCCATTTCTTCTTGTATTTGTCTTAAGTTTTATCCATCAGTTGTTGTTCTCCACCCTGCACTCAACAATGTCTCATTATAATTTCTTTTGTTTTTGTTTTCTGCTCCAACGAAGTATTTTGTTCTCTTCCATCGACAGTATTTTTAAAAAGTTTTTCCCGAAGTGCTTGCTATTTTGCAGTTGTTGGTTGTTTTTTTTTTTTCGTTTTCTTTTGTCTTTTGATCTAATGCTTTGCTCGAGTTCTTACCAACAAAACAACTTTTTTTTTGGTAAAGCAAAAAACGTTTCGGATTTTTTCTGTATTTCCTGCGTAGCATAAAAAACAAATGTTACGGAAGAGCATCGAAGGAGGTTATATTGTTACTGGATTTTATGGTCCACCGATAAACCAAAGAGAATGAAAATTCGTGGATCAGAAAAAATGCAGTGGTATGAGTGATTTCGAAAACACCTGTAAAAATGGTTCGAAAAGTAAAAAAGCGACTTGATCGAAACCTGCGTTGCAGTGGGCAAAAAATGGCTCGTGAGCTGAACATATCGCAATATTCCATTCGGCAAATATTGAAAAATGAGCTCGGGGCAAAGTCATTGACATTCCAACAAGTGCAAGAACTTACACCGCAATTGAAAGAAAATAGACTCAAAAGAGCTAAAAACTTGCTTCGCTTGGCCGAAAGTGATGAACTGCCGAATTTGGTTTTCTTCGATGAGAAAACATTCGTTGTCCAGCAGTTTGTAAACAAACCAATATGATCGTGTTTACTTGCTAAAGAGGTCAGCTGAAAATGTGCACCTTTGGTTGGCCACCAGAGCTCAAGCGCCGGCCACGGTGATGGTGTGGGCCGCCATAACAGCCGATGGTCGCTCTCCGCTCGTATTAATCGACCGTGGCATCAGAATAAATGCCGAATACTACGGCGAAAATATTCTGGAGCGTGTATTAAAGCCTTGGGCAGGCAAACATTTTGGCCTCAGACCTTGGACATTCCAACAGGACTCAGCACCATCAGTTTGAAGGCAATAATTCGTGCCAAAGGTGACCAATTTCAACAAATCTAAACTTATTCTAAAATTTGATGCTATTTCCGACATTTTTTACTTCCATTCAATAAAATTTAAAAAAAAAATGTAAAAATTATGGCGTTTGACTTTGTTGCAGTTTTTATATGTTTTTGTTTTGAAAATTGCCGAGTTCGAATGGAACCTGATGCTTTTTTCGCGTTTTACGATCTTCATGGATCTTTAAAATTTGGACCCGTTGTAGGGAAGGCACCAGAAGTAGCGTTTCGTTCTCCATGTTGGTATAAATATTGAGATATAAGAAATTTAAAAATATTCGAACTCTTACTCACATTTTATAAGATTTATAATTGTTCAAAATTTTGACACCTTTGTGTGGGAGGTACCAGAAGAAGTGATCCGACATTTTCCGTCTTCACGCCAGACCTTGGGTTAATAAAAATATTGTGATGTATGTAATTTGGAGACAATCGGACTCTCACATCACATTTTATAACAGTAAAAATTATTCAAAATGTTGACACTTTGTGGGGGAGCTACTTGATGGAGTAGACCGATATTGTCCACTTTCACACCTAGCCTAGCACTGATACGAAGTTGGAGAAAAATCTGATTACCCCTTCTCTTTCTGTGCAGTAAAATATTATTTTTTTTCCACACAGTATATATATTCTTGATCAGCATAAAATTTAGCGATGTTCGTCCTTCTATCCGTCCATCCGTCTGTGGAAATCACTCTAGCTTCCGAACGAAATGAAAAAGGTTGATAAAAATTTACTCAAATGTATATAATGACTGCAGGACTGTTGGTATTGAAAATGGGTCATTTAGGTTCATTTTTTAGCACAGCACCTGTACAAAATACTTTGTACATACTTTTGAGTGAGATTGAGGCGCTGGGAAAATCCAACAATTAAAAATAAATATTTCCAAATTATCAGTTTCCCAGCGGTCATAAAATATCACATGTGTAGAATTAAGTGATCTTGTGCGCTGTCGCATACGATAATGTGTAAGATAATAAAGGTCATGACCCACACACACAGTATCGATGCGTACAGTGGATAGCCAAGACCACTTGAATGAAGGGACAAGCACCCATGCAATGTTTCTTTTAAATCTAATAATAGATAAGAACAATTGTGTGGCTGCGACTAGGTTAAGTTAGATTAGTTTCAGTAGTACGTAAGGAACATATTTTAAAAATAAAATTAGAATTGAACCAACAGCCTAACCCTTCGGTTGGTTTTCTTTTCTCGCCTTTTTACATATGGTCAATCGGGCCTTCACTTTTTTATAAAGTGGAAATAACTAGCGGCCGTAAAAAATTGTAGGAGTTTTCCCCCACCAGTGGTAAGAGACTCACTACAAGCAGAAATAGATATTCTCCAGAAATAGAGGAGAATTTCTACACAAAACAAAGTCCGTTAAGGCATTTTAAATATAAGACCATAGGGGCATTTTGAAATAGCCGAAGGGACTAATTTGAATAAAAAAGCCATAGGGGCAAAATAAAAAAAAAAAAAAAGCCATAGGGGCAAAATAAAAAAAGCCATAGGGGCAAAATAAAAAAAGCCATAGGGGCAAAAACAAAAAAAAAAGCCATAGGGGCAAAAATAAAAATAAAACGAAAAGAGGACAACAGAAGTCCCAAATAAAAAAAAAAATATATATACATAGTTTTGAAAAGAGGACAAAGAGTCCCATCTAAAAAATTTTAAATTCATTCAAAAATGTTCAAAGACATAGAAGAAGCTGTCACCACTTTGGCAGACTATTTCGAGGTGTTAACGTCGACGTCAACCTTTGAAAAAGTGAAACACGTCGAGGCATGGAAAGTACTGGTAGAAAATACATATTACCAGTTACGACGGTACTTGAGGATATACCAAAAATATCTTCCAAGCCATATGAATGCATTACCATGTGAGGTGGATATGTGTTTACTGTCGGCAATGAAACTTCTAACAACTCGGAGTCGGAAATCCACAGATATGTACATCGATGATGAAATCGAAGAGTCGATGAAACCTCCATTAGGATGGATGCTCTCCGTAAAATGTGACTATTCAACTTGGGAAGAACAATTGGAAGAAAGCAGACAATTAAACTACGTAGAAAAAAAGGAAGATTACGACAGAGAATTGGAAGATGGTTTGCACGGACAAATGCGAGCCTATGAACACAATTTACAATCTCTGCAGGGGCAAGTAATCAAACTGCGTTCTCAAATAAAAATCGAAGTTGAAAAAAGTGAACGGATATTGAGAAATGCGAAGGCCCACGAAAAATATCTGCTCGCCCAACATGAAGAAAACATGCGGGCCAAGGATGAAGAATTGGAAGAGAAATATCGTGTTCATAAAGGTCAAGTGCGACATCTGGAAACCAAGTTAGAAAATATGAATGAAAAATTAGCTAGTTTGGAAGGAGCGCGGCAAGTCGTCGAAGCTGAGAGAGATGACCTGCCCAAACAACTGACAAATTTAAGAGAGGGACTTAATGCTGATAATCTAAAACAGATTCGCTGCTTAGAAGGTAATATTGTGAAGTTTTTCCCGCCGGCAAGTCCTCAATTTGAGGAACAAGATGATGGAGGAAATTCAGAGGTCGAATCCGCCCCCACCAATGAAGCACTCGGTGAAGAACGAATGGATTTTTACGATGACAACGAAAAGATTGATAATGGGGACTACCTAAATATACATTTGGTAAGAGAAGAAATAAATAATCTTGTTGCAGAAGAGACAAAAGAAGGAAAGCCGTTATGCACAAAAGGCCCCAACATTTACGGCGAATATAATTATTACGACAACGATTCTAACGGAAAAGAACGCATCGAAGAAGTGGGAAAAGCCGAACAAATTTCTCTGGCTCCGGTTCCGAAAGAAATCGATAGCAAACCGTCAATGGCCATTAAAACAGAAGACGACAAACCGAAACTTACCATAAAACCATTGCCAATACTTTTCTACAGTGATGATGACAGTCTGCAACGATGGACTATCAAATCGGCAGCATGGACAATGAAGCCGGCAGATAAAGGTGGCGGTATCGACAAGAGAGACTGGGCAAAGAAATGGAGTCGTTTCCTGAAAGCGGTTACTTAACGAGACATTCATATTATTTTACATAGTATATACATGTTTATATATAGATTATATTTCATATTGTTATATTTGAATATTTCGTGCCAATCATTTTATAAAAAAAAAAATATACAGTCCACTATAAAAATATACACATTTAAGCCGCCCGGGAGAATGTACAAAATACTTTGTACATACTTTTGAGTGAGATTGAGGCGCTGGGAAAATCCAACAATTAAAAATAAATATTTCCAAATTATCAGTTTCCCAGCGGTCATAAAATATCACATGTGTAGAATTAAGTGATCTTGTGCGCTGTCGCATACGATAATGTGTAAGATAATAAAGGTCATGACCCACACACACAGTATCGATGCGTACAGTGGATAGCCAAGACCACTTGAATGAAGGGACAAGCACCCATGCAATGTTTCTTTTAAATCTAATAATAGATAAGAACAATTGTGTGGCTGCGACTAGGTTAAGTTAGATTAGTTTCAGTAGTACGTAAGGAACATATTTTAAAAATAAAATTAGAATTGAACCAACAGCCAAACGATACGGTTGTGTTTTTCTCTTCTCCCGCTTACAGCACCCATATAACGGAACCTCCCGATATTCGGTATTTTGATCATTTTACCGAAATAATTCACCGGAATTGTTAAAATTTGGTATTTGAAGTTCGTAATGGATACTACAGCCTATGACAGAAAATTGCCTATGCAGGTCCACGTCGTCATATACATATGGCTACATTCGGAATTTTTAAGATTTGATCGGAGTTTTAAACTGATTTTATTTATTTTTTTTTTTAATTGCCAAATCCGTTCGGTATTCAACTTACGGCCCGGCCGAATTTACATCCCTTTTACTTTTTATACCCTACACCACATAGTGGTAAGGGTATTATGTCTTTGTGAATTTTTTTGTAACATGGAGAAGGAAGCGAGATAGACCCAAAGTTACTTTTGAGGATCTCCATTGAATCACTTCTGTCCATGTGTTCACAAGAATACATGAAATGCAGGTCTCATTTATTATCCTATTAAGATGAAATTTTCCAAACAACATTTGTTTGGCCCAAGGTCGAACCCTATTGAAATTGGAGATAATCGGTCAAAATTTAGATATAGCTCCCATATATATCTTCCTCCGATTTGCCTTTTATTGTGCACTAAACATGTAATATCAGCCCTAATAGTATAGCATTTTGCACATACAAATAAGTATGCCAAAATAAGCACTCTGATAAAACAATATTTGGAGAAATGCATCAAATACAGCACATAAATATCTTTGCCAAATTTTATCGAGATCGGTTCCGATTTGGATATATATCTTTATCCGATTTCAAATTAATTGTGCATCAAATGGGCAATACAAGTCCGAATTTTAAATATACAAATGCTTCGGCATATTTAGTCCTTTGAACTTTAAATTATAATTATAATCACAGCGTGTATGATTGAATTCTCCCATAAAAAAATTTAATTGTTATGCGGAGCTCTACTAAATTAACAAAGTGGTGTAGGGTATCATAAAGTCGGCCCCGCCCAACTTAAAGATTTTCTTTACTGATTTTTTTTTTTTTTTTTTTTTTTTTTTTTGAAAATTTCTAACTTTTGTGGGGGAGGTACCAAATAGGTGGACCGCTTTTCGATCGATCTAAGTTTTATAATAATATTAGTTTGGACCAAATCGGACGTTCGGAAGCTAGAGTGATTTCCACAGGCGGACAGACGATGGACGGACATCGCTAAATCTACATAGAATTTTATGCTGATCAACAATATCTATACTTTGTGGGGTCTAAAATGTATATTTCGAGGTGTTACAAACGGAATGGCAGACTTAATATACCCTTCATACTATGGTGGAGGGTATAATAAAATAAAACCACCAAATCTCAGGTACAAAATTTCGGACCCGCAAAACTTAACATTGAGTCAATTTTTGTCCTTTACAATTACTGCCATTTTTGCCGAGTGACATCTGTATTTCATTTCTTACTCAGAGACTGCGTCAGTTTTTTTATTTTCTTTTCTTTGGTACTTGCAACTTTTACAACAATTTCATGTTATTGTTGATGTGAAGTGTTGCAAGGAAAAATATTGTTGTTGCCAAGAATTTTTCAAGTTTTCTTTTTTGTTATTGTTGTTGAAAACTCATCTAAATCTGCATAGCAAGTAGAGTGGCGAACAATTTACAATTCTACCACCACCACCAGCACGAAGATGAGAAAAAAGGATTTGTGCTTGGTTCACACGCACATATGCCGGTCGCTGCTAGACCTCAGCCAGTGTTAATTGATTAAAATATACAAAATGTTCTGTTGTTTTCTTTTCAAATTGTTAATTCAAAATTTATAGAAATGTTAATAATGCGATGAATAAATAGAAGTGAATTTTTTATTTGTAAGTATTTGATGTAATTCGACAGGATAAACTGAGAGTCTTTCATAGTTGAAAATTACAAATATTCGAAAAATTCTCCCCTAACGTCAAAAAAACCAGTAAAGAAAGTCTTAAAGTCGGGTAAGGCCAACTTTATGATACCCTACACCACTTTACATATTTAGTAGAGCTTCACATAACAAATAAAAGTTTCAATGGGAAATTTGTGAGAATTAAATCATACCAACTATGATTATAGTTGTAATTTAAAGTACGATGAAACTAATATATGAGAGCAATATCCCCCTTTTGAATCGATTTCTACTAAATTTGTCGAGGCATTTGCGTCTTTTCAATTCGGGCTTGTATTACCCATTTGGTGCACAATTAACTTGTAATCGGATAGATATATATGGGAGCTATATTCAAATCTGGACCGATCTCGATAAAATTTGGCCAAGGTATTTCTGAGCTGTATTTAATATATTTCCTCGAATATCGTTACTACGGAGTCAATATTACGGCTATGCGGGGCAAATTCAACAGCTATATCTGAACCGATCTCCACTAAATTTTACATACTGGTTTCTAGACTCAATTTGGTCGTAAGTACCAAATTCTATTCCATTTGGGCTAATATTACACGTTTGGTACACAAAAAAAGGCAAATCGGACGAAGATGTATATGGGAGCTATATCCAAACCTTAACCGATCTCGAATTTAGCAAGGGTATTTCTGAGTTGCATTTGTTATATTTCCCCAAATATCGTTGTTACAGAATGCATATTACGGCTGCGGAGGACCAAAATAACAGATCTAAATTTTTGAACGATTATCTGCAATTTCAATAGGGCTCGTCCTTGGGTCAAACAAATTATTTGTGCAAAATTTCATCTGAATCTGGCAATAAATGCGACCTGTACATTGTTTACAAAAATACATGGACAGACGGACGGACGGACATGCATAAAACGACTCAGAATGTGGTTCAATGCAGATCATCAAAAGGAACTATGAGTCTATCTCGTTTCCTTTTGTCTGTTACAAACAAATTCACAAAGACATAATACCCTGACCACCTTGTGGCATAGGGTATATAAAGAGATGGAATTTACTTAAAATGCACCAGAAAGAAACTGGCGAAACATAGGCTATAGTACCCATTATGAACTTCAAATACCAAATTTGAAATAATTCCGGTAAATAATGCCGCTAAAATGATCATAATACCGAATATCGGGAGGTTCCGCCATAGGGGGGCTCTATGAAGACGAGGGCCTGCATACAAAAATTGTTGTCATAGGTTGTAGCAACCATTATGAACTTCAAATACGAAATTTAAAATAATTCCGGTAAATAATGTCCCTAAAATCATCAAAATTCCGAATATCGGAAGTTCCGTTATATATAGGCTATACGAAGACGTGGACCCGCACAGACAATTTTCTGTCATAGACTGTAGTATCCATTTCGAACTTCAAATACCAAATTTGAACCAATTTCGGTGAATAATGTCGATAAAATCATCGAAATACGGATATCGGGAGGTACGGTTATATGGGGGTTATACGAAGACGTGGACCTGCAAAGATAATTTTCTGTCTTAGGCTTTACTATATATTACGAATTTCAAATACCAAATTTGAAAGATTTCCGACGAATAATGTCGCTAAAATCACCAAAATTCCGAATATCGGGAGGTACTTTTATATGGGGCTATGCCAAAACGTGGACCCACATGACCCATTTTCAGTACCAAAAGTTCTGCATATATAATATACATTTGAGTAAAATTTTATCAACCTACTTCATTTCGTTCGGAAGATAGAGTGATTTCCACAGACTGGCGGACATCGCTAAATCGATATAGAATTTTATGCTGATCAAGCATATTCATAGTTTGCTGGGTCTAAAATGTATTTTTCGAGGTGTTACAAACGGAATGACAAATTAAATATACCCTTAATACTATGGTGCAGGATATAAAAATCCATGATTACAATTTAAAATACTACTCGATTTTTAAATATTCCATTAAAAATTCCACCCCATTTTAAATGTCCTCTTCGTTTGTGCGTTTAGTTTAAACTATTTTCTATTCCATTATTTATGGGCTTTAAAATGTTCCCACCTTCAGTGTCCCACTGCTCTGTTAATTCATTCAGTTATTGAATTCATTCATCGTTCCGCCATACAAATTTAATTGCCGATGAAATGAAATCTCCAAGGAAATAATGGAGAAAGTTTTCCATTGTTATTTACCCTCAGCTCTGCCAGCAAATAATGGCAAACCATAAGAATTGAAAAGATATTTCTAAGGATATGTGAATGTATCAAATGATGATGCCAACATCAACTACATACGGTGTCTGAGTGTGTGTGTGTATGTCTTATACTTTTGATAGATTTGTTGTTGCCATAGCGAATTGTAGTTACTCCAAGATTCTTTGGGAACTGTAGAAGTTTGTTCTTGGTGTGGGATATTCATTTACCGAAATGAAACTATTGAATATAATGATCTGTGTTGTAGGAGTACATAAATGAGAATGTGGCACATCGTAATGGTAATGGGAAGGATTTAGATGTTGTAAGTCATGTAGAAGTACATACATGGGAATCGAAAGAGGTTAGGGAAGGATTGAATTTACAGGGTGAGATAAAAAAAAACGCCATAATTTTTACATTTTTTTTTAAACTTTATTGAATGAAAGCAAAAAATGTCGGAAATAGCTTCAAGTTTTAGAATATGTTTAGATTTGTTCGAATTGGTCACCCTTGGTACGAATTATGGCCTTCAAACGGCCAATGAAACCGTCACACGCTGCCCGAACGTTGCTCTGCGGTATTTTGGCCCATTCCCAGCGAAGCGCTTGCTTGAGGTGATCGACACTTTGGTATTTTTTAGTGCCAACCTTGCTTTCCAAAATACTCCAGACACAATAGTCCAATGGATTGGTATCCAGATATTTTGGTGCCTATTGTGCGCTGGAAATGAAGCGAGGAACCTAATTTTGTAATAATTCTTGGCTAGGGTGCGGTGGTTCCGAGTCCTGTTGGAATGGCCAAGGTCTGCGGCCAAAATGTTTAGCGTGCCCAAGACTTTAATACACCCTCCAGGATATTTTCGCTATAATATTCGGTATTTATTCTGATGCCACGGTCGATTAATACGAGCGGAGAGCGGCCATTGGCTGTTATGGCGGCGCACACCATCACCAGGGCCGGCGCTTGAGTTCTGGTGGCCAACCGAAGGCGCACACTTTCAGCTGACCTCTTTGGCAAGTAAACACGATCATTTTGTTTGTTTACAAATTGCTGGACAACAAATGTTTTCTCATCGGAGAAAACCAAATTCGGCAGTTTACCACTTTCGGCCAAGCGAAACAACTCTTTAGCTCTTTTGAGTCTATTTTCTTTCTGTTGCGGTGTGAGTTCTTGCACTTTTTGGACTTTCAATGCCTTTACCCCGAGCTCATTTTTCAATATCTGTCGAATGGAATATTGCAATATGTTCAGCTCACGAACCATTTTTCGGTTACTGCGACGGGGGTTTCGAACAAGTCGCTTCTTTATTTTTCAAACCATTTCTGCTGAGGCTGCTCTTTTCTTCCGTCCACTTCCTGGACGGGCTACGCTAACAGTATCACGGTAACGAGCGATGGTACGAGACACAAAAGATTTATTCTCATTTAAGTGCTGGAGTGCCCTAACGATAACCACTTGTGGTTTTCCAGCAAAGTATAAGGAAATCGCTCTACCACGCTTGAATTCTATCACGAAAAACTTTTTTTCTGGAAAAATCTCTCCAAAATGCTTTTGTACGCTTGTTAACAATATAATGAGCTGTCACTGGAATAATTTTAATAGCTGTCGGACGAGTGGTTTAGAAATGACAGCAGTCTGAAGTTGGTTGCAGTTTTTTCATCTCACCTTGTAAATACCAATTTTTAAACAAACCCGTGAAAAAATGTGGCAAAAATCATCTAAATACTGCATATCCGGATGTACCATTATCTGGGAGCGAAAACGTTGACCAATACTATGTTCCGCCATCGAAGCTACAACCCATTATGAACTTAAAACACCAATTTTTGGACAAGTCCGTGGAAAAATGTGGCAAAAAACATTAAAACACCGAATATGGAGTGGTTCCGTTACACAGGGGCTATACCAAAATGTTCCGCCCCGGGAGCTAGAACCCATTATTATGTACAAATACCAATTTTTAGACAAATCCTTAGGAAAAAACATCATAAAAATATCGAATATCGGGAGGTACGTTTTATGGGAGCTTACGAAGCCTAGACATATACATACAATGTTTCGTCACCGAAACTAGAACCCATTTTGACCCAAAAATTTAAGTTCTTAGACATATCTGTGGAAAAATGTGGCAAAAAACATCAAAATACAGAATATCGGGAGGTAACGTTATATGAGGGCTATACCAAATCATGGACCATACATGCAATGTTTCGCCACCGGAGCTGCAACCCATTATGACCAACAAATACCAATTTTTAGACAAATCCGTGAAAAAATGTGGCAAAAAAATTAAAATACCGAATATCGGGAGGTAACGTTATATGAGGGCTATACCAAATCATGGACCCATACATGCAATGTTTCGCCACTGAAACTAGAACACATTTTGACCCAAAAATATCAATTTTTAGACATATCCATGAAAAAAAGTGGCAAAAATCATCAAAATACCAAAGATTGGGAGGTGCCGTTATATGACGATATATCTAATTTTCAATATCAACCTTAGACTCTATCATGATATGTTTTTATACTCTCCACCTTGAAAAGGAGGGTATATAATCGTTGTCATTCCTCGTAATATCCCGTCCGTCGTAGACTCCACAAGCATAAAATCCTATGTCGATTTAACGATGATCGTCCGTCTGTGGAAATCACTCTAGCTTGCGAACGAAATAAAGTAGGTTGAAATAATTTTGCTCAAATGCATATTATGTCTGCAGAACTTTTGGTATTGAAAATGGGTCATGTAGGTCCACGTTTTGGTATAGGCCCCATATGATTGTACCTCCCTATATTCGGTATTTTGATGATTTTAGCGATATTATTCACCAGAATTGTTTCAAATTTGGTATTTGAAGTTCCTAATGGATACTACAGCCTAAGACAGAAAATTGTCTGTACAGGTCCACGTCTTCGTATATCCTCCATATAACGGTACCTCCCGATATTCGCTATTTTCATGATTTTAGCGACATTATTTTCCGGAAATATTTCAATTTATAGCCTATGACAGAAAATTTTCTGGGCAGGTCCACGTCTTCGTATAGCCCCCATATAACGGTACCTCCCGATATTCGATATTTTGATATTTTCGTTTCAAATTTCGTATTGGAAGATCATAATGCGTACTACAGTCTGTGACAGAAATTTGCCTATGCAGGTGCTGGTCTTCGTATAGCCCCCATATAACGGCACCACACGATATTCGGTATTTTGATGATTTTAGCAAAAACATTCACCGTAATAGTTTCAAATTTGCTATTTGAAGTTCGTAATGGATACTACAGGCTAAGACAGAAAATTGTCTGTGCAGGTCCACGTCTTCGTATAGCCCCCATATAACGATACCTCCCGATATTCGGTATGTTGATGATTTTAGCGACATTATTCACCGGAATTTTTAAAAATTTTGTATTTGAAGTTCGTAATGGATTGTACAGCTTATAACAGAAAATTGTCTGTGCAGGTCTATGTCATCTCATAGGCCGCCCCCTCCCCATAATGGTACCTCCTTCTGTTCGGTATTTTGAAGATTTTGGCGACATTATTCACCAGAATTGTTTCAAATTTGGTATTTGAAGTTCATAATGGATATTACAGCCTAAGACTGAAAATCGCCTGTTCAGGTCCACGTCTTCGTATTGCCCCCATATAATGGTACCTCCTGATATTCGTTATATTGATGATTTTACCGACTTTATTCACCGGAATTGTTTCAAATTTGGTATTTGAAATTCGTAATGAATACTGCAGCCTATGAAAAATTGTCTGTGCAGGTCCAAGTCATCTTGTAGACCCTGATATAGCGCTACATTGGTATTTTTAAGATTTTAACAGAATTTTTAACTGATTTTATTGTTTTTGAAAATTGCCAAATTCGCTCCAAATGGTGGAGGTATTCAAATTTCGGCCCGGTCGAACTTACAGCTTTTTTACTTGTTTACATTTTTTACTTATTTCCAAAATCCATACAGCTATCACAGGCTAAAACCATCTGATTCTTTTTTACTTGTTATCTCTTAAATATTTTTGAATAACAAGTAAAAAGCAGTCAGTTCGGCCGGGCCGAACTTTGAATACGCTACACCATTTGGAATAAATCCGGTGAATAATGTAGTTAAAATCATAGAAATACCGAATATAGGGAGGTAACGTCATATCGAGGATATACGAAGACCTGGACCTGCTTAGGTAATTTCCTCTCACAGACTGTAGTATCTATTAGGAACTTTAAGTACGAAGTTTTCTGTCACAGGCTGTAGTACCTATTAGGTACTTTAAATACGAAATTTTAAACAATTTCGGTAAATGTTGTACTTAAAATTGTCAAAATACGGAATATAAGGAAGGTATCGTTATATAAGGCTTATACGAATACATGGACCTGCATAGACAGTTTTCTGTCATAGACTGTAGTTCCTATTACGAACTCTAAATACGAAATTTGAAACAACTCCAGTGAATAATGTGCGTAAAATCATTAAAATACCGAATATTTGGAGGTACAGTTATATGGAGGCTATACGAAGGCGTGGGCCTATGTCGACAGTTTTCTTCCAGAGGTAAATTGCCTAGTAGAAAATTCTAGTATGGAATTTTATAAAATTCTATTGAAAAATGTAGTTATCAAAAAAAATCATCAAAATACTGAATATCGGGAGGTACCTTTATATGGGGGATATATGGTATCGTGGACTCACATAGACTCTTCCAGGGGGACAATTACTCAATTAATGTACTCCTTTTGTGGATTTCCAGACAATTTCTTTGAAAAATTTGGCTACTATCATCAAAATACAGAATATCGGGGGTACCGTTATATGGTGGCCATACGATATCGGGGACCGATATAGCCCATCTTCGAATTGCCTGCAGACAAAAGAGTGATCTGTGCAAAATTGTAGCTTCCTATGTTTATTCGTTTTGACTCTGGCGTGATTACAATAGACTGACCGACAGACAGAGGGACAAATCGTCTTAGAATTTTACGCTGATCAAGCATAGGTATATGCTTTGTTATGTCTAAAATTTTTATTTCGATGAGTTACAAATGGCATGACGAGCTTAATATACCCTCCATACTATGTATGGTGAAGGGTATAAAAATAAATCTCCATTTTGTGCGGTATTTGTGTTGCTCTTAGCTATCCAATGGAAAGTTTTACCAATCATTTCTCTTTGATCCAAAGGACACTTAAACACCCACACACACGCACACACGCACATTATCATAAAACAACACCCTTTCAATTCCATCAATCATCAACAAAGAGTTATGTGATCTATATTCAACTTCTAATTTGATTTCCCAGGAAAAATTTTCAATTTGTCTGTCTGTCTAAGTGGGTGAGCCTTTTTTGCCATGTTTCCCAAAAACGAAAAAGAAAATCCTATGCTTTTAAATGGTTTTCACATTTCAAATGAAAACACCACGAGCAACCGCCAGTGTAAGTGTTTGTAAAGAAAGCATTCTGCTCCTGCTCCTTTTTCATATTTTATCAAGGATATATTTTTCTGTTGTTTTTAGCCTTTCTTGAGAAAAACGCAACCCAAAAAGAAATGCAGTCCAAAAGCATTCAGAACAATTCTAGAATAAACAATGGAATCGTTCAGCAGAAGCAGTGGCAATTAAAAGAGAGAGAGAACACATTTTCTGGACCTTTAGAATCCCAGCAATGTGGCACGTTCTTTGCACATTTCTAAGTTGCAAACAAACAATCAACAATTAAGGAGCAAATACAATAGCATCCTGTGGCAGCATCTGAATTTTCTAAGCAATTAACATTTTATTTGAGGTATGGTATGATGTTTATGAGCTTCCTTTTTCATATTTCTTTGGAAAAAGAAATATTTCTTTGGCAATTACAAATTAATAACAAATGGAATTTATTATTTTAAGAAATGTTCTAGAGTTTTTAATTAAATGCGTAAATATTTTCGGCATAACTTTCTCAGAAATTGTAATTGTTCCATGGGCCTTTGGGACGTGTGATAGATCAGGCAAAGCTTATGGAACGTTTGGAACGAATTTGCCAATTTTCTAAAAAAATTAAATCCGTATAAAATCTGTTAAAATCTTAAAAATACCGAATGTAGTCGTTACATTAGGGTCCATACGACGACGTGGACCTGAATAGATAACTTTTGTCATAAGACAATACAATATTCAAATGCGAAACTTGAAAAAAAATCTGTGAATAATGTAGCTAATATCTTCAAAATACCGAATATCGAGAGGTGCCGTTATATGGGGGCTATACGAAGGCGTGGACCTGCACAGACAATTTTCATTCATAGGATATAGTATCCATTACGAATTTCATATGCTTAATTTGAAAAAATTCCGGTGAATAATGTCGCTAAAATCATCAAAATGCCGAATATCGGGAGGTAACGTTATTAGGGGGCTATACGAGGACGTGGACCTGCACAGAGAATTTTCGCCATAGACTGTAATATCCAATATGAACTTGAAATACCAAATTTGAAACAATTCCGAATATCGGGAGGTAACGTTATAAGGGGGCTATACGTGGACGTGGACCTGCACGGACAATTTTCTGTCATAGGATATGGCATCCATTACAAACCTCAAATACCAAATTTGAAATAATTCCGGTGAATAACGTCGCTTAAATCATCAAAATACCGAATATCGGGAGGTACGGTTATATGGGGGCTATACGAAGAGGTGAACCTGCACAGACAATTTTCTGTCACAGACTGTAGTATCCATTACGAATTTCAAATACCAAATTTGAAACAATTCCGGTGAATAATGTCGCTAAAATCATCAAAATACCGAATATCGGGGGCTACCGTTATATGGGGGCTACACGAAGACGTGGACCTGCACAGACAATTTATTGTCTTAAGCTGTAGTATCCATTACGAACTTCAAATACCAAATTTTAAATAATTGCGGTGAATACTGTAGCTTAAGTCATCAATATCTATATGAAGATATGGACCTTCACGGACAATTTTCTGTCATAGGCTGTAGTATCCATTATGAACTTCAAATACCAAATTTGAAACAAGTCCGGTGAATAAATTCGCTAAAATCATCAAAATGCCGAATATCGGGAGGTAACGTTATATGGGGGCTATACACGTAAAACGTGGACCTACATGGCCCATTTTCAATACAAAAAGTCCTGCAGACATAATATACATTTGCGTAAAATTTTATTAATCTACTTCAATTGGTTCGGAAGCTAGAGTGATTTCCACAGACAGGCAGACGGACCGACGCACGGACATCGCTAAATCGACATTTAATTTTATGCTGATCAAAAATATATGTACTTCGTGAGGTCTAAAATGTATATTTCGAGGCGTAACAAACGGAATGACAATTTTAATATACCCTCCATACTATGGCGGAGGATATAAAAATATATATCGGAGCCGAGTTCCACCAAATGAAAACGTACGTCCGGAAATGCACTCCATTTGGACAGATATTAGCCATTATTTGCACAATAAACCTGAAATCGGATTAAGGATAAATATGGGAGCTATATCCAGATCTTAGCCGAGCTCCATAACATATCTAGTACCAAATATTATTGTTGTCGAATGCATATTACGAATGTGAGGAACTCAAACACCAAATCGGATGAAAGAAATATATGGGAGCTATAGCTATATCTGAACCGATTTTCATCAAATGTATTTCACTTACTCTTAGACTGAATTCTGTCGATTAAGCCAAAATTCAGTCAATTTGGGCTGATATTATAATAATCTAGGCGATGGTACTTCCGATAGCATTTACTATAGCAACAAGGGAATGATGATATATTTCCATGATGTTTCCTTAAATGACTTATATAGAGCTTAGCATCAGGAAACAACTCAGTGCAAACAAAGCATGTCATTCTGTCCATTATAACAAAAATAGTAGGGTTAATCGTATAAAAATGTATTAGGTTATATATAATTTTAAATTAAAAATACGATTCTATCGTAATGAACTGCATTAGCTGCAAAATATAATAAAATAATGTATATAATATATACATATAAAATACGACCTGTATGTATATAATAATTTGTTATATATAAATATGGTATTATAATTTCTTACGGCGCTGTATCCGAACGCAGGTCATTTATCAACGTACTAATTGACGGAGTAATGTTGTCCCAAGGCGTACTAACATCAAAAATAATTCTTTGAATAAATGTCCATACATGTGAGCAGTTTTCAGGGAATTTAATATTCATAGCCATGAAACAGTGGAAGCATACCTCAACAGCTTGTAGAGGATTTTGCAGTTTGGTTCTGATCCCGCAAATGTCTACATAAGCAAGCGATATAATTTTTGTGGAGTCACCGACAAAATATATTTTTGGCTGGGTTTCAGATTTTAACCTTTTTATTCGGTGTCTTGACTCATCATCTGCCTGCAGAATATTCTACAAATGAAATTTTTTATTGTTTTTTTGAAGATATTATATTATATTAATTTATTACCTCAGTATAATGAATAAAGGACTCCTGTATTTCCAACTTAGACTTCTTTCTGCTATTTGGCAAAAGATATGGTATAATCATTAAGGAAAGTGCAAGCTTTGAGTCTGTAATAGTTAAAAAGATGGTTAGTGTTATATATTATGTTAATCGGTTTATCTCTAGGTACCTTCATCGTCAGTTCCATTAATTAATGTTAATATTTTTTGAACACAGATGTCTCTTAGTTTGCTTGATTTGGCAATCAGTTTCGAATAATAGAATTTCCATTCATAAATACATTTGGCAAATGGAAACAGGATGTTGAAATCTATCTGAAACTTTAATGGAATACAAATTAATAATTAAAAACGTATGTCAACCATTATATTCATATTTAAATTTGAATGATATAAAACAAGTTCGCTTACCAACTCGAATCCTTTTTCATTGAGAAGAACTTTGTATTTGTTTATGTAGTCAATTGTTGGTACTTTACTGTTTTTGAGTACTTCCTGTCTGAGGAAATGTGATCTTTTCCAAGTTTCTACCACCTTGCTCCATTCAAAGCCGCCGGATTTTAGAGTATCTAATTCGTCGGATAATTTTTTTGAATTATTTATGGCTTTAAGGTAAAGACAACAAAAAAAAAAAAAAGTGATATCAAGACATGTAGTTATGTTATGGAAAATTGTTCATACATACCAGGCTTTAAAGGTAGGGATTTGACTTTTCGTTTCATTATTCCCAATGCACTAAGCTTACTCCTTTTATTGTTGTAAGCATCGTAAAGTTTTCCCTTCGCTAGATGTCCTTTTTGAAATGGAACATAATACGTCTCCTTAACTTCAGATTCAAAAATTTCCACAATTGAATTAGATAATTGTACAAAATCCTCTCTAAGTAGCCTAAAATAAATTACATTTTAATGAATTTGTCAAATCCTTGTATTTGTCTATACATACTGTCTGTTTGGGGTTTTATTTAGTATAAATTCAATTAAAGCCTTTGCAATTTTAATGCGGTCCTTATTTTCCAACGTTTTCACATTTAAGAATTGGTTAATATCCGGGATTGCGCAAATTTCCTAAAGAAATATATTGTTGAAATATAGAAACTCACTAGTTCTACTATATACAGTAAGAATATGTACTATAGTACTTAAAATGAAAATCATATTTAAAGAAAAGACTTACCTGCTTTGATGGAAGACTTTGCAAATTGTCCACACTGGTCAAAACAATTATGTCTTGGGAGGAATTTAAAAATGTCTCTTCTCCAATGCAGGATATTGCTTGATGAGCAGCTGCGAAATGTTCTGCTGATGGCGAATCTATAGATTCACTTTCAAATGCAGAGTCCGTATTGGATACACAAACGTCAACACCTGAGAAAATTAGAAGTAAGAAAATATAAAATTCTACAATTAAAAATAAGTTTGTTTCATTTAACTAATACTTACTTGATAGCTTAATGTCTAGAACAAAATCAGTAGATCCAATAAACTGTTTAACAAAATCCGAAAAATGGCTTGGGTTTATTTTGAAACCTTTAGAGAGTACGTCTACATTAACATCTCTTAAACTGTAGCTTTTACGAACTGCAATAAAAACAAACAAACATAATAACATAAACAAACAGACACAATCAAAATTGCTTGCACACTTCGTGTTTGTTTTATCAAATTTCTTACATTTACCTTCATCTAGGAACAATTGGTAATTGTTATCTCCGTCAAATGTAACACAAATTATTTCTTTTTTGTCACCAAAAATTGTTTTTATAAATTTTAAACCTTTCATTTTTTGATTTTGTTAAACGCACAACTTTCTCGCACAAACAGAACAGAACAACTGGCGTAAATTCTGTTCTTTTTTTGCAAGCAAAAAAGTAACGGGACTCTCATCAAGAAATGCGTATGTATGCATGTATGTTTGAAAACGCAGAATTATTTGTTGACAACAAACATAACATGGTTGCCATAAAAATATCGTTATTAATTTCAAAAATGATATTATTGCATTCCAATGCATACACAAAATATGGATGAAAATACAATAACATAGTGTATTGTAGGAAACATGCTATGATCGTATAAAAAATCTTATTGTTGTCACCGAATTACATTGTCGGGATATTTAATAGAAAATCAGACATTTTGTAAGAAATGCAAACATTTTCTGAATTTCTATAATTTAGATTTTCTTAAACTAATATATGTATATATTACATTAAAGTGTGGGATGACACATATAAAAGTTAAACTAAAAACTATGAAAAACACTTTTATTTCACAATACCCGTTTATTTATAAACTAGTACGAACGACTTCGAACGTTGCCGAATATGAACTGAAGAAAGCATCGTGGGAGCATTACAGCAACATACGAAATGACAATGTTATTATTCCATCTAATCATGTCATGTTTAATGTTAGTAAGATTCTGATAATTACATTATGGATAAACAAAATCGACCATAGTATTATTGCTTACAACTATGTAAATGGTTGGTAACCATAAAATATTTTATTAATGCAAACAATTATTGTATCAGCAACTATTAAATAGTTCCTCTGATAATTGTATGATTGTTCAAAGCAACCATACTGCAGATTTTTTAATGAAAAACATTTTTGCTACAAAATATTGATCAGGTTTTTATTGTGAAAATAATGATGTGGTTGAAACCAATAAAAACATGTTTGAGGGAACAATTGTATGATTGTAGCAAATATTTAGTGATTGCAGTGAAAATGTTCAACTATATTTTTTCTCTGCGTGTACCCATTTGGTGCACAATTAACCCGAAATCGGTAGAAGGTATATACGGGAGCTATATCCAAATCTGAACCGATTTTGACAAAAATTAATACACCTATTTCAGAACGGTATCTGATATCTGGTACCAAATATCATTGTTATAGAATGCATATTACACTTCTGAGGGGCTTTAAACCCCAAATCGGATAAAACATATACATGAAAGCTATAGCTACACTGGTGGCCAAAACTAAAGCAACTGAAATTACAAGGAGAATGAATGCCCTGTAACTTTTTTAAAAATTAAGAAAATGAGAAAGTTTTTCTTGTTTTAAATTAGGTACTTTATTCACTTTTTAAAAACGTAAAACATAAAACCAAAATTCATTTTTATATAAAAAATAATGTTTGGTAAAGTCAATTAACCCGATTTTGTCTTGGACAAAACAAACAAAGCAACTCTGTTGTACATTCATATAACCGCTTCAATTTCAGTTGTTTTTACTGTGATATTTATCGCTTTTTGCTTCCTTTTTGAGAAGTTTTTTACAACAACTCGTGTTTGCCCAAAAAAAATTTTAAAAATGGCTAGAAGCAAATACAGTACCTGAATAAAACAGCAAATTATCAGTGACTATCAAAACAACATATCACAGAAAGTGATTTCCGGGAAATATTTCATAAATATTTATGTGATTTCATAATTATTTCTGTATGCTAAGTCGGTTTTTTGAAACTGGATCAGTAGTAACAGTCTATAAAGGATGAAGGCCGTGAAAAACTTCAGCCCGTACTGATCCACAAATTGTGAGAGAAATAAAAAACAACCATTTAAGAGTTCAACTGGATTGGTGAGAGAGCAATCATTGGATATAAGCTCGAGATCAGTGCGTAGACGAGTAGTGGCAGCTGGTCTGCATGCCCGTAAGACATCAAAAAACCATTTATATCTGATAAAATCAAAAAGGCTTTCGGAAACAATAATATTAAGTGGAATCAAGCTCAATGGAAAAAACATTATTTCTGGGATGAGTCTACGTTTAATATTAAAGGCTCAGTCGTGATAAATTTTACGGTGAGAAGACCAAAAAATTAAGGATTCAAGCCGCAGTGTTGCAAAGGTACAGTGAAGCATGAGGGAGGGTCAAAAATGGCGTGGCGCTGTTTTTCTTTCAATGGACTTGGGGCTATCCATAAAATAAAGGAAGTTGTGGATCGGTTTGTTTATAAAGATGTGTTGGACATCACGTTGTTCCCTTACGCTGAGTAAAATATTCGTCTGATTTGGGTGTTTCAGCATGACAATGATCCCAAACTTGTATCAAAACTTGTCAAATATTTGTTGCGGGAGTCAAAAATTGATGTTTTGTTATGGCCGGCACAATCACCTGACCTAAACTCAAAAGGAAACCTTTGGAGTATCGTACATAAGAAGGTCAAGCGATATTCGGAAATAAATAAGCACAACATTTTCTAAAGAATTCGGGGTGCCTGGGAAAGCACACCCAAGGATCAAATTGAGCGTGTTATAGATTCAATGCCTCGTAGGTGTGCAGCTGCTATCAAAAATAATGGTTATGATATCGACTACTAGCCAAAATTTAATTATTTTAAAATAAAAAATCAAAAGTTGCTTTAGTTTTGACCAAGCAAAAATTGGGTCATTTTAGTTTTCCACATATTATTTTTCGTTCAAAATTATTTTTGTATTTCTATTTTTAGTTTCTTAAAAGTAAATTAAGTATCTCATTTAAAAATGGAAAAATAATTACGATTTGTTTATTTTTGTAAAAGTTACCGAGCATTTATTGTCTTTGCGCTTGTAGTTGCTTTAGTTTTGGCCACCAGTGTATATCTGAATCGATTTACGCCAAATTTGTCATAAATGCCAAAATTCGGTCCCTTTGGACTGATATTAGCCATTTGGTGCACAATAAACCTGATATCGGATAAAGAAAGCTATATCCTAATCTGAACCGATCTCAATAAAATTTGACAGAGGTATATTATTTTTCTGGTGTGCATAGTACACACGTGAGGGACTTCAAACCTCAATTCGGCTGAAACATATATATGGGAGCTATAGTTATATCTGAACCGATTTTCTCCAAATTTCATTAATTAGATGCTAGACTGAATTCGGTGGGATGTACCGACATACAGGTCGTTTGGACTTATATTGGCAATTTGGTGCACACTTAATACGAAATTGGTGGAAGATATGTAAGGAAGCTATATTTAAATCTGGTCGGATTATCATCAATTTCAATAGGGTTCGTCCTTGGGCCAAACAAATATTGTTTGGAAAAATTCATCTCTGCATTTTTGTTCACAAAAATTCATGGACGGATGGACAAACGGACTGACATGCATAAATCGACTCAAAATGTAATTCTATGAAGATCCTCAAAAGTAAGTATGGGTCTATCTCGCTTCCTTCTCCGTGTTACAAATAAATGCACAGAAACATAATACCCTTACCACTATGTGGTCTAAGTATAAAAAACTCATAATTCTTATGAAGGCCGAATTTATCTCCGGGTTAGCAAATTTCTATCAACACTAATTCTTGACTTTTTGATAGATATTGGCCATTTGGTGCCCAATTAACTCGAAGTCGGTTGAAGATATATATGGGAGCTATATCCAAATCTGAACCGATCTTGACAAAATTTAAAACACTTATCTCAGAACGATATCTGATATCTGGTACTAGATATCATTATTATAGAATGCATATTACGCTTGTGAGGACTTTAAACTCCAAATCGGATAAAGCATATATATGGGAGCTATAGCTATATCTGAACCAATTTACACCAAATTTGAAGTTCTGGTTTATATTATAAATTCAGTCGTAAATGCCAAAATTCAATCTATTGGAGCTGATATTAGCCATTTGGTGCACAATAAACCTGATATCGGATAAAGATATATATGGAAGCTATATCCTAATCTGAACCGATCTCGATAGAATTTGATAGAAGTATTTTCGAGCAGTATCTGATGTCGGTACCAAATATCATTTTCCTGGAGTGCATATTACGCATGTGAGGGACTTAAAACCCCAAACATATATACAGGAGCTATAGCTATATATCCGATTTTCTCCAAATTTGATTAACTTGCTGCTAGATGGAATTTGGTGGGATATACGAAAATACAGGTCATTTGGACTCATAAAGACCGAAATTATCTCCGGATTTTCATATTTCAATAAACACTAGTTCTAGTGTGAACGTAGGTCATATAGGTCCACACTTTCTGTTTGACAACCCCCCCCACCCCCCCCCCTCCCAAATAATTTTACAAATGTATGAATCTCATGTAAACCTCAATTGGCGTTTTCCAATAGATTAAAATATAGCGACTGAGATAAAAAACTGCAATAAAGCCATAATTTTTACTTTTTTTTTAAATTTTATTGAATGAAGGCAACAAATGCGGAGAACGACCATCGACTGTTATGGCGGCCCACACCATCAACATGGCCGGCACTTGAGTTCTAGTGGTCAACCGAAGGTGTACAAATCGCTTCTTTACTTTCTGAATCATTTCTGCTGATGTTGCTGTTTCTCTTTTCTTCCACTTCCTTCATCAGTATCACGGTAACGACCAATGGCACGAGACATAAAAGATGTATTCACATTTAAATGCTGTAGTGCTTTAACGATAGCCACTTGTGGGTTTCCAGCCAAATATAAAGAAATCATACTGTCACGCTTGAATTCCATCACGAATAACTTTTTTTCTGGAAAATTCTCACCAAAATGATTTTGTACGCTTGCAAACAATATAATGAGCTGTCACTGGAATAATTTTAACAGCTGTCGGACGAGTGGCTTAGAAATGACAGCAGTCTGAAGTTGGTTGCAGTTTTTTTTCATCTCACCCTGAGTCGATCTAAGGGTATCCGTCCGCCTGTCTGTCTGGTGTGCACCTAACTCCAAAGGGACTATGCGATTTGATCCAAACTTGGTACATCATAATAATATTGGCAAACCAAGATCGAGTTCGGAGATGGATAATATCGGTTCACTCCATCTGGCCACTCCCCAACAAAAAATCAAATTTTTCAAAGAAAATAATTTAACTCATAGAACAAGAAAGGATCATCCAATTTCAAATTTTGCAAATCTTAATATTTGTATCAGTGATAGATCGGGTGCGAAAATGGACGATATCGGTCCACTCCATCGTATAATTATATCTGTCATAAAATGCGAAAAAAACAGCGAATTAATTCTAAGCTTCACACATTCCAATATTTCTACTAACAGATGATCTGATGTGATGATGATAGATTTCGGCTCTCTACTTCTGGTACCTCCCCTACAACGAGTCAACATTTTGAATAACCATGAAGCTCATGAGACGGGAAATAAGTATTATATTCCATTTAAACTCGTTAAACCCCAATAATTATATTAACACAAGATCTAGTGTGAATACGGAATATATCGTACCATCCCATATGGAATATATCGGACCACTCCTTCTGGCACCTCCTCCGCAATGTCCAACATTATTGTTACTCATAACTTTTATAATTTATCCGAAACAAGTCAGATATTCTCCATAAAAAAGTCAAGTGTCATAATTCATAGAGAAGAGTTTTGTCTCAAACGGCTCTGCTACTGAATAGATTCATTCGTTTCCGACTCGAAAGAAATTCATTATACCCTACACCACAAGGTTGTCAGGGTATTATGTCTTTGTGCATTTGTTTGTAACAGGCAAAAGGAAACGAGCTAGACCCATAGTTCCTTTTGATGATCTGCATAGAATCCCATTCTGAGTCGATTTATGCATGTCCGTCCGTCCGTCCGTCCGTCCGTCTGTCCATGTATTTTTTGTAAACAAAGTACAGTTCGCATTTATTGCCCTATCCAGATGAAATTTTCCAAACAACATTTGTTTGGCCCAAGGACGAACCCTATTGAAATTGGTGATGATCGGTAAAAATTTAGATATAGCTCCCATATATATCTTCGTCCGAATTGCCTTTTATTGTGCACCAAACGTGTAATATCAATCCGAATAGTATGGAACCTTGCACGTACAATAGTATGGAACCTTGCACGTACAGCCCAGAAATATATGTGCCAAATTTTATCGAGATCGGTTCCGATTTGGATATAGCTCCCATACTATATAACTTCGTCCGATTTACCTTTGATTGTGCACCAAACGTCTAATATTTGCCCAAATTGGATGAAATTTGGCACATACGACCGAATTGAGTCTAGAAGCTAGTACGTCAAATTTGGTGAAGATCGATTCAGATATAGCTATAGCTCCCATATATACTGTTCATCCGATTTGTCATATTTGTTACCCACAGCCATAATATGCCCTCCGTACCAACGATATTCAGGGAAATATATCAAATACAGCTGAAAAATATCTTTGCTAAATTTTATCGAAATCGGTTCCGATTTGGATATAGCTCCCATATATATTTTTATCCGATTTCAAATTAATTTTGCACCAAATGGGCAATACAAGCCCGAATTTAAAAGATATAGATGCTTCGGCATATTTAGTCCTTTGAACTTTAAATTATAATTATAATCATAGGCGGGCCGACTTTATGATACCCTACATCACTTTGCTAATTTAGTAGAGCTGCGCATAACAATTAAAAGTTTTTATGGGAGAATTCAATCATTTCTCCCATAAAAACTTGTAATTGTTATGCGCAGCTCTACTAAATAAGCAAAGTGGTGTAGGGTATCATAAAGTCGGCCCCGCCCGACTTTAAGACTTTCTTTACTGGTTTTCGGTTTGTGTGATCCTGCTTTTTACTCGAATGTAATTTTCGTAACATGTTGTGTAAACTAGCCTTTGTGAAATAATTGCTTCAAGAAGTTACAAATGGAAGTCCAAGTTAAACACACCCTCCTCATATTCTAGGTGAAGACTTTGATTAAGATTTCGTGTTGTAAATTTTCTATTGATTGTTTTTGCAAGGTATCCTCCATCTGTTATCATGTCCCGAAAAAACAAAAAATAATCTTTGACTATTATTTGTGCCATGCATCCGGATACATATCATCCAGCGAAGAGGCAAACATCCCAAAGTATTCCGGTATTTATTCAACAAACTTTACACGTTTTAAATAAATATTGTTATCGGCCAAAACAAATATTCACACATACACATACACACACAGACAAAGAGGCAGGGCAGACAAGGAAACATCCTTCAATAGAACATCCAATAACAAAGTTGGCAGAAAAAGAAATAGAATTCCTTGGGCAATGAACAAGGAATACAAAACATATTCCAAGTTGCAAACACACACACACTTACAATTGGAACGTCTTGTGGGTGTGGGTGTGTTTTGTGTGTTGTGGGTAGATGTTGTCGGTCCACTTGTAGTTGTATTTCTCTTGTATATTCATTTAAACCCCCGGGCAAGTGCCCCTAATCATGCTTGTCTTGTTAACAAGCTTTGCATATGTTTCTTGAAGAGTGGTTTTCCTCCGTTCCTCTGTTTTATACAACCTTCATCACTTTGGCTGCAGCATGATTGCTTCAAGCCCTCCATTTTTTCTTACCGGCGATGAGAAGATACTTCATGTTGTGCCAACCAACCAAGTGATTGTCTGTCGTACTTATGTACCATTTTGTTGCTGGAGTCTGTCGGATGTGTTTATTTGCATTTGTCTCGACATTTACGTGCCGAATCTTATCATCCTTTGTTGGCTGACTGTCCGTCCGCCCGTCGTCCGTCTGTCGTTCGTCTGTAGGTGTAGCAAAAATGCCAACATGTGTGCCTTTTTGTATGTTTGCGTTTTTTCAACTTTTCCTGGGAGTGAAAGGGATTTTATTGTCTACGTGTGTAGGAATTTTCCTTTAAGTAGCTTTGTAAGAATATTGTTTGGTATGCTCACACACACACACATACACATACATACATATTTCCATATTTGCTTTTATGTGTATTATTACATTTTATGTTCTTTCGTTAACTTAATGTGCCATGATCAATGACTGGCCTCAATAAATTGATGAGACAGTGGGCAAAGAGACATAATTTCGGCCAGGCCGGGCCAAAATTTTAATACACTCCACTATTTGAAAGGAGGCTGAAAATTTTCAAAACAAAATAACAAGTCAACTTTGAATACCCTCCACCATTTGGAAAGAAATTGGGAAATTTCGTGTGGGGCCGACCATGTGATACCCTACAACACTACAATATGTTCGAAGTCCCCGTATATCCAAATCTATTTTGAAAGATTTCGTTTTTGGAATAATGTCAAAGAGCCCTGCCCAGAGGTTACCCTTAGGTTTTTGACCCTAAGAATGTGGCCAATATTTACGCACTTCGTAGCAATGTTAAGTAATCAAAACAATTGCACACGATGCGAAATTCCATGTCGATTAGTTTTCAATTGTGGCCTATAGAACTACTACAAAATTAGAAAAATTTAATTATTTTTAGCCATTTAAACCTCTAAATGCACATCCTAAAAACAATATTCTTCAATTCCGACCCTACCCCCATGCAAAACTTCCTGAGGATCGGACGATAATTGCGACATGCATGTAATACCCTCAAAACGTAGTGTTGGGGGGTGTAAAAATTTGGAAAATTTACAATTCAAAATTGTAAGTCAAATTAAAAAAAATCGCATGCGATAAAAAAATATGACCGAAATGGAAAAAAATGAAAAAAAAAGATATAACTTTTTTATATTATCCCGCGATTTTCTTAGATTTTATCATTTTCTGGCAAATGATCATTCCGAATTGATGGGAATTGTGAAAATCGGTTCAGCGGTTCTTGATTTATAAGCAGAATAAATAAGATCATTTTTTAAATATATATTTTACATATTTATCTATATATCCGATTTCTTGGCTATTATCATCACTTTAATGGTCAGAAGTGATCTTTTAATGTATTTGTGATTTGGCTGGGATTAAAACTATTCGCGGTGTAGTGGAAATGTTCCTATTTTCTAACATAAAAGTTAGGGTCTATTTTACCCGCTAATTATTGTCCAATGGCCGCCCAAATTGGTAGGTTTCTGCCCACTCCTAAACTCTACCTCCATGTAAATTTGGTTCATAATTGTGGCCTATAGAGCAACTGCAAAATCAGGAAATTTTTCTGTTTTTGATACCTTTCAACCCCTAAATATCGTGCGATCATCTCCAAAAACAATAGGGTTCTATTCTGACCCTGACCACACCTCCATTTTCAATTTCGTGAGGATCGGTTCATAATTGCGACATGTAGCTTTATTACACTTTAATATGGACAGACGTTCGGACGGACATACATAGCTAGATCGACTCATCTCGGCGAGATAGGAAGATCCATATATACTTTCCTATGAGGGAAACCAATATTTCGAGGTTTTACATAATTTTTGGCCCAATCAAACTTATACTACCCCCAACACATAGTGCTGTAGGGTATAATCTTAAAAATACCGAATGTAGCCGATATATTAGGTTTTATACGTCGACGTGGACCTGCATAGGCCACTTTTGTCATAAGCCATTACAATATTCAAAAGTGAAACTTGAAAAACATTCGCTAAAATCTTCAAAATATTGAATATCGGGAGGTGCTGTTGTATGGGGGCTATACGAAGGCGTAGACCTGCACAGACAATTGTCTGTCATAGGCTGTAACATCCGTTACGAACTTCAAACACCAAATTTGAAACGATTCCGGTGAACATATTGCTAAAATCATCAAACTTCCGAATATCAGAATATTCCGTTATATGGGGGTTACAAGAAGACGTGAACAATATTCTGTCTTAGGCTCCAGTATCTATTGCGAACTTCAAATACCAAATTTGAAACAAATCCGGTGAATAATGTCGCTAAAATCATCAAAATACCGAATATCGGGAGGTGCCGTTGTAGGGGGGCTATACGAAGACATGCAACTGCATAGACATTTTTCATTCTTAAGCTTTAGTATCCATTACGAAGTTCAAATACCAAATGTTAAACAATTCCGGTGAATGATGTCGCCAAAATCGTCAAAATACCGAATATCGGAAGGTATCATAACATGTGGACCTACACAGACAATTTTCGGTCTTAGGCTGTAGTATCCATTACGAACCTCAAATACCAAATTTGAAACAATTCCGGTGAATAATGTCGCTAAAATCATCAAAATACCGAATATCGGGATCTACATGGCCCATTTTCAATACCAAAAGTCCTGCATTTGAGTAAAATTTTATCAACCAA
Organism: Musca domestica; assembly: GCF_030504385.1. Classification (NCBI taxonomy): domain Eukaryota; kingdom Metazoa; phylum Arthropoda; class Insecta; order Diptera; family Muscidae; genus Musca; species Musca domestica. The sequence goes on from NW_026712172.1 coordinate 13,858,502, forward strand.
CTTAATCTCGTTCGGAAGTTAGATTGATTTCAACAGAGGGACGGACATCGCTAAATCGGCATAGAAGTTTATGTTGATCAAGAATATATATACTTTGTGGGGTCCAAAATGTATATTTCGAGGTGTTACAAACGGAATGACAAACTTAATATACCCTTCATACTATGGTGGAGGGTATAAAACTCCGTCGAAAAATACCGTTTAAATGAAAATCGATATCTGAGGGCTATACGGATGAGTGGACCTGCGTAAGTAATTTTTTGTTGTAGGCTGTATTACCCATTCCGAACTTCAAATACGAAACAATTTGAAACAATTCCAGTGAATAATGTCGCTAATATCATCAAAATGCCCAATATCGGGAGGTAACGTTAAATGGGGCTCTACGAAGACATGGGCCTATAAAGCACTCAGAAGGAACTCCTTGTGTGGATTTTCAGACAAATTCATTGAAAATTTTTGCTACTATCATTGAAATACCAAATATCGGGAGATATCGTTATATGGTGGATATACGATTGTGCATCGATATAGCCCATCTTAAAACTTGACACGCTGCGCGAATGTTGCGTTAAGGTATTTGGCCGGCGAAGCACCTGCTTGAGGTGATCGACACTTTGGTATTTTTTAGTTTCAATCTTGTTTTCCAAAATACTCCAGACACAATAGTCCAACGGATTGGTATCCGGAGATTTTGGTAGCCATTGTGCGCTAGAAATGAAGCGAGGAACCTCACAGCTGACCTCTTTGGCAATCAAAGACGATCATTTTGTTTGTTTACAAACTGCTGGTCAACGAATGTTTTCTTATCGGAGACGGAGAAAACCAAATTCGGCAGTTCACTACTTTCGGCCAAGCGAAGCAACTCTTTAGCTCTTTTGAGTGTATTTTCTTTCTGTTGCGGTGTAAGTTCTTGCACTTTTGGAATTTGAATGGCTTTACCCCGAGCTCGTTTTTCAATATTTGCCGAATGGAATATTGCGATATGTTCAACTCACAAGCCATTTTTCGGCCACTGCGACGCGGGTTTTGATCAAGCCGCTTCTTTATTTTCCGAACCATTTCTGCTGATGTTGCTGTTTCTGTTTTCTTCCGTCCACTTCCTTGACGTTGGGCTACGCCATCAGTACCACGGCAACGAACGATGGTACGAGACACAAAAGATTTATTCACATTTAAATGCTCAAACGATAGCCACTTGCGATTTTCCAGGCAAATATAAAGAAATCACACTATCACGCTTGAATTCCATCACGAATAACTTTTTTTCTGGAAAATTCTCACGAAAATGCTTTTGTACGCTTGTAAACAATATAATGAGCTGTCACTGGAATAATTTTAACGGCTGTCGGACGAGTGGCTTAGAAATGACAGCATTCTAAATATGGTTGCAGTTTTTTTTTTATCTCACCCTGTATACTTTGTGGGGTGCAAAATGTATATTTCGAGGTGTTACAAACGGAATGACAAACTATGGTGGAGTGTATAAAAATCCGTAGAATAATACCATTTAAATGAAAATCGATATCTGAGGCCTATACAGATTCGTGGACCTGCAAAAGTAAATTTTTGATGTAGGCTGTATTACCGATTTCGAACTTCAAATACGATATTTGAGACAATTCCAGTGAATCATGTCATCAAAATGCCGAATATCGGGAGGTATCGTTAAATGTGGCTCTATGAAGACATGGGTCTATAAAGCACTCAAAAGAAACGCGTTGTGTGGGTTTTCAGACAATTTCATTGAATATATATCTTCCCATTTTAATTCGTTTTGACTCTGGCGTGATTACAACACACGGCCAGACGGATGGACGGACAGGGCTAAATCGTCTTAGAATTTTGAGCTGATCAAGAATTTATATATTTTTGCAGGTCTAAAATTATCATTTCGATGAGTTCCAAACGGAATTACGAACTTAAGATACCCTCCATACTATATATGGTGGAGGGTATAAAAAAGCCTTTCAAAAACTCTGAACTCATTTAAATAAAATATTAAAAGGTTTCGGGATTTTTTAAAAATATTTTTCAAAATAAGATTTTTTCCAAAACATTTTCCAAATGTCTTAGATATTTTGAAAATATTTTTTTACTGGAATTTCTCTTTAAACACTGTGCCTCAGGAACATTCCAATTTATATAATTGGCTGTATTTCATATTGTTATGCATATTTTTGTTGCTGTTCATGAATGCCGTTAAATCAAAATCCTCACTCGCATAACTCCAGGTGATTTGAATGTAGAGATTTTCGTTTAAGCCGAAAAAATGCTATACGCTTTTTTGACGAGCAATGAAAGAAAAGCTGCCAAATAATCTTTGATGTAATTGATGCTGAAAATAATGGCGGGTCTTTAAGGTGGGTGGATGGTTGGATGGATGCATAATGCCGCTCATGCTGGTAATTCCTTTTATGAACGGCTCAAATAAAAGGTCTTAAACATAAATAAAATATAAAAGAGACTTGTTAATGTTTGGATTTGAATGCTAAGGGATTTTGTTTTTATTTTATTTTATTTATTTTTATTTTTTTTTTTTGTTGACTGAAAATCCTCTCAAATATTAGCTTCAGTCATTTATAAGGACTAATTTAATGAATGGAAAACAAGACTTTTTTTGGTGGGGAGGGGTGGAAAGACTTTCACATGTCAAGTGATGAGTGGGATTATTGATATGCCCGCATATTTATTTATTTATTTTTTTTTTTTTTGCAAAAACTTTTACAAATAATCATCCATTTGGGCGCCAATACAGATTTCATCTAATTAAGTCGAGTTAATTAGTTGTTAAAGTGTTAGTTAGAATAAAGTGCAGATTTGCTAAGAAAAGGAACGAATTTGGCAATTTTCAAAAAAAAAAAAAAAATAGTTTAAAAATTCCCCTAAAATCTTAAGAATACCGAATGAATCTTGAAAAATATTCGGTGAATAATGTAGCTAAAATCATTAATACAGGGTGAAATGAAAAAACTGCAACCAACTTCAGGCCATGGTGATGGTGTGGACCGCCATAACAGCAGATGGTCGCTCTCCGCTAGTACTAATCGACCGTGGCATCAGAATAAATGACGAATATTATCGCGAAAATATTCGGGAGGGTGTACTAAAGCCTTGGTCACGCAAACCTTGGACATTCCAACAGGACTCAGCTCCATCGCATACCAAAATCTCCGGATACCAATCCGTTGGATTATTGTGTCTGGAGTATTTTGAAAAGCAAGGTTGGCACTAAAAAATACCAAAGTGTCGATCACCTTAAGTAAACGCTTCGCTGAGAATGGGCCAAAATACCGCAGAGCAACATTCGGGCAGCGTGTCCAAGCGTGACCAATTCGAACAAATCTAAACTTATTCTACAATTTTATGCTATTTCCGACATTTTTTGCTTTCATTTAAAAAATGTCAAAATTATGGCGTTTGACTTTGTTGCATTTTTATACCTTCCACCTCCAAGGAGGGTATATTATTCGTCGTAGACCCCATAAAGTATATATATTCATAATCAGCATAAAATTCTAAGTCGACTTAACGATGTCCGTCTGTCTGTTGAAATCACGATACAGCCCACATTATTTGACGTAGAGCGCCAAAATTTAGCAGAGCAATTTGTATTGTGTCTAGGATGGTCGGTATTGAAAATCAGACATTTCCGTCCACGTTTTGGTATAGCCCCTTATAACAGGACCTCCCGATATTCGGTATTTTGATTATTTTTGTCACATTTCTTCGCGGATTTGTCTAGAAATTGGTATTTGTTGGTCTTAATGGGTTCTAGCTCTTTTGGCGAAACACTGTATCTATAGGTCCACGTTTTTGTATAGCCCCATATAGCCGAATTTCCCGATATTCGGTATTTTGATGACTTTTGACACATTTTCCCATGAATATGTCTTAAATAATGGTATATAGGCTCTAATGATTCCTTTACCCTAAGTTTGGCCCAGCCGAACTTAATGTTTTTTTTACGTGTTTTATCTTGCCCTGCATAGGGAGGTACTATTATATGGGAGCTATATCAAAATGTAGACCTGCACAGCAAATTTTCTGTCATGGGCTGTAGTATCCATTAGGAACTTCAAATACGAAATTTGAAACAATTCCAGTGATATATGTCTCTAAAAGCATCAAAATACAGAATATCGGGAGATGCCGTTATATGGGGGCTATACGAAGGTGTGGACCTGCACGGAAAGTTTTCTGTAATAGGCAGCAGTATTTATTACGAACTTCAAATAACAAATTTGAAATATTTCCGGTGAATAATGTCGCTTACATCACCAAAATACCGAAACTAGGGAGGTACCAAAACGTGGACCTACGTGGCCCACTTTCAATACCAAAAGTCCTGCAGACATAATATTTATTTGAGTAAAATATTATTAATCTACTTCATTTCGTTCGGAAGCTAAAGTGATTTCCACAGACGGATAGGCGGACGGACACCGCCAAGTCGACATAGAATTTTATGCTAATCAGGAATATACAGTGTGAGATGAAAAACCTGCAACCAACTTCAGACTGCTGTCATTTCAAAGCCACTCGTCCGACAGCTTTTAAAATTATTCCAGTGACAGCTCATTATATTGTTTACAAGCGTACAAAAGCACTTTGGTGAGAATTTTCCGGAAAGAAAGTTATTCGTGATGGAATCCAAGTGTGATAGTGTGATTTCTTTATATTTGTCTGGAAAACCTCAAGTGGCTATCTTTAGAACACTCCAGCATTTAAACGTGGATACAACTTTTGTGTCTCGTACCATCGCTAGGAACCGTGATACTGGTAGCGTAGCCCGACGTCAAGGAAGAGGACGGAAGAAATATTGAAAAATAGGCCATTGAAATTCCAAAAAGTGCAAGAACTTATACCGCAACAGAAAGAAAATAGACTCAAAAGAGCTAAAGAATTGATTCGTTTGGTCGAAAGTCGTGAACTGCCGAATTTGTTTTTCTCCGATGAGAAAACATTCGTTGTCCAGCAGTTTGTAAACCAACAAAATGATCATCTTTACTTGCCAAAGAGGTCAGGTGAAAATGTGCACCTTCGGTTGGCCACCAGAACTCAAGCGCCGGCCATGATGATGGTGTGGGCTGCCGTAACAGCCATCGGTCGCTCTCCGCTCGTATTAATCGACGGTGGCATCAGAATAAATGCCGAATATTATCGCGAAAATATTCTGGAGGGTGTATTAAAGACTTGGGCACCCAAACATTTTGGCTGCAGACCTTGGTCATTCCAAAAGGACTCAGCACGCGCCACCCGAGAATGGTTGCAAAATGAGGTTCCCCGATTCATTTCCAGCGCACAATGGCCACCAAAATCTCCGGATACTAATCCGTTGGACAATTGTGTCTAGAGTATTTTGGAAAGCAAGGTTGGCACTAAAAAATACCAAAGTGTCGTTCACCTCAAGCAATCGCATCGCCGGGAATGGGCCAATATACCGCAGAGCACCATTCGGGCAGGAGACCAATTCGGACGAATCTAAACTTATTCTAAAATTTGATGCTATTTACGACATTTTTTGCTTTCTATCAATAAAATTAAAAAAAAAAAACAAGTAAAGAAAGTCTTAAAGACGGGCGAGGCCGACTTTATGATACCCTACACCACTTTGCTAATTTAGTAGAGCTCCACATAACAATTAAAACACGCTATGATTATAATTATAATTTAAAGTTCAAAGGACTAAATATGCCGAAGCATTTGTATCTTTTAAATTCGGACTTGTATTGCCCATTTGGTGCACAATTAGTTTGAAATCGGTTAAAGATATATATGGGAGCTATATCCAAATCGGAACCGATCTCGATAAAATTTGGCAAAGATATTTCTGAGCTGTATTTAATATATTTCCCAGAATATCGTTGTTACAGAGTGCATATTACGGCTGCGGAGGACAAAAATAACAAATCGGATGAACAATATATATGGGAGCTATAGCTATATCTGAACCGATTTATCATAGTTATTTTCAGGCTTAATTTGGCTGTATGTGCAAAATTCCATACTATTCGGGCCGATATTACACGTTTGGTGCACAATAAAAGGCAAATCGGACGAAGATATATATGGGAGCTATATCTAAATTTCGACCGATTATCACCAATTTCAATAGAGTTCGTCCTTGGGCCAAACAAATGATTGTTGCAAAATTTCATCCGGATAGGGCAATAAATGCGAACTGTACTTTGTTTTCAAAAATACATGGACAGACGGACAGACAGACAGACGGACGGACGGGGGGGGCATGCATAAATCGACTCAGAATGTGATTCTATGCAGACCATCAAAAGGAACTATGGGTCTATCTAGTTTCCTTTCGCCTGACCACCTTGTGGTGTAGGATATAACAAGTAACAAGTTAAAAAGCAGTAAGTTCGGCCGGGCTGAACTTTTAATACCCTCCACCATTTGCAACGAATTTGGAAATTTTCAAAAAATAAAATCATTAAAAAATTCTCTTAAAATTTTAAAAATACCGAATATAGCCGTTATATTGGGGTCTATACGACGTGGACATACATATGCATTGTTTGTCATAAGCCATTACCATATTCAAATTCGAAACTGGGCCCGCACCGACAATTTTCTGTCACAGACTGTAGTTCCCATAACGAACTTCAAATACCAAATTATAAACAATTCCGGTTAATAATGTCGCTAAAATCATCAAAATACCGAACATAGCAAGGTGCCGTTATATGGGGGCTATACGAAGACGTGGACCTGCACAGACAATTTTCAGTCTTAGGGTGTAGTATCCATTTGGAACTTCAAATACCAGATTTGAAACAATTCCCGTGAATAATGTCGCTAAAATCATCAAAATACCGAATATAGGGGGGTTACCGTTATATGGGAGCTATATGAAAACGTGGACCTACATGGCCCATTTACGAACTTAACCTGCCTACTGGAAAAATAAACATGTGTGCAAAATTTAAGCCATCTATCTCAATTCATTCGAAAGATAGCGTGATTACAACAGACAGACGGACAGACAGACGGACAGACAGACAGACAGACAGACGGACATCGCTAAATCGACTTAGAATTTTACGCTGATCAATAATATATATACTTTGTTGGGTCTGACATGAGTATTTCGAGGAGTTACAAACGGAATGACAAAGTTAATATACCCTCCATAGTATGGTGGAGGGTATAAAAAAGCTGTAAGTTCGGCCGGGCCGAACTTTGAATACCCTTCACCATATGGTACAAATTTGGCAATTTTCAAAAAACTAAAATCCATTAAAAATTCTATGAAAATCTTAAAAATACCGAATGTTGCCAGATATTAGGCATACGCAACTTTTGACATAAGCCTGCACAGACAATTTTCTGGCATATGATGTAGTATCCATTACGAACTTCAAATACAAAATTTGAAATAATTCCGGTAAATAATGCAGCTAAAATCAACAAAATACTGTATATCGAGGGTACCGTAATATGGGGGCTATACGAAGACGTGGACCTGCACGAACAATTTTCTGTCACAGGCTGTAATATCCATTACGAACTTCTAAATAACTAAATAATGTCGCTAGAATCATCAAAATACCGAATATTAGGGGGTACCGTTATATGGGGGCTATACGAAGACGTGGACCTGGACAGACAATTTTCTGTCATAGGCTGTAGTAAAGTAATTAAAAATGTCTCTTAACAGTTGTTCCAGAAATAAACAAACAGAACAATGTTGACAACTTTGAGCATGCGAAAACCACTTACAAACACCTAATATAAGAGCGTTCGCTCTGAAATTTGCTATCGCAAATTGGAAATGGGAGCGTACGACGCTTTTCATTGTTACATTTCATTGTTTTAAATACAGCGCTTAGATTAAAATATATGTAGTTTAAAACCAGTAAAGAAAGTCCAAAAGTCGGGCGGGGGCGATTTTATGATACCCTACACCACTTTGCTAATTCAGTTGAGCTCCACTTAATAATTAAAATATGCCGAAGCATTTGTATCTTTTAAATTCGGACTTGTATTGCCCATTTGGTGCGAAATTAATTTGAAATCGGATAAAAATATATATGGGAACTATATCCAAATCTGAACCGATCTTGATAAAATTTGGCAAAGATATTTCTGAGCTGTATTTGATATATTTCCCTGAATGTCGTTGTTACGGAGTGCATATTACGGCTGTGGGTAACAAATACAATAAATCGGATGAACAATATATATGGGAGCTATAGCTATATCTGAACTGATCTTCACCAAATTTGGCATACTACCTTCTAGACTAAATTCGGTCGTATGTGCCAAATTCCATCCCATTTGGACAAATATTAGACGTTTGGTGCACAATAAATGGTAAATCGCACGAAGTTATATATGGGAGCTATATCCAAATCTGAACCGACCTCGATAAAATTTAGCAAAGGTATTTCTGAGCTGCATTTGATATATTTCCCCAAATATTATTGTTACAGAGTGCATATTACGGCTGCGGAGGACAAAAATTACAAATCGGATGAACAATATATATGGGAGCTATAGCTATATCTGAACCGATTTCGATAAAATTTGGCATACTTATTTTCAGGCCTAATTTGGTTGTATGTGCAAAATTCCATACTATTCAGGCTGATATTACACGTTTGGTGCACAATAAAAGGCAAATCGGACGAAGATATATATGGAAGCTATATATAAATTTTTACCGATTATCTCCAATTTCTATAGGGTTCATTCTTGGACCAAACAAATTATTTGTGCAAAATTTCATCTGGATCGGGCAATAAATGCGAACTGTACTTTGTTTATAAAAATATATGGACAGACGGACGGACAGACGGACGGACAGACGGACGGACGGACATGCATAAATCGACTCAGAATGTGATTCTATGCAGATCATCAAAAGGAACGGTGGGTCTAGCTCGTTTCCTGTTGCCTGTTACAAACAAATGCACAAAGACATAATACCCTGACCACCTTGTGGTGTAGGGTATAAAAAGGTGGCACAAAATTCAAAAAAGTGGCTCATTTAGGACTAAAATTAAAAAAGTGGCACAAAGGTATCAAAGCCCAAAAAAGGTGGCAAAATTGATACTTTAGTGGCACAACGGTCACGCTGTATGAGACCATATCAAAACGGGAACCTCTGTAGACAATTTTATAAATCAAGGATTGTCATTTATCAAATCTTCTAAAATACCAAAATTGAAACAGTTATGTGTGTAAATGTGACTGGGATTATCAAAAACCGAATATCGGTGGGTATCGTTATAGGTGCGCTATAGGAAAACGTGGAGCTAAATATTCAATGTTCTGATACCGGACTAGTACCGTTCTCCCGATATTCTGTATTTTAATGATTTTTGCCACATTTTCTACGGATTTTTCTAAAACTATGTCTTTGTAGGTGTATGGGTAGGTGCTATATGGGTTCTAGCTCGTATGGCGAAACATTATATGTATAGGTCCACGTATGTATAGGTCCACGTTTTGATATAGCCCCCATTCCAAGGATTTGTCTAAAAATTGATATTTGTAGTTCGTAATTGGTTCTAGCTCTGATGACAGAACGTTACATATCTAGGACCACGTTTTTTTTAAATGTAATTGGTTCCAGCTCCGGTGACAGAACATTACATATCTAGGTCCACGTTTTCGTATAGCCCCTTTATTACGGTACCACCCAATTTTCGGTATTTTGATGATTTTTTCCACAGTTTTGTCTTAAAAAAGGTGTAGGTAGTTTGTAATGGTTTCCAGCTCCGGTAGTGAAACATTGTACATATAGGTCCACGTTTTCGTATAGCCCCCCTATATAAGCGTTGGCGTACCTCAGTATATTCGGTATTTTGATGATTTTGCCACATTTTTCCATGGATTTGTATAAAAATTTGTATTTGTAGTTCGTAACGGGTTCAAGCTCCGGTAGCTAGAACATTGAATATCTAGGTCTAAAATTTCCTATAGCGCACATATAACGGTACCACCAATTTTCGGCATTTTGATAATCCTAGTCATATTTACCCACGGAATTGTTTCAAATTCGGTATTTAAGAAGATTTGGTAGATGAAAATCCTTGAAGTGTAAAATTATATAAACAGATTCCCGTTTTGGTATTGCCCCCATATAATGGCCTCATCCCCTTTATGGTTTTGTTGAAAAATCATGATGGGTAATAAGTGTTCGGGCCTGCCGAATTTAATGTTTTTTTACTTGTTTTGTTAATTCAAATTATTTTAGAGGATTTATTTAAAAGTTTCAATTTTTCGTTAGTTTTAATGTCCAAATGTTTTTAACCCTTATGCGGACTTTAGGCAAGTCCTTAATTTTTTGTGTTCCAAAATTCAGCACCATCAAAAGGTTCTTTATATTTGGTAGATATTAAACTTCTTATAAATATAAATCTACCCTAACGCCAATACAAACCCCAATTACTTCTATGAACAATCAGATATACCTTCGGAAAATTTTATTAAAACACAAAGAAAGAGACTTTCATTTTCTATCGAAAGAAAACCTAAAAAACCACAAGTCTCAACATCAAATTCAATACCGAGCGTTTAATAGCAAAGCCCTCAATTCTCCAAAATTGAATTTCAAAAACAGAAAACATGTACGAGAGAATAAAAACCGTTTCGACAAGGAAACACGGCAATACATTGAAATGACCAATTTCTCTGCTCAGCACTTGAATAGCGACAGGGCAAAAAGAAGTCTGCCAAACATCGAGGAGCCAGCCAGCCAAGCATAGCTAATGGTAAAATCATTAATCATTCATACAACGTTCATAGGAGACTAACTGCAGGAGCTTAGTACCCATCAACCTGGCCCCTTTATGGTAAAATTGAATGGCAATGAATGAGAAACCACAAGTTCAATATATTTTCATTGGCTACCAGACTTTGAACCAGGTATGGTCAGTGTGAGGGTTTTTTTAGCTCTAAGTTTACACAATAAAAATCTTATAAAAAATTCCCAAAAAAAAAATGTTGGATAATATCATGAAGGTGATCTTCAAGTCCAGAATCTGCATGGGAGTTTTAATAAAACAGGGTTCCCTAATAATCCTGGAAGCAAAAAAATATCCGGAACGTGACTTAGAAGTCACACCTAAGCCATATAAATCATAACGGTTGATATCACCATTATTTTTCCATTTTTTTTTTATACCCTTCACCATTCACTACAGCCTATGGCAAAAATTTTTGTATGCAGGTCCAAGTCATCGCATAGCCCCCATATTACCGTACCTCCCGATATTCGGTATTTTGATGATTTTAGCTACATTATTCACCGATTTTTTTAAGTTTTGCATTTGAATATTGTAATGGATTATGACAAAAGTTACCTATGCAGGTCGATGTCGTCGTATAGACCCTAATGTAACAGCTACATTCGGTATTTTTAAGATTTCAACAGACTTTTTAACGGATTTTATTGTTTTTGAGAATTGTCGAATTCGTTCGAATTTTTTTAATTTTATTGAATGAAAGCAAAAAATGACGGAAATAGCATCAAATTTTAGAATAAGTTTAGATTTGTTTGAATTGGTCACCTTTGGCATAAATTATGGCGCTCAAACGGCCAATGAAACCGTCACACGCTGCCCGAAAGTTGCTCTGCGGTATTTTTGCCCATTCCCGGCGAAGCGCTTGCTTGAGGTGATCGACACTTTGGTATTTTTTAGTGCCAACCTTGCTTTCCAGACACAATAGCCATTGGTGGCCATTGTGCGCTGGAAATGAAGGAACCTCATTTTTCGAGGAACCATTCTGGGTTGGCGCATGCTGAGTGCGATGCTGCTGAGTCCTGTTGCAATGTCCAAGGTCTGCGGCCAAAATGTTTGCGTGCCTAAGGCTTCAATACACCCTCCAGAATATTTTGGCGATAATATTCGGCATTTATTCTGCGGTCGATTCAAACGAGCGGATAGCGTCTATCGGCTGTTATAGCGGTCCACACCATTACCATGGCCGGCGCTTGAGTTCTGGTAGTCAACCGAAGGTGCACATTGGTTCTAACGATAACCACTTGTGGTTTTCCAGCCAAATATCACAGAAATCATCTTCATGATAAGCATAAAATTCTAAGTCGATTTAAAGACGTCGTTCTTTCGGTCCGTCTGTCTCCCTGTCCGTCTATTGAAATCACGATACAGCCCACATTATTTGACGTAGAACTTCAAAATTTGGCAGAACCATTTGTATAGTGTGTAGGATATTTGGTATTGAAAATGAGATATATCGGTCCGTGTTTTGGTAAAGACGCCATATATCGGTTCCTCCCAATGTTCGATATTTTGTTAATTTTTGACACATTTTACTATAAATTGGTATTTGTGGATCATACTGGGTTCTACCTCCGGTGGCGAAACATTGTATGTATAGGTCCACATTTTCGTATAGCCCCCATGTAAAAGTACCTCCCGATATTCGGTATTTTGATGATTTTTGCCACATTCTTTCACGGATTTGTCCAAAAATTGTTATTTGTTGGTCATAATGAATCCTAGCTCCAGTGGCAGAACATTGTATGTATAGACCCACGTTTTTGTATAGCCCCCATATAACAGTACCTCCCGATATTCGGAATTTTAATGATTTTTGCCACATTTTTTCACGGCTTTGTATAAAAGTTGGTATTTGTAGTTCGTAACAGGTTGTAGCTGCTGTGGCGGAGCATTGTATATAAGGGTCCACGTTTTCCTATAACGCACACATAACGATACCCACCGGTATTCGGTATTTTTAAAAATTCTAGTCACGTTTACCCACAAGGTATTTTCAAATTTGCTATTTAAGAAGGTTTGGTAGATGACAATCCTTGAAGAATAAAATTGTCTATAAAGGCTCCCGTTAAGGTATGGCGCCATAAAACAGCTCACACCTTTATATTTTGTTTTTATACTCTCCACCTTGGAAAGGAGGGTATATTAACTTTGTCATTCCGTTTGTAACATCCTTAAATATTCGTCTTAGACCCCATAAAGTATATATATTCACAATCAGCATAAAATTCTAAGTCGATTCAACGATGTCCGTCTGTCTGTCTGTCTGTCTGTCTGTCTGTCCGTCTGTCCGTTGAAATCACGATACAGCCCACATTATTTGACGTAGAGCGCCAAAATTTAGCAGAGCTATTTGCATTGTGTCTAGGATGGTTGGTATTGAAAATGAGATATATCGGTCCACGTTCTGGTATAGTCCCGATATTCGGTATTTTGATGATTTATGCCACATTTTTTCTCGGATTTGTCTGGAAATTGGTATTTGTAGGTCATAACGGGTCCCTGAGCGTGTGGCAAAACATTGCATGTATAGGTCCACGTTGTGGTATAGTCCCCATATAAATGTACCTCCCCATATTGGGAATTTTAGTTTTTTTTTTGCCACATTTTTTCACGGATTTGTCTAAAAATTGGTATTTGTGGGTCATAATGGGTCCTAGTTCATGTAGTGAAACATTGTAAGTATAGGTCCACGTTTTGGTATAGCCCCCATATAACGGTACCGCCCGATATTCGGTAATTTAATGGTTTTTGCCACATTTCTTCTAATGTTTCTTTTACCCTAAGGTGGATAGTATTAAAAGTTTGGCCCGGCCGAACTTAATGTTTTTTACTTGTTTTATTCTTATTTATTTATTTATTTATTTATTTTTTTTTTAACAGGTTTTAGGTTGACTTAGATCGATTTTGGTTCTAGGCTCCTTTGTACGTTTCCGAAGAAGCTAGCCAGATAAGCGCTTTATGTATTCCCAGCTAAAGGTTGGGAATGTATAAAGCGCTTACTTGGCTGTCTTAAGTCATCACAAAAGAGCCTAGGGCCAAAATCGAACTAAGTCAACCTAATACTCTTTGGTTCCTTTACGAAGAAGCCAAATAAACGCTTTATGTATTCCCACCTTCACTTTTACGACGAGCACTGATTGTTGTCATCATCATTTACTACATCCCATCTCTGGAATTCTGTCACAGATTTTCGATTCTACTTTCTTTCGTCCTTTTCCAAAAAAAAAAATTGTAAATGAAAATAAATTGACATTTGAGTTAAATTCCAGTGAACAGCTGAAAAGAGTTTTTTTCAATGGAACTTTTTGAATTCATTGAAGTCTTCTATCTTAACAATGCGACAGCAACAAGTTATTGAAATTCGAAGAAGATTTCAGGATAAAATTTATTGATGTAAGAGAAAAAAGACGAACTGGAAAAATATTTAATAGGAACTAAGAAGAAATGAGGTTCAATGCAAAATTTTCCATGCATTTTAATGGTTTGAGGTGATATAAATTTGATATGAAGTGGACGAATTGGATATATATAATTCGGTAAAAAGAAGAAGAACAATACTCCAAACAGGCCGAACAAAAATGTCTTAGTGGGCCCCGATGCAGGTTTGCAAATAGGAATACGTAAGTATTGAAATAAGTATTGGTATTGAAAAGTACAAAAGTCGAAGACGGGCCAAACTTTGAATACCCTCCACCATTTGAAACGAATTTGGAAATTTAAAAAAAAAAACATAAAATCCGTTAAAATCTTAAAAATATCGAATGTAGCTGTTAATTAGGGTCTATGCGACGACATGGGCCTGCATAGGTAACTTTTGTCATAAGCCATTACAATATTTAAATCCGAAACTTAAAAAAATCGGTGAATAATGTCGCCAAAATCATCAAAATACCGAATATCGGTAGGTACCCTTATATGGGGGCTATACAGAGACGTGGACCTGCACAGACAATTTTCTGTCATAGGCTGTGGAGTCCATTACCAACTTCAAATATTAAATTTGAAACAATTCCGGTCAATAATGGCGCTAAAATCATGAAAATACCGAATATCGGGAGGTACCGTTATATGTGGGTTATACGAAGATGTGGGCCTACATGGCCCATTTTCTGTTTTAAGCTGTAGTAACCATTACAAACTTCAAATACCAAATTTAAAACAATTCCGGTGAATAATGTAGCTAAAATCATCAAAAACCCGAATATCGGGAGGTACCGTCATATGGAGGCTATACGAAGGCGTGGACCTGCACAGACAATTTTCTGTCTTAAGCTGTAGTAACCATTACGAACTTCAAATACCAAATTTGAAACAATTCCAGTGAATAATGTCTCTAAAATCATCAAAACACCGAATATCGGGAGGTACAGTTATATGGGGGCTATACGAAGACGTGGACCTGCACAAACAATTTTCTGACATAGGCTGTAGTACCCATTTCGAACTTCAAGTACCACATTTGAAACAATTCCGGTCAATAATGGCGCTAAAATCATGAAAATACCGAATATCGGGAGGTACCCTTATATGGGGGCTATACAGAGACGTGAACCTCCACAGACAATTTTCTCTCTCAGGCCGTAGTATCTAGAACGAACTTCAAATACGAAATTTGAAACAATTCCGGTGAATAATGTCGCTAAAATCATGAAAATACCGAATATCGGGAAGTACCATAATATGGGGGCTATATCAAAACGTGAACCGGCACAGACAATTTTCTGTCATAGGCTGTAGTATATATTACGAACTTCAAATACCAAATTTGAAACAATTCCTATAAATAATGTCCCTAAAATCATCAAGATACCGAATATCCGGAGGTACTATTATATGGGGGCTATACAAAGACGTGGACCTGCGCAGACAATTTTCTCTCTCAGGCCGTAGTATCTAGTACGAACTTCAAAACCACATTTGAAACAATTCCGGTGAATAATGTCGCTAAAATCATGAAAATGCCGAATATCGGGAGGTACCGTAATATGGGGACTATATCAAAATGTGGACCTGTACAGACAATTTTCTGTCATAGGCTGTAGTACCCATTACGAACATCAAATAAAGAATTTGAAACAATTCCGATGAATAATGTCGCTAAAATCATCAAAATACCGAAAGAAGGGAGGTACCATTACATGGGGGCTATACCACAACGTGGACCTACATGGCCCATTTTCAATATCAAAAGTCCTGCAGACATAATACACATCTGAGTAAAATTTTATCAACCTACTTTATTTCGTTCGGAAGCTAGAGTGATTTCCACAGACGGATACTGATCAAGAATATATATACCTTGTGGGGTCTAAAATGTATATTTCGAGGTGTTACAAACGGAATGACAAACTTAATATACCCTCCATACTATGGCATCTCTCAATCTCTATTCCAAATTTCCTTATTAAGACTTCATTCCAATCTTAGATTACAAATTTATCATCAGTCTCCCAACCAGTAATAATGTTCGTTACTCAAATTATTCTTACAGCTGAGTAAGATTTGACAACTTAGCCGAAATAAATAATAAATGCCATTCGGCAAATTCCTCTATCTACAACTCCCTAATCTTCTCGGCTTAAATAAATTAAAATTTGTCATTCATTATTATTTCAACCCTGCACTTTAATCCTTGCCAATTATCCTAAAATAGAGCCAGGGATGTCCACATTGCATGTTGGCGAAGTTAATTTCCAGCTGTCAGCCAGGATTTGTAACAATTACCCAAAAATTCGCCCCCAAACAAATTTTTGATTACTCGGCGAATATTTGTGAGCCACGACGACGACGCTGCCTGCCTGGACACACAACCAACCAACAAGTCGTTATGTGCTCAAGTTTAATTAACACAGAAATTTCCATAATCTGTTTAATTACAAAAATTCGAAACAAACGGTTGACAGTGTGCGAGGGCGCGCGCCAGTGCTTTTTAAAAGACAATGAGAAATTCGAGCGAGTTTGGGGGG
This sequence comes from Musca domestica, assembly GCF_030504385.1. NCBI lineage: Eukaryota > Metazoa > Arthropoda > Insecta > Diptera > Muscidae > Musca > Musca domestica. The sequence goes on from NW_026712172.1 coordinate 13,875,240, forward strand.
AGGGGAAATGGAATTTTAGCTTGACTGATTATTTCTGCGGCAAGCACTCACACACACGCACACTTTTCGCGCAGATCCATCCACTGAATATATTCAATTTTCGCTAATGGTAATTTATTTAAATCGACCAACAACAATAGCAATCGGGATATGTGGGAGCTACTGATTATCTATCACATATGACGATTGTTGTAAAAGATTGTACCGAAATTAGTTGAAAAACGAGTAAAAAAGCAGTAAGTTCGGCCGGGCTCAACTTTGAATACCCTCCACCATTTGGAAGGAATTAGAAAATTTTCAAAAAAATAAAATCCAATAAAAATTCTTTTAAAATCTTTAAAATATCTAATATAGGAAGGTGCCGATATATGGGGGGATATACGATATTGTGGACCTATAAAGACAAATCTAAGTCTGCGTGTAAAGTACTCACAAGGAACTCCGAGTGTGGATTTTCAGACAATACGATTGGAAAATGTGGCTAAAATCATCAAAATACCGAATATCGCGGGGTACCGTTATATGGGAGCTATACGTTATCGTTAACCTATATAGAGAATTCTCTGTCGGTGGGTAAAGTGCTCACAAAAACCCCTTGTGTACAAAGAACCCCTTGTGACCATTCCGTTGAAAAATATGGCTAAAAACATCAAAATACCGAATATCGGGAGGTACCATTATAGAGGGGCTATATGATATCGTGGACCTATATTGATAATTCTCTTTTAAGTGATAAAGTACTCAAAAGGAACTCCTTCTGTGGATTTTCAGACCATTCCATTAGAAAATGTGGCTAAAATCATCAAAATACCGAATATCGGGGGGTACCGTTATATGGGGGCTATATGAAGACGTGGACCTACATGGCTCATTTTTTGACTTAGGATAAGGTATCCATTACGAAATTTAAATACCAAATTTGAAACAATTCCGGCAAATAATGTCGCTAAAATCATCAAAATACCGAATATGGGAGGTACCGTTATATGGGGGCTATATAATAACATGGACCTACATGGCCCATTTACGAATTTAACCTGCCTACCTGCAAAATATACATGTGTGCAAAATTTTAGCCTTCTATCTCAATTTGTTCGAAAGATAGCGTGATTACAACAGACGGACATGGCTAAATCGGCATAGAATTTTACGCTGATCAAGAATGTATATACTTTGTTGGGTCTGACATGAGTATTTCGAGGAGTTACAAACGGAATGACAAAATTAATATACCCTCCATAGTATGGTGGAGGGTATAAAAAACTAAAATACTCCAGAACATGGAATATTTGTGACTATTTATTTGACCAATAATCGGTCGGTCGGAATTTTGCACAACATGGATTTCGTCGCAGATTTCCTGGCCGTCCAACGGCTACTGGTGAAACACTGAGACGTTTAGCAGCTCGCTTTGAAGAGACTGTTCCAACAAAAATATGCTGCCCGGAATATCCGTTCTGCAGAGAATATTGCTACCGCAAACCAGGATGTTATGGAAGCGCCGTCGACATCGGCCAGACGACGCACCACGCAAATGGGTATCAGTCGACGGTCTTTACAGCGAATTTTGGTAAAGAATTTGAAGATGTTTCCGTACTAAGTCCAGTCCTCCACCATTTGGAAGGAACTTGAAAATTTCCAAAAATCTTCCGGAAACTACCACTTAAAAGAAAACTGTTTCATGGAGACTGTGCGTAGAAGTAGGCCTGCTTACGTAGACTGTAGTACCCATTACGAACTTCAAATACCAAATTTAAAAAAATTCCGGCGTATAATGTCGCTAAAATTATCAAAATACCGAATATCGGGATGTACCGTTATATGGGGGATATACGAAAACGTGAACCTACCTACGAATTTTGTTGTCATAGGCTGTAGTACCCATTATGAACTTCAAATACAAATACCGAGTATCCGGAGGTACCGTCATATGGGGCCTATACGAAGACCTGCATACAAAAATTTTTGTCATAGACTATAGCACCCACTACGAACTTCAAATACAAAATTTGTAACAATTCCAATGAATAATGTCCCTATAATCGTCAAAATACTGAATATGGGCAGGTATCGTTATATAGGGGCTATATGAAGACTTGAACCTGAATCGCAATTCTTCTGTCATAGGCTGCAGTATCCACAAGAACTTTAAATACGAAATTTGGAACAATTGCGGTGAATTATGTCCCTGAAATCATCAAAATACCGAATATCGGGCCGTTGTTTGTGGGCTGTACGATATCGTGGACCTATGCAGACAATTCTCTTCCAGGGGATAAAGTACACTTCTTGTGTAGATTTTCAAACAATTCCATTGAATACAATCACCAAAATACCGAATATCGGGAGGTGCCGATACTCAATATCGGGGAGCTATATAGACAATACTCTTTTGGGGGTAGAAGGAACTCCTTGTGTAGAATTTCCCACAATATCATAAAATCATCAATATAACGAATATCGTGGACCGATACAGCCCATCTTCGAACTTGACCTGCCTGCAGACAAAATACTGATCTGTGCAAAATTTTAAATTCCTTTCTTAATTCGTGACTCTAGCATGATTACAACAAACGGACGACTCCGAATTTTAAGCTGATCAAGAATATATATACAGGGTGAGATAAAAAAAAACTGCAACAAAGTCAAACGCCATAATTTTTCCTTTTTTTTAAATTTTATTGAATGAAAGCAAAAAATGTCGCAAATAGCATCAAATTTTAGAATAAGTTTAGATTTGTTCGAATTGGTCACCTTTGGCACGAATTATGGCCTTCAAACGGCCAATGAAACCGTCACACGCTGCCCGAATGTTGATCTGCTCTGTTTTTTAGTGCCAACCTTGCTTTCCAAAATACTCCAGACACAATAGTCCAACAGATTGGTATCTAGAGATTTTTTGGTGGCCATTGTGCGCTGGAAATGAAACAAGGAACCTCATTTTGTAACCATTCTTGGGTGGGGCGTGCTGAGTGCGATGGTGCTGAGTTCTGTTGGAATGTCCAAGGTCTACGGCCAAAATGTTTGCGTGCCCAGGGCTTTAATACACCCTCCAGAACATTTTCGCGATAATATTCGGCATTTATTCTGATGTCACGGTCGATTAATACGAGCGGAGAGCGACCACACATTTAAATGCAGGAAAGCTCTGACGATAGCCACTTGTGGTTTTCCAGCCAAAAATATAAAGAAATCAGACTATCACGCTTGAATACCATCACGAATAACTTTTTTCTGGAAAACTCTCACCAAAATGCCTTTGTTCGCTTGTAAGCAATATAATGAGCTGTCATTGGAATAATTTTAACAGCTGTCGGACGAGTGGCTTAGAAATGACAGCAGCCTGAAGTTGGTTGCAGTTTTTTCATCTCCCTTTGTACTATTCACCGCAATTGTTTCAAATGTGGTATTTGGAGCTCGTAATGGAGTCCACAGCCTAACATAGAAAATTTTCCGCGCAGGTCCACGTCTTCGTATAGCCCCTATATTACGGTACCTCCCTTTATTCGGGTTTTTGATGATTTTAGTGACATTATTAATTTTTTCAAGTTTCGTATTTGAATATTGTAATGGCTTATGACAAAAGTTGCCCATGCTGGTCCACGTCGTCGTGTAGAACTTAATATAGCGGCTACATTCGGTATTTATAAGATTTTAAAAAAAAAATGTTTACGGATATTTTAATTATTTTTTTTAATTGCCAAATTCGTTCCAAATGGTGGAGGGTATTCAAAGTTCAGCCTTTATACTTGATTTTTTTGTCCAATTCGTCAACAGTTGTAAACTATCGCTATTTTCTACGATGGAAGTCACAAAAAAGTGTCGGCACAAACGAAACCTTCTTTTATCTTTCTTGGTGCCACTGAGTAGTAACTCCTCGACAATAGAAAGTTTTAAAATTGCAACTAGTTTTACCCTCCCGTACCTTTTGGACAAAATATTTCCCTCAGAATTGTAACTTTTACTATTTTACCAGTCCTGTGATTACGAACATACAGAAACACAGCAATTACTTACGCTACCAATATGTACTGAATAAATTCCGCCTCGGAATGGGATCGTCAAGACTATTCGATGAAAGTTCCTTATAAAAGCTTAAAAAATATATAAAATGTTTTTTAATTTCATTATACCCTGATATGCATTTGAAAATCCGTTTATGTTGTTCTCCCAAAGCCAGAGTATTACATTAACTAATGACAAATGTTGCTATAATTAGTAATAACATCGGTATAATTAATTGGAATTATATGGCAAATGAACCGCAACATTATCAACGTTCACATAAATGTGCTAAAATGCAAAATAACTTAAGTTTGCAAAACTCTCGTCGATTGTTGGAGGAATGTGTGGATGGTATACGATATAATTCAATCTATTATGGATGTGAGTAAAATGCTCGATTATAGTTCTAGAAATAGAAATAGTTATTTTAAAAACACCTCAGCTATACCCTAATGAGCCTCAGGAAGAATAGTTTGCAGGAAGAAGTAATCAATGAAGATGGATATTGGATTCGTTTCGAAAATAAATCTAACAAGTAAAAAAAACAGCTGAGTTCGGCCGGGCTGAACTTTCAATACCCTCCACCTTAGGGTAAAGGGAACATTTTTATATAAATGTATCTAAATCCAAGCGTGTTTCACTTTAAACTTCATAGACCAGTAAGACCGAAATTTATCAAAAAAAAAAAAAAAAAAAAAACGAAAAGTAAATGAGGCCGTTATATGGGACCATACCAAAACGAAAACCTCTATTGGCAATTTAATACTTCAATGGTTGTCATCTATCAATTCTTCTAAAATACCAAATTTTAAACAATTATTTGGGTAAATGTGACTAGGATTATCAAAATACCGAATATCGGAGGGAATAGTAATATGTGCACTTTAGGAAAACGTGGAATATAAATATTGAATGTTTTGCACAGGGCTAGAACCCATTATGAACTGCAAATACCAATTTTTATAAAAAATCGAATATCGGGAGGTACCATTATATGGGAACTATACCAAAACGTGAACCTATACATACAATGTTTCGCATTACGAGCTAGAACCCATTTTGAGCAACAAATACCAATTTTTAGACGAATTCATGGGAAAATGTGGCCAAAATCATCAAAATACCGAATATCGGGAGGTACCGTTGTAAGGGGTCTATACCAAAACGTGGACGTATACCTTCAATGTTTCGTCAAACGTGCAAGAACCCATTATACAAATACCAAATTTGAAACATTTCCGATGAAAAATGTCGATAAAATCATCAAAATACCGAATATGAGGAGCACAGACAATTTTCTGTCTTAGGCTGTAGTATACATAACGAACTTCAAATAAATAAATAAGGTGAAAATCGATGAGAACAATTGTAACCTTTACACGAATGATTCTGCCAAGCAGAATAAAGTTAGTACATTTTGCCATCTGGATCTACTTAGCGATAAATACATAATACGCTAACCCTATCAAGTGTGTCCGCTGAATCAAATATTAATGAAGACACATTATGCTGTCGAAAATTTTGCACCGTTATATGTCTAGCATTTCACTTTTGTGCACGTGGGACAGAGGAAAGGGTGTTACCTGTGGAATTCCCAAACATTTGCATCGACCTTTTTTAGAGAAAACAAGTTAAAAGCAGTAAGTTCTGCCGGACCGAAATTTGAATACCCTCCACCATTTGCAAGAAACTTGAAAAATTTCCAAAAAATCTGTCGAAAAATAACGCTCGAATGAAAACCGCTATATGGAGGCTATACGAAGTTGTGGTCCTCTTCTAGGAAATAAAGAAAGAATAAAGAGGATTTTCAGACAATTCCATTGAAAAATGTGGCTAAAATCATCAAAATACCGCTATATGGGGCTATACAAAAACGTGGACCTATAGATACAATGTTCCGCCAAAGGAGCTAGAACCCATTAGGACCAACAAATACCAATTTTTAGACAAATACGTGAAAAAATGTGGAAATAATCATCCAAATACCAATTATCGGAAGGTACCGTTATATGGAGGCTATACCAAAGCGTGGACTTTTACATACAATGTTTCGCCTAGGACCCTTTATGGCCTAAAAATACCAATTTTCAGACAAATCAATGAAAAAATGTGGCAAAAACCATCAAAATACCGAATATCGGGAGGTACCGTTAGGACCCATTATGAGCTACAAATACTAATTTACAGACAAATTCGTAAAAAAATGTGGCAAAAATCATCAAAATACCGAATTTCGGGAGGTACCGACAGTGGACCGATATATCTCATTATACCCTACACCACATAGTGGTAAGGGTATTATGTCTTTGTGCATTTGTTTGTAACATGGAGAAGGAAGCGAGATAGACCCACAGTTACTTTTGAGGATCTCTCTGGGAAATATATCAAATACAGCTCAAAAATATCTTTGCCAATTTTTATCGAGTTCGGTTCAGATTTGGATATAGCTCCCATATGTAACTTTTGCACCAAATGGGCAATACAAGTCCGAATTTAAAAGATACAAATGCTTCGGCATATTTAGTCCTTTGAACTTTAAATTATAATCATAGCGTGTATGATTGAATTCTACCATAAAAACTTTTAATTGTTATGTGGAGCTCTACTAAGTTGGCAAAGTAGTGTAGGGTATCATAAAGTCGGCCCCGCCCAACTTTAGGACATTCTTTACTGGTTTTCACCAACTATCCTAGATATAATACAAACTGTTCTGCTAAATGTTGACGCCCTACGTCAAATAATTTGAGCTTTATCGTGATTTCAACAGACAAACAGACTGACATCGTTAAATCGACTTAAAATGTTATGCTGATTGTGAATATATAGACTTTATGGGGTCTACGACGAATATTTAGGGATGTTACAAACGGAATGACAAAGTTAACATACCCTCCTTTCCAAGGTGGAGGGTAAATTAATACACCAATCCTGAGATTTCTGAAAATAAAGTCAAAAAGACAAAAAAAAATCTAGAGAATCCGACAAACGAGAATTTCTTGCATTGGGCGCCATTCATTCATTTACTGTTTGCCGAAATAAAATTATAAAAAAAATAAAATCCTCTGAACCGATTATGCCATCCATAATTAATTCATTTGTCAAACTGGCATAATTCAAAATTGCAATCCATTGCGCGGAACCATTAATCAACTTAAACACCCACTCATCAGAGCTTATCGGCAACATATTGAATTTAATTTTCGTTGGATGGCCCACAATGTCAAGCCGATTTACGTCTGACAATAGACAATGAAATGTCAATTTCTGCAGAGATGTTATGACAGCTGTGCGTTATGTAAGCGCAAAAGAAAAGCGGCTTTCGCGTTGCTTTCGTGCATTTTTCATTCTTTGTTATGTGTTGTGTTGCTTTTTTTTCTTCTTCCTTGAGCTTCACCCAAAGAGTATTGAGTTGTCCTTATTTGTATCCCATTCGCACATTTTAACTGCTCGGATAGATATCAGAGTAGACATGTAAACGCCAAGTGAGTGTTGTAGCACCGCCAAATGGCATTAAACAGCTTCTTGGCGCGTACATTTCATATGTATGTACAATGTTCGTACGTTGTAGTTAATGGAGGATTGTTGTTTTGTTATGGTGCAGATGCTGTTTTCATGCTTCGTCACATGGTGTGTGTGTGTGTGTGTGTGAGTGTTCACGTACGTGAGATGTCACACTGTGATATATTGAGGATGGGGATTTACAGTATGTGACAACATTTGTGGGCTCCCTAGCGAGGGGTATCGACACTTTCTCATAACAATAACAATCCGAGTTTCGAAGAAACTTCCCAATATGTTGCCGTTAATTAGAGAGAGAGAGAGGGAGAGATTTTATTGGGTTAACGCGAGAATATCCAGTGTTTTAAAAATATTTAAAAGCAATAATTCCTTAGAAAAATAATTTAAAAATCTTAATTATAAGTTTGATTTGTCCGAAAATTTATATTTGTAGGTCATAATGGGTCCTAGTTCGAGTGGCGAAATATTGTATGTATGAGTCCACGCTTTGGTATAGTCCCCATATAACCCCCCATATAGACCCCATATATTAGTGCCTACCGATATTCGGTATTTTCATGATTTTTGAAACATTTTCCAACGGTTTTGTCTAAAAATTGGTATTTGTTGGTCATAATTGGTTCTAGCTCCGGTGGCGAAACATTGGATGGATAGGTCCACATTTTGGTATAGCCCCCATATGACGGTACCTTCCGATTTTTGATATTTTTATGATTTTTGCCATATTTTACCACGGATTTGTCTAGAAATTGGTATTTGTTGGTCATAATTGGTTCTAGCTCCGGTGGCGAAACATTGCATGTATAGGTCCACGTTTTGGTATAGCCCCCATATGACGGTACCTTCCGATTTTTGGTATTTTGATGATTTTTGCCAAATTTCACCACGGATTTGTCTAAAAATTGGTATTTGTTGGTCATAATGGGTTCCAGCTCCGGTGGCGAAACATTGTATGTATAGATCCACGTTTTGGTATAGCCTCCATATAATGGTACCTCCCGATACTCGGTATTTTGTTGATTTTAGCGACATTATTCACCGGAATTATTTTTAAATTTGGCATTTGAAGTTTGTAATGAATACTACAGCCTCAGGCAGAAAATTGTCTGTGTAGGTCCACGTCTTCGTATAGCCCCCATATTACGGTACCTCCTTATATTTGATATTTTGATGATTTTAGTGACATTGTTTCAAATTTGGTATGTGAAGTTCGTAATGCAGCCTCAGGCAAAAATTTGTCTGTGCAGGTTCAAATTTTTTATAGCCCCATATAATAGTACCTCCCTATATTTTTGGTTTTAGGTACACTATTCACCGATTTTTTTCAAGTTTCGCGTTTGAATACTGTAAAACTTATGACAAAAGTTGCCTATGCAGCTCCACTTCGTCGTTTAGACCCTAATATGACGGCCACATTTGGCTTGAGGTGATCGACACTTGGGTATTTTTTAGTGCCAACCTTGCTTTCCAAAATACTCCAGACACAATAGTCCAACGGATTAGTATCCGGAGATTTTGGCAAATTTAACTGATTTTATTTATTTATTTTCTTGAAAATTGCCAAATTAGTTTCAAATGGTGGAGGGTATTCAAAATTCAGTCTGGCCGAACTTCCAGATTTTAACTTGTTTTATTTGTTTCTGTTTATTGCAAATTATTATTATTATTATTATTATTTATTTTTTTTTTTTTTTTTTGAAAATATCTTTTAATGGTTTATTGTTTGCGATTTTTAAAATTTTTAAAAAATCCACGTTAATTGGTAGTTCTTCGAAACAATTCTTGAAACTCTACTTTACTGATAGTCATTTGGAAAGAATTGTTTTATTTATAAGTCATAGGTAGTTCATAAAATCATATTCTCATTTACTTTTCGGTATTCTACGTTGGGCGCCAGCAATAGAAGTCTGAAGAAAAATCTGTATTCGTGAAACAAGATGAGTGAAACATTTTTGAAAATACAATTACCGTACATTGGACGCCAATGCGACATTTTCTTTGAAAACATTTTAAATTTCCAGGATTCTTTGATTCACCGAAACTATATTGGGCGCCATTTTTGAAAATACAATTCCCGTACATTGGGCGCCATTACGATATTTTCCTTCGAAAACATATTAAATTTCCAGGGCTCCTTGTTTCTGGAAAAAAAATTATTTAAATAAATTAAAATAACATTTTAACTAAAATTTTTAAAATTTCTTCGTTGGGCGCCATATTGTTTATAAGGCGGTACAGTACAATTCAGTAACTTCCAAACCAAATTTTAATTTTATAACCTCCACCAAACATAGTGTGGAGGGTATATTAAATTCGTTATTCCGTTCCTAACTCATCGGAGTAATAATTTTGGACCTGACAAAGTACAGGGTGAGATCAAAAAAATGCAACCAACTTCAGACTGCTGTCATTTCTAATCCAGTCGTCCGACAACTGTTAAAATTATTCCAGTGACAGGTCATTATATCCTTTACATGCGTACAAAAATATTTTGGTGAGAATTTTCCAGAAAAAAAATTATTCGTGATGGAATTCAAGTGTGATAGTTAGAGAACTCCAGCATTCAAATGTGAATAAATCTATTGTGTTTCGTACCATCGCCCGTTACCGTGATTCTGGTAGCGTAGCCCAACGTCAAGGAAGTGGACGGAAGAAAACAGAAACAGCAACATCAGCAGAAATGGTTCTAAAAGTAAAGAAGCGACTTGATTGAAACCCGCTTCGCAGTGGACGAAAAATGGCTCATGAGCTGAACATATCGCAATATGCACTTTGGCAAAAAAAATGAAAAATTAGCTCAGGGTAAGGCCATTGAATTTCCAAAAAGTGCAAGAATTTACACCTCAACGAAAAGAAAATAGATTCAAAAGAGCTAAAGAGTTGCTTGGCCGAAAGTGATGAACTGCCGAATTTGGTTTTCTCCGAATAGAAGAAGAAGTTTGTAAACAAACAAAAAGATCGTATTTACTTGCCAAAGAAGTCAGCTGAAAATGTGCACCTTCGGTTGGCCACCAGAACTCAAGCGCCGCCATAACAGCCGATGGTCGCTCTCCGCTTGTATTAATCGATCGTGGCATCAGAATAAATGCCGAGTATTATCGCCAAAATATTCTGGAGGGTGTATTAAAGAATTGGGCACGCAAACATTTTGGCCGCAGACCTTGGACGTACCAAGAGGACTAGGTACCATCGCACTCAGCACGCGCCACCCATGAATGATTACAAAATGAGGTTCCTCGCATCATTTCTAGCGCACAATGGCCACCAAACTCTCCGTATACCAATCCCTTGGACTACTGTGTCAAGGTTGGCACTAAAAAATACCAAAGTGTCGTTACCTCAAGCAAGCGCTTCGCCGGCAATGGGCCAAAATACCGCAGAGCAACATTCAGACAGCGTGTGACGGTTCCATTGTCCGTTTGAAGGCCATAATTCATGCAAAGGTGACCAATTCGAACAAATCTAAACTTATTCTAAAATTTAATGCTGTTTCCGAAATTACTTAAATAAATTAAAATAACATTAATTTTTTTTACGTTGGGCGCCATATTGTTTATAATGCAGTTTATTACAATTCGGTAATTTCCAAAGCATATTTAATTTTTAAAACCTCCACCAAACATAGTATGGAGGGTATATTAAGTTCGTCATTCCGTTTGTAACTCATCGAAGTAATAATTTTAGACCTAACAAAGTATATATATTCTTCATCTACGTAAAATTCTTAGACGATTTAGCCCTGCAAATCTGTTGTTATCACGCTAAAGTCAAAACCAATAAAGAAAGGAAGCTAAAATTTTGCTAAGATCACTCTCTTGTCTGCAGGCAGGTCAAGTTAAAAGATGTATCGGTCGATTATATCGTATGGACCCCATATAACGGTACACCCGATATTCGGTATTTTGATGATTTTAGGCACATATTTTTAATGGAATTGTCTAAAATTCTACGAAAGAAGTTCTTTGCAGGTACCTTACTGCCAGTAAGAGATTTATCTATATAGGTCTACGATATCCTACATTCCCCATGTAACGGTACCTCCCGATATTCGTAATTTTAATGATTTTAGCCCCATTTTTCAATGGAATTGTCTCAAAATACACTCCTTCGGAGTACATTACCCCCTAGAAGAGAATTGTATATGTGGCTCCACGATATCGTATATCCTCCATATAACGGTACCTCCCGATATTCGGTATTTCGATGATTTTAGCGACATTATTTATGGAACGCCATTCTGTTTGCAACCATAGAATAGCAAACAAAACTAAACTTTTGTAAGACCCTTCGCATTTCAAAATTTTTAAATGCTATTCCAGTGTACATTTCTCAGTACTTTTTGTTGTTTCTTTTGTAACGTTTTTTTTTGTCACACACACACACTCGCACACATATTTAAGTAAGATTTATGTGAATTTTTAACTAAGGACTCTTCCGACAACAATGAATAACTTGAAGATGAATGTGTCATAGAAATAAGTCCTTTGGTAGAGAAATATAAAAACAAGTATAAATGGTTCAAATTAAAGCCAACTTAGGGTGACAATAACAATTTGGCATCAAGCTCACTTCAGGTGTTGTAAAGAGTTTACAAAGAGTGGCTAGAATTACGAAAAGAGCATTTGTGGTGTAGTAGTTGAATTGGGTTAGATATTGGTTCGGGGGAACTCGTGAGATAAAAAACTGCATCAAAGTCAAATTCCATAATTTTTAATTTTTTTTTTTATTTATTTATTTATTTTTTTTTTTTTTTTGAATAAAGGCAAAAATATCGAAAATAGTGTCAAATTTTAGAATAAGTTTAGATTTGTTCGAGATGGTCACCCTTGGCACGAATTATGGCCATCAAACGGCCAATGAAACCATCACACGCTGCCCGAATGTTGCTCTGCGGTATTTTGGCTAATTCCCGGCGAAGCGCTTGCTTGATCGACACCTTGATATTATTTAGTGTCAACCTTGCTTTCCAAAATACTCCAGACACAATAGTCCAACGGATTGGTATCCGGAGTTTTTGGTGGCCATTGTGCGCTGGAAATGAAGTGAAGAACCTCATTTCGTAACAACTCTTGTGAGGCGATGGTGCTGAGCCCTGTTGGAATGTCCAAGGTTTGCAGCCAAAATGTTTGCGTGCCCAAGGTTTTAATACTTCTTTCAGATTATTTTCGCAATAATATTCAGCATTTATTCTGATGTCACGGTCGATTAATACGACCGGAAAGCGACCATCGGCTGTTAGGGCGCGCCACACCATCACCATGGCCGGCACTTGAGTTCTGGTGGCCAACCAACTTGCGAAGGTGCACATTTTCAGCTAACCTCTTTCGCAAGTAAACACGATTATTTTGTTTGTTTACAAACTGCTGGACAACGTGTGTTTTCTCATCGGAGAAAAGTAAATTCGGCAGTTCATCACTTTCGGCCAAGCGAAGCAACTGCTTAGCTCTATTGAGTCTATTTTCTTTCTGTTTTTGTTGCGGTGTAAGCTCTTGTACTTTTTGGAATTTCAATGGCTTTACCCCGAGCTCATTTGCCGAATGGAATATTGCGATATTTGCCGAATGGAATATTGCGATATGCCATTTTTCGGCCACTGCGACGCGGGTTTCAACCAAGTCCCTTCTTTACTTTTCGAACCATTTTTGCTGATGTTGTTGTTTTCTTCCGTCCTCTTCCTTGACGTCGGCCTACGCTACCAGTATCACGGTAACAAGCGATGGTACGAGACACAAGAGATTTATTCATATTTAAATGCTGGAGTTCTCTAACGATAGCCACTTGTGGTTCTCCAGCCAAATATAAAGAAATCACACTATCACGCTTGAATTCCATCACGAATAACTTTTTTTCTGGAAAATTCTCACCAAAATGCTTTTGTACGCATGTAAACAATATAGCTGTCACTGGAAAGAGTGGCTTAGAAATGACAGCAGTCTTTTGGTTGCAGTTTTTTCATCTCACCCGGTATAGCGGTTTATTCAGGTTTCCTAAAATTGAAAAAAGGTAGAATACCAAACCAAATTCAATCATTCCATAATTAAGTTTGACATGACTTATCCGACCAGTATTTTAGTTTCCTATTTTATTTGACTTTTATACCCTCTAAAAGTCGCGAAAATTAGAAAATATTTTGTCTGAAATAAAAAAAATCTTGCCAAAATATAAATTTGACAATGAAAAAATGTAATCGTAGAACGGGTAATTGTACTATGGATAATTTGTCAATTTTCGGTATGCCTACGTCATAAAGACAATATTTTATGGTATTTTGACAATTTCACAACTTGTTGCCCTGTCTATTGTAATCGCATGGTAAATAATATCGATGTTCATATTAATTATTTTAAAATTTTGCTCAATTGCAATTCTTGCCAATTCCAAACATTCACATTTTTTTATTTCATATTTGCCCTTTTTTATTATTTTTTATAGGCCCTAATATTCGGCCTTCAAAATGACAATCTGTCAGAGATTCAACTTATTTAACAGCATGGTAGAAGAATATAGGTAGTCGCATTGGCACAGCTGCTGGGACAATGAACTGTCAAACTAATTTTGGAATTGAAAATGTTGAATGAAAAATTATTTAAATTTGTAAAAATTGTTGAAAAACACGAGTTATAATAACCTCCGAATGACGTCGTACAAGAAGACATATAAAAATATATTTATATTCGAAAAAAACATTTAATTTTTTTTTTGACATATCAATCAATGCTCCCATGCGTTGATGCATCTACCTGTATTCTTCTGCCATGTTTAACAGTGTATACCATGGTAGAAGAATACATGCAGTCGCATCGACACATCTCCAGGCACACTAACCTGTCAAACCAATTATGAAATTGAAATTTTTGAATGAGAAATTATTCAAATTCGATAAAACTGTTGAAAAATGCATATCATAACAACCTCCAATAGACGTCGTATAAGAAAACATATAAAAATCTACTTATTTTTGAACAGACATTTTAAACATGTGTTCCCAAGCGTTGATGCATTTACCTGTATTCTTCTGCCATGGTGTATACTCTATTTAAGATCAAAAGTCGATTTGTACATCCCTGGTATTCATGTTGACTGATATGTTCCTAGTGGTTTCTAATCGACTTATACATCCCTATTGTTTTCTAGTTGGAGTTTGGAGTTAGTTTTTGTTGTTTTCAATCGGTTTTTTTAATTATATTTAATATTTCTTTTTTTAAAAAGACCAAATACCATCGAAATTAAAAACTAAAATCTTTATAATAAAAAATAACCAACGTGTGTTCATTAGAAAGAATATTAAGCGTAATGTAAACAAATTTTAAGCCAAGCTTGTCATGAATACACACAATAATTAGACGACAAGTCAGCGCTTTTAAGCCAGCACCAACAGAGTTCACCACCAAACAAGTTTTCATTTATTGACTTTCATAATACGTTTGGATTAATAGAGGCGTGTTAAACAATGGGTAAGTTCAAATTTGGTGTAATAAATTGAAATTTTTTAAAAATATATATTTATTTTATAAGAAATATATAGTTGTAGCAAGTATTCAATAATGAATTGATCATTTGGTATTTAAAACTAAGAGACCACTCCCATATCTAAAGCTGCCAAAGCATACGATTAATAAACAAGTGCATGTGTGTTTGTGTATTGCTTAAGTAGAGCCACCACCAGGCATTAATTAACGCTTGACAAGTCTTTGTTTTGAAGAAAAATTCTGCAGAGACGTTACTGTGTCTGAAGAAATGGTATGAAGTGACAGTAGATTTAAACTTGCAATCGAGTTCTACTTCAATTTTATGTAGAACATTTTTATCGTACTATAGAAATGTTCATCTTTTGATTTGAAAAGTTGCACCGGAGATGCGACAAACTATAGTATTATTTATTCGTTTTAAAAATTGGCGTATGGGTATGACACAAAGACTTAAAGGCTACATAATTTTTTGCATGGTTTGTTGTTGTAAATGAAAGAAGAAGGCAAGTGAATGACTTCCGTACCGTAATTGTTGCTTGCAATTAATTGGGCTTCGAAACGGAAATGAATAGCGACGTGAAAAATAAACAACATAGAGAGGAAGATTAATTAGTATCAAACGGAAAATATTTAAAATGTTACCATAAACGATAAGAAGATCCAGCTTTTATCCTGATAATAATGATTTTTATTTTGAAGGTTCATATTTCATGAAGTTTTTAACTCCGGGAGAAGAGGAGTCATTTATTTCAAAGATTGATTGAAAACTTCTGAGACTTAACAGTGCGATGTGTTCAGCCAGCTATTTTTAAGAGGTGTGACGAATCAAGAGGGAGTTTTAAAAGAGACTTCGGTCGTTATGATCTCAATTTGCTGCATTATAATACACGAGATAAGAGATAATACAAGTTTTTGACCCATTAGCTGCATAAATGTTTCAAAATTATGTTTCCTTTTTGATTTTTCATGCACATGCCATTGGTCTGTAGTAAACCAGTTTTTTTTAAGAGATACCTCCATTCCAGTCTATTGGGCTAATCTAAAATGTTATAGACAAGAGACAAAAAAAAAAAAGAATACGGACACGAAGACTTTGAAGTGATTTCGAAATATGTGGAGGTCTTAATATTTGCTATGTTTTCGGTGATTTATCGAGGAGATATTTTTAAATAACTGTTTCCATTTAAACACTTGACAAAATAAAGGACAAAGACTTGTTTTCATTGTGGAGAAATAAGTGAGAGATTGGGGCAAGGGCGACAGAAAGCACTTAAAGTGGTTTCGGAATATTTGTAAAGTCCTCAAATGTTCTATGTTTAGGAGATATTAGGTCTTGCTACTCATCACTCGTCTTCGAGGGGCCCATAGTAAACAAGTCCTTATCTCCATCATTTGGGAGCCATGGCCCCTATAATATAGTAACCTGCAATAATATTAACTACAGGGTGAGATAAAAAAACTGCAACAAAGCCAAACGCCATAATTTTTACATTTTTTTCTTCAATTTAATTGAACGAAAGCAAAAAATGTCGGAAATAGCATCAAATATTAGAATAAGTTTAGATTTGTTCGAATTGGTCACCTTTGGCACGAATTATGGCCTTTAAACGGCCAATGAAACCGACACACGCTGCCCGAAAATTGCCCAAGCCACGCAAACATTTTGGCCGCAGACCTTGAACATTCCAACAGGACTCAGAACCGTCGCACTCTGGACGCGCCACCCAAGAATGTTTGTAACCATTCTTCTTGAGTTTCCTCGCTTCATTTCCAGCGCACAGTGGCCACCAAAATCTTCGGATACCAATTCGTTGGACTATTGAGTCTGGAGTATTTTGGAAAGTAAGGTTGGCACCAAAAAATACCGAAATGTCGATAACCTCAAATAAACGCTTCGCCGGGAATGGGCCAAAATACCGCAGATCAATGTTTGCGTACATCCTCCAGAATATTTTCGCGATAATATTCGGCATATATTCTGCTGGCCACGGTCGATTAATACAAGCGGAGAGCGACCATCAGCTGTTATGGCGGCCCACATCATCACCATGGCCGGCGATTGAGTTCTGGTGGCCAACCGAAGGTGTACATTTTTAGCTGACCTCTTTGGCAAGAAAACACGATCATTTTGTTTCTTTACAAACTGCTGGACAACGAATGTTTTCTCATCGGAGAAAACCAAATTCGGCGGTTCACCACTTTCGGCCAAGCGAAGCAACTCTTTAGCTCTTTTGCGTCTATTTTCTTTCTGTTGCGGTGTAAGTTTTTGCACTTTTTGGAATTTCAATGGCTTCACCCCGAGCTCATTTTTTTACCGAATGGAATATTGTGATATGTTCAGCTCACGAGCCATCGGCAACTGCGATGCGGGTTTCGCTTCTTTACTTTTCGAACCATTTCTGCTGATGTTGCTGTTATTTTCCGTCCACTTCCTTGACGTGGGGCTACGCTACCAGTATCACGGTACGAGACACAAGAAATTTATTCACATTTAAATGCAGGAGTGCTCTAATGATAGCCACTTGTGGTTCTCCAGCTAATTATATAGAAATCACACTATCACGCTTAAATTTCTTTGCCAATAACTTTTGTTCTTGAAAATTCTCACCAAAATGCTTTTGTACGTTTGTAAACAATAGAATGAGCTGTTACAGGAATAATTTTAACAGCTGTCGCACGACTGGCTTAGAAATGACAGCAGTCTGAAGTTGGTTGCAGTTTTTTCATCTTTTTTTATGTTACGTAAGCGCCTAAGTTGTGGGGTAAACCAAACTGGACCCCTATCACAGCACATTTTCACAAGTGGGACTGAGGTTTCTAATGCATTGTTAATTATTTTATAAAAGCTTGAAATACGAAAATCCAAATTACCTTCAAAACACCAATTTATATTGGACAATGTAGAACGCAACAGATCAACGTTAGTCTTGCCAAAGTTTAACTTACGTGACTTATTTTGAGATGAAGTATGTTTTGTTTGAATGTTACTAAGTTCAATGGCTACCATAAGAGTAGGATGATACATATCCTCTGGCTCTGAGAAAGGAGGGATTCTGCACACAGAAGAAGTTAAGGAAGAAGAAAAAATTAAATCTAATAATTTACCTTTTGCATTATAGATAGAATTTATTTGATAAAGACATTGCTCAAATAAGATTTCCCAAAAAGATGACATCTCAGTAGAAAGTTCTATAGAAGATACTGGTACATAATCTACAATATTTTCTCCTGGGACCCATGCTAGATTAGGCAGATTGAAATCCCCCAGACAAATCATTTCCGCGTTGGAGGAATGATATAATGAAACCTCTTTTATTGAGGCTGAATGCATAAGATAAGTATCCATGTCTGAATTTGGAGGAATATATGAACAAGTTATAATAAAATTACAATTTAGATACTTTAATTTAACACAAACAAATTCAATCGTAGGGTGTTCTGTAACCAAAATACGTACTGAGGCAATGGAATTATGAACGGCAATAAAAACTCCTCCACCCATTTTATTTAATCTGTCTTTTCTGTAAATTTGGTACTGATCAGATAAAATCTCAGTGTCACGAATTTGTGGTTTTAACCATGTTTCCGTGAATACCAAAATTTTGAAATCACAGTCAAAGGATTTTAAATAAATATTTCTAAGTTTAGTGTTAAGACCTCTCACGTTTTGATAGAGAAGAGATAGAGATTTAGTTAGTTTTTTGACAATGGTACAACTGAAAGATTAACTGGTAAATTAACGGGGTTTGTTCTTTCCCTAAATACAAATTCCTTTACCAACAATCCATCCGGCCAGAACGTTCTGTTAACTATTAAATTAAATAATTTAGCAGGAGTAATGATTTTAAATGATGAAATATCGCGAGGTTGGGACTTGTTAAATTTAAAAATTTTTATGCCATTATCAGGTAAATTTGGAATTTTTGTTTTTATGTAAGACCGAAGGTTATCAACTGTAGTATCGGGATGCAATCGAGACACAAATATAGTTTTACTCGGCGCTACAACAATAAGTTGATCCGTAGGCAAAGGCATAGGGAATTCGTTATTATTGTCTGCAGAAACAGACTTTTCATTTAAATCAGAAGGCGTAAGGATTACATTGTTATTGTCTGCAGAAACAGACTTTTCATTAATAGTATCTGCAGAAACAGATAGATTATTTTTAAATTTATCTGCAGGAACAGATTTTGTTTCTATAACCGCTCGAGGCTTGGTGAGAACGAAAGGCTTATTAGATTCTGCAGTAACAGAAGCTTCCCTTAACGGTTCTGCCGAACGTGGAGACGATAACGTTTGCTTATTAGTGTTGTCAGTAGAAATTACAGGAATAGTATTAGCTATTGTACTGGACGAGTTAACAACAATTGCAGGCGCTAAGAATTGAGAAGCTATAGGTACGGTTTTAGAAGATTGCATTTCGACCGGAGCATTTCCTGTAACAATTTCAATCTTACACTGTAAATGTAGTTGAAGGTTACAATTCGTTAGTAAAAGTAAATATTTTTTCTATCCTTTGAAATAAAGAGTGGCCAGATTAACTTTGGGACCCCAACATCCCGACACGTTGTGCATCTTTGGAAATTCTTAGGGTGATGCAGGTCCTCAAATATTAAACCTGCAATAATTTGATTAAACACATTTCTGTAGCCGATTTTAATTTTATTCTCAATTACTGTCATTATTTGGATCGTGGTGCTGCGTACACGAAGCGGTAGGTCTCCCACTGTGTCTGCAGAGTTGGGAAGGTAAGGCTTTCGCCACAATTATTAATTTTAGAACTTCCACCACAAAAATACTTCATAGGTGTCTATAATTACTGGAAACACAAATTTCTTAGATTCTCAGCATGATAAGCAGGACCAAAAAAAATTCTTTTAAGCCATGCCGGCTGATTCTCCTCCCAAATGCATTTAAAGGATGTGATTTTGATATAACAACTTGTGGAGTGCTCCACATTAAACGTATAACTCTTCGCAATCTGTCCAAGTTGAGCATGTTAACGTAAACGTCTGCTGCCTAGGCAAACCATGGTAGTTTTGGCCGGATGACACAGCTGTCTCAATTCATATTGCGCACGAATTGATGAAGATGTGTGGAACGCCTACCCAGCGTGCGATACAGGCCCGCACAATACGCTGCACCTGTTTTATTGTCCAGCCAAGCCTACCCTACTCCGTCCATAGGATCTTTGGCTACAGCCCATAAAGGTATCAGAATTCTTAAACCTGGACATCGATGAAGAACCAGATTAATTTATAAATAAATAACTGAGCACGTTGAGCATGATGCATGCTATTCTTTCAAATTAGAGTAAATACTGGTTTGGTCGAACAATTTTATCCATATTCTACGCCTTTTATTGGTATTTTGGGTCCGTAGTTCAAAGGTTTATTTTCACCAATAATTAGCTACAGATGTTTAGGCGAAAAGTATAATTTGAAGCCCTTCTCCGGCTAATTTTGATAAAAATAATTTAAAATTTTAATGTTTTTCAATTTTTTTACTGATTTACTTTTCAACTCTTCGCTCCCAAATTTAAAACTTTATTTCAAATTAA
Source organism: Musca domestica (assembly GCF_030504385.1). Taxonomy (NCBI): domain Eukaryota; kingdom Metazoa; phylum Arthropoda; class Insecta; order Diptera; family Muscidae; genus Musca; species Musca domestica. The sequence continues at coordinate 13,895,793 of NW_026712172.1, forward strand.
CGTTTTTATGAAACAAATGCTAAAGCTCTTCATTCAGGTAACTAAACAGCAAACAATTAAATCAAGGGAAATGCTTATGAACCATGATTCACAATGGCATTGCGACATATCTGATACTGAATCACCTAAAAAAAGTTCTCCTATTACCTGACTCGATATTGCAACTCTCTTCGTTTCATACTCACTCAAGTATGAAAGAAAATCGTTCCAGTTATTGATAAGATAAAACAAGAGATTATGATGACAGTGGGTAAAAAGACTTGGGACAAAATCCAAAATACTTATTAGTAAATGAAATTTCTTTCATATTTTAATATTATAGAATTTATATGAAATAGTTTTTAAATTTTCAATATTTTTTTATTTTATTTATTTACTTTTTTTTGAGAAAACACTTCATATTTTTGTTATTTTAGTTTTATCTTCTCTATGTTTTCATAATTGATGTTGTTGTTTATTTTTCAATTTTGTCACACTGTGTATTTAAGCTTAACAATGTGATAGGGAGAATGTGTCACCCATTCCAAACACACAAACAAAAGCAAACCGAAATGAGTTCGAAAACAAAATTACAGTCCTCAGTCAACTCTACACATCTCCAGTGTAATTAATTTAGTATTATTTTTTTTGCCGTACAGATATGTTATGAAGCGTGTGTGTCTGTATGCGATCTTTACGTACATATCTTCTTATTGTTAAAACCCCTCCTTAAAAATGTTTTCTTCTGGTGCTGCTACAAATCCAAATCGTGTGCCTGATCCACGCGAAGAAATTTTATTGGAAACCAATTTCGAAGATGATGGTGTTTTAACGCGTGCCTACAATGCTAGACCTAACAATGGAAATGGCAATAATCGACGCAGGACATATCGTTCCGATTTGTCCATCGATCGCTATACCGAACGTGGTGGTGGTAGAGGTAGGAAAATACAAATTATCTCGCCCTAAATAGAACTAGACAAAATAAGTTATGGTACCTAAATCACGTTCGCAAAACGAAATTTCGTTGTAAACCTCACAGCTTTTAAGTTTCGTCCAATATTATTTGTAGAAATTGTGTATTAAAAATATACCCTCCGAATAGTTGTAACATTTTACATTGAAGCTTATCTTTTATTTTACCTTTTTTCAGGTGATTGCTGTCAATCATGCATGGCAAGAGTCCCATATGCCACCCTGATAGCCACACTTATGTGCCTATTGGGCGTTGGCATATTTTGCGGCACCATGTATAGGGGAGCTTCATTGACTGTAATTATGGTGGATCAAGTATTTCATCTAAGACTGATATGGTAAGTTGTTCGGAACATAATAATCGAATTGTAGCAGTACTAACTTATTTATGTTGATTTTTTTCAGGATTGAAACAATTCGAATGATTTTTATAATTATTGGCGGTACAATGGCAACTTTAGGATTTATGATATTATTTGTGGGATTCCTAGCAACAGGAGCAACACGTTATAAAGTATATCGAGCATGGGGTACGCGTGTTGGTGGTCGGATATCATGTGCAGTGGTAGGTATTTGAAAAGACGTTGGATAATTGGGTGCGAAAAACAATGGTCCCAAACAGCCTTTGCCTGGCAGTAATCAATAAATATCATTCAGTGCATATCGAAGATCGCCTTTGGGATGTTGTTTTCTCGGGAAGAGAACCTCGTCTTTGCAAACTGTTTACAAAGTGTTAACTACTATCAGCTATAGAAACGAAAAAGTTACATTTAAAAGACCATACAGGGTGAGATGAAAAAACTGCAACCAACTTCAGACTGCTGTCATTTCTAAGCCACTCCTCCGACAGCTGTTAAAATTATTCCAGTGATAGCTCATTTTATCGTTTACAAGCGTACAAAAGCATTTCTTTGAGAATTTTCCAGAAAAAAAGTTATTCGCGATAAAACTAAATGGTCATAAACCCATACTCCAAAATACTGCGCTTGGCTGGATTGTAGGTGGTTTAATTCAACAATCGTCAACGGACGACACATCAGCAGCGCTAACATGCGCAATTTTTAGTGAAACATCACTGGAACAAGCTATCGAAAAATTATGGAAACTTGAGGAAGTGGAATCAACTGAAAAGGTCATGTCTCCATTAGAAACCCTTTGCGAATCTCACTTCAATCAACATGTTAAGACGGATCAGAATGGTCGTTTCATCGTCAGCCTTCCGTTTCAAGAATCTCCAACAGCATTGGGGAAATCACATGCAATGGCTTATAACCGATTTATGAGCCTTGAACGCCGACTTCTACAGAAGGAAGATATCCGAAGTCAGTACATTAAATTTATGCGAGAATATGAACAATTAGGACACATGCAAAAGATTGACGTGTGTACCGTATCAAATCCTAAATATTTTATTCCGCATCATTGTGTTCTCAAGCCCGATAGTACAACAACAAAACTTAGGGTTGCATTTGACGCATCAGCGAAAACTTCATCAGGTCAATCGTTAAATGATCTAATGTATACAGGACCAATCGTACAAAGTGAATTGTTTTCTATTTTGCTGAGGTTTCGATTGCCAAAATTCGTCTTCACAACCGATATTGAAAAGATGTACAGGCAGATTTTAATGCATCCCGATGATCAAAGGTATCAGCTAATTATCTGGAGAGAGGATCCATCCCATCCAGTCAGTTATTACAAACTTAATACGGTCACATATGGGACACGTTCAGCACCGTATCTGGCTACAAAATGCTTACAAAAGATTGCAAACGAGAACATGGAGCGTTATCCATTAGGCTCACAAATGCTGAAAGATAATTTTTATATGGATGACGGTCTCGGCGGTGCAGATAGCCTAAATACAGCTATTGAAATACTAAAGGAGTTAATAACAACATTGAAACAACACGGCTTCATTCTAAGGAAATGGTCATCCAATACACCAAGAATCTCAAACAATAAAGACGTTGGGATTATATTGGATGCCGCAAGCAGATCAATTTTGTGTAAAAACAAACATTGATCATAATGAAATCATATCAAAACGAGTAGTTACGTCTGAACTAGCAAAATTATTTGATCCGCTTGGCCTACTTGCACCGATTGTGGTGAAGGCAAAAATATTTATTCAGCAGCTATGGCAACATACATTAGATTGGGACGAAGCACTACCCGAAAAACTTTGTGCCACTTGGAAAACATTTCGAAGGGAATTGGAAGGTCTCAACAACTTTAAGATACCGCGACATGTATTCTGTGGGGAGATCCCGACGAAAATCCAGTTGCATGTGTTTGCCGATGCATCGGAAAGAGCTTTTGGCGCGGCTATTTATATTCGTTTTATTGGAAAGGATGGACGAGTAGTTGTACGTCTGATCTGTGCTAAATCTAGGGTAGCTCCTTTGAAAAAACAAACTCTACCACGATTAGAGCTATGTGCCACAGTGGTAGCAGCTCAACTGGCTACCAGGGTGAAAAATGACCTAAGGCTTCAGAATAATCCGATGTTTTTATGGACTGATTCTGAAATAGTACTCGCCTGGATAAAATCAAGGTCCAACGTATATAAGACTTTTGTGGCTAATAGGGTATCCACCATACAAAACTTAACATTGCCAGAACAATGGAACCACGTTAAGTCAAAAGAAAATCCTGCCGACATTTTATCCCGAGGACTCTCGCCAGCTGATCTTTCTAAATGCCGATTATGGTTTCATGGTCCAGTTTTTCTTCATGGAAGGGAAGAACTATGGCCGACCAAATTCTCTCCGCAAGAGGATATAACAAATAGCATGGAGTTAAAGACTGCAGCTACGACGTCAATAGTAGCTTCTGACATGCATCTAATACATATGATCGAGCACAAAAATTCATTCAGGAAGTTACAAAGAATTTTAGCATACGTGCTTAGATTCACCAGCAATGCACGTATGCAAAAGGCACACCGGCCTCAACATATAGCACTGTCTTCCAACGAATTAGACGACTCCCTTCGTCGAATAATTCAAGCCGTACAATCATCCGAATTTGCAGCTGATATCAACGCATTGAAGGCTGAAAAGCAGATTAATAAGCATAGCTCGCTATGCAGTTTATCACCGTTTTTGGATGATGAAGGCATTCTTCGCGTTGGAGGAAGATTTGAACATGCTATGCTACAAATGGATGCGAAACACCAAATGATATTGCCTTATAATGATCCTTTGGCGAAATTGCTATTTAAGACAGTTCATGAATAAAATAAACATTGTGGAGCTCAAGCCTTGTTAAACGCAATAAGACAGCGATTCTGGCCAATAAAAGGCAAGATAACAGCAAGGTCTACCGTTCAAAGATGCATAAAATGTAATAGAGCGCGACCACAACGGTATCAACAAATAATGGGTCCAGAAGATCATGATAATGCTATAATTGACAAAGATACAACTCAAGAAAGCACAATTTCCACAAGAAAAAATCGGTAACAGGTGAACATAGAAGAGGTGTCATTCCGGCAAAAAGAGTGAGAATTGCAACCAGTCCTATAATACTATAGGAAGATACCCTTAGTTAACCAACAGTTTTTTGAGTTGTTCAAAATATTTGCAGTTCCAACAATACAAAATGACACCTTAATCGCCATTCAACCAGAAACGGAATACATATCTACCGATGCACATAGAGAAGAATATATTCTTGTCAAATCAGAGGATAGTTCAAGCTGTCTCAAACCAAACGATGATGAATATATTTGCAGAAATCAGCAGTCAAAGCTCAAGAAAAATGCACTTGTTAACCCTTGCGAGATCAATATCTTCAATAACCAATCAACTAGCAATTGCCGTCTTCACAAAATTACTGGAACAGCAGTTTGGAGTCAATTACATCATCAAAATAAATGGATCTTTGCTACTACAGCCGATATTGAATCTTCAATGGTATGCGGATCTGAAACCAACCTCATCATCATTAAAAATTCCGGAATAATGGAAATTGGTCCTACCTGCGTAATAAAAAACAAATTTGTTACGATACATGGACATTTTGCAGCTTCCAGTAGTTTACATACATCCTATGTAAGATTGAAAGGCATTCAATATATAAGTCGACAAGAGGAAATTGAAAAGGTTTCAACAAATACCAATACCACCTCTTACAAGATTCATCAAGATTTTATAATTTTGTAAAGGATTTGCAGTCGGAATTGACATCGATGAAAAAAGATTTTTCCTCACTATCATTCCGATTCGAGAATTTCTCTACATTGTTTGAGAAATACCAAGATTTAGATGAGTTTGTGTCGTCACCGTCAGTTTCTGGCCAGAAACGCAAAAGGGCTGCGAAAAAGGCACCAACTAAGGGAATGCCTAGTCGCAAAGCAATAGTTTCTGTGGAGAACACTGTTCCACAACCGGTTTCAGTTAATATCACTGAAACAACTGAGACTGGACGTGAACAGTCGTATGCCAGTGTTGTTACACACCCAGTTCCGGTAGATAACAGCGGTATAGGTAAAGGGGTAAATAATCCTGAAGTTATGAGTATTGCTGGTGAGGTTTCTAAGAAAACCTCCCAATCTTTACCTAGACAAGATTAAAAATAATTTTAAATCCAATCCTAAATCTTTTTATGATTTTGTTAATCTAAAACGAAAAGTTTCCTCAAAGCCCTCAGTATTGAAATATAACAATAAAGAATTTGTCACAGGCACAGATATTGCTGAATGTTTCGCAGATTTTTTTGCCACAACCTATTCCAGTACATCTTGCCAAATTAAAGATTCGTATCCTTATAAGTTGTCACAGGCTGATCAAATTTGTATGCCTTTTCTACAACGTCAGGATGTGTACAATAGTCTGCGTAGTTTAAAATCGATTAAATGTCCAGGACCGGATGGCATACCTAATATAATTCTTAAATATTGTTCAGAAACATTAGCACTTCCGTTAACTATATTGTTTAATTATTCACTGAAATTTGGTCACTTTCCTACTTTCTGGAAAAAATCTTATATTATACCTTTACATAAGTCTGGTAGTCTTACTAATGTGTCAAATTATAGAGGAATTGCAAAATTAAGTGCCATACCTAAATTGTTTGAAAAATTAATTACTGCAGTAATTTCACAGAAAATTCAATCTATATTGAGTCCATATCAGCATGGTTTTCGTAGTGGTCTTTCAACTACAACAAATCTTATACAATTTACGTCAACAGTAATAAAAGGATTTGTTCAGCGTAAACAAACTGATACAATTTATACTGATTTTAGTAAAGCTTTTGATAGGGTTAACCATGAACTCCTAATATATAAATTAAATTATATGGGTTTCAACACAAACTTAGTCAAATGGATATCATCTTACTTAAATGATAGATCACAACTAGTTTTGTTTGAAGGGTATCTATCCAAAACGATTAACGTTCCATCGGGTGTTCCGCAAGGAAGTCACCTTGGAACGGTCCTCTTTCTTTTATTTATCAACGATTTACCTAATTCCATAAATTACTCGAAATTGTTAATGTACGCAGATGATGTTAAATTATTCATTTCACATAATTGTGATAAACGAGCCAGTTTACTTCAAAACGATTTAGACAGCCTTTTTAAATGGTGCAAGTTAAATTGTATGGAGTTAAATTTAAGCAAATGTAAGCATATGTGCTTCTCCAGATCTTCTTCTCTGATATTACAATATAATATTGACGGTCATTCATTATCAACTGTAGATTCATTTGTCGATCTAGGCCTCTTGATGGATCCAAAATTAAATTTTAATAGCCATGTAATAACAATGGTAAATAAAGCAAATGGTGTTTTAGGTTTTGTTAAACGGTGGGCCAAAGAATTTTCTGATCCATATATAACAAAACAATTATTTACGTCTCTTGTTAGACCTATATTGGAATATGGTTCTGTTGTATTGGATCCTCAATATGCAATATATTCAGATAAAATAGAATCCGTGCAAAAACAATTTCTGCTATTTGCCTTACGAGGTTTACATTGGAATAGTGATTTTGTTTTGCCTTCTTATGCTAGCAGGCTAAAATTAATTAGATTGCCTACACTTAAAAGCAGACGTATTATGTTGAACTCCATGTTTGTACTAATAATATTAAATGGTTATATACCTTCAGATTTCCTAATCTCATATATTAGAATTAATGTTCCTTTTAGATCTAGTAGATACTACCAATTATTATATACTGATTTTCACCGCACGAATTCAATGGGCTAACCTCTTAATAAAATGTGTGTTGACTTTAATTCTGTGTATTGTAATGTAGATTTTTGTATGAGTTTAGAAGTTATTAAATCTAGAATAATTTTATTTTTAAACAATTAACATACCTGTTTTATTATTTGACAAACTAGCTGATGAATTAGATTCTGTAGCTGGTTTTCAATTTCCTACTGAATTCCCATTATGATGCGGATCATGATGTGTACGCGATCCCTCCGTAAAGGGAGGTCGCCCCCTCGGTCGGCAGGGGTGGGAATGTGAGGCGTGGGAACGTTCGAATTCAAGCGTGATAGTGTGATGTCTTTATATTTGGCTGGAAAACCACAAGTGGCTATCGTTAGAGCACTCCAACATTTAAATGTGAATAAATCTTTTGCGTCTCGTACCATCGCTGGTTACCGTGATACTGGTAGTGTAGCCCGACATCAAGAAAGTGGACGGAAGAAAACAGCAACATCAGCAGAAATGGTTCAAAAATGAAAGAAGCGACTTGATCGAAACCCGCGTCGCAGTGGCCGAAAAATGGCTCGTGAGCTGAACATATCGCAATATTCCATTTGGCAAATATTGAAAAATGAGCTCGAGGTAAAGCTTTTGAAATTCCAAAAAGTGCAAGAACTTACACCGCTACAGAAAGAAAATAGACTCAAAAGAGCTAAAGAGTTACTTCGCTTGGCCGAACGTGGTGAAGTGCCGAATTTGGTTTTCTCCGATGATTCGTTGTCCAGCAATTTGTAAACAAACAAAATGATTGTCTTTACTTGCTAATATTAATCGACCGTGACATCAGAATAAATTTCGAATATTATTGAGAAAATATTCTGGAGGGTGTATTAAAGCCTTGGGCAAGCAAACATTTTGGCCGCAGACCCTGGACATCCCAACAGGACTCAGCACCATCGCACTCAGCACGCGCCGCCAAAAAAAGCTTACAAAATGAGGTACCTCGCTTCATTTCCAGCGCACAATGGACACCAAAATCTCCCGATACCATTCCGTTGAACTATTGTGTCTGAACTATTTTGGAAGGGAAGGTTGGCACTAATAAATACCCAAATGTCGATCACCTCAGACAAGCGCTTCGCCGGGAATGGGCCAAAATACCGCAGAGCAACATTCGGGCAGCGTGTGACGGTTTCATTGGACGTTTGAAGGCCATACTTTGTGCCAAAGGTGACCAATTCGAACAAATCTAAACTTATTCTAAAATTTGATGTTATTTCCGGAATTTTTTGCTTTCATTCAAAAAAAAAAAAACATTGAAAAGAAAATGTAAAAATTATGGCATTTGACTTTGCTGCAGTTTTTTTATCTCACCCTGTATTTGTCACAATGGCAAGTGGTCTGACGGCCATTAAAATTAATTTGATCTTGTGGTAATGACAATGAATAAGATTTCTTGCAGTAGAGTATTGCCAGCTTAAATTTCAAAACTTTGCCGGATCCGGTACGTACCATACCTACATTACACTTCGACTCCTGTGCCAATTCTTAGACATTGAAATTTGACAAAAATCTTATACAGAATTACAATACAGTTAAATTTTAGTTCCTTTTCAAATTCACAACCACAGCTTTTAACAAATTTCTAATTCTCTCTTTCTTTTCAGCTGATGGGTCTAACATATTTGCTCAATTTTGTTTGGATTTTGATATTATGTTTTTTGGTTGTTGTTACCTTTATTTACACCATGTTTTGGAATATGTGTTCAAGCGTTGAACAGTCACTTAGCTGCATAGATTTGACTCAATTCCGTAAGTTAAAAATTGTATAGCTAGTTAACCTCTAATAACCACAATTTTATTCCGCAGACTTCATGTTCCCATCGACTACCAAACAAGAAGACATGAAAATATGTGAAACCTATGAAATCAAAGCATTTTGTAAGGATGGCGTTGAAAATGCCGAAGTCATGTTTATATTGGCCACCCTGGCCACGTTATTGGTTATTCTAAGTTTGGTCCATTACTTGATGTGCTTGTCAGCCAATTATGCTCACATTCGTGATCATGAAAAATTCCAAGAATTACAAGAAATTCAAAACTTAAATGAACTAGAATACAGTGCAACATCTAAGGATCGATTCTAGGAGAAATTGCCAAGAAAATAATCGAGTAACCCAAAAAAAAAAAACATGAAAGTATTAACCGTAGTTATTGGAACTTTCCCCATACTTCCCAAAACAAAAAGCAACGAATCCCCAAAAATTGTACAGCAAGTTTAATTGTGGATCATTTTCGATATTGTAAAGGCTTATCGTTTGTCATAGTGGTGAAATATATGGCATCTATGTAAGTCTGTTTTGAAGAAGGACAGCAGGAAGATAACATTTGAATTTCCCAAGTCTCAGAAATGCACTGGAGCAAACGAACGATCGCGAACTTAAAAATAACATTTTATGTGATATTTCAAACAACGAATATTCCGTCCATTCCAAAAGTTTCTTAAGTCATTTTTTTGGTTCTGCGAAAGTGTAAAAAACCTGTATGAAGGTGCCTCTCCATGCCTTTTGTTAGCCGATTGAAGATGGAGATATTTCGAAAAAAAAAACTCCTTGAAATTAACAAGCTTGACGAGCTGAGATGAATTAATGCTTCTCTTTATGATTAAGCCCATAAAGCCTGTCGAATCGACTTAATAATGCAATGCCAAGTATAGGTCCATAGAAGCTGTGACAATAGGTGATATTTCCGGAACTGTTTAACTTACGCCCTTCTGATACCTCACAGCCAGCAAACAGCATAGAAATCGTAAAGTACCGATTGATTGTTCTATGCAAGTTTAGATCCATCTACAAAATCGGACTAGAGCCACCAATTCACAGTCATGAAATGGAATTTTAAAAAAACTCCTTGAAATTAACAAGTTTGACGAGCTGAGATGAATTAATGATTCTCTTTATGATTAAGACCATAAAGCCTGTCGAAACGACTTAATAATGCAATGCAAGTGTAGGTCCATAGCAGCTGTGTCAATAGGTGATATTTCCGGAACTGTTTAACTTACGCCCTTCTGATACCTCACAGCCAGCAAACAGCATAGAAATCGTAAAGTACCGATTGATTGTTCTATGCAAGTTTAGATCCATCTACAAAATTGAACTAGAGCCTCCAATTCACAGTCATGAAATGGGGTTCTCAATAAAATCCTTGAAATTAACAAGCTTGATGAGCTGAGATTAAGACCATAAAGCCTGTCGAATCGACTTAATAATGCAATGCAAGTACAGGTCCATAGCATCTGTGTCAATAGGTGATATTTCCGGAACTGTTTAACTTATGCCCTTCTGATACCTCACAGCCAACAGACAGCATAGAAATCGTACCGATCGATTGTTTTAAAAGTACCGATCGATTGTTTTACGCAAGTTTAGATCCATCTACAAAATTGAACTATAGCTACCAATCCACAGTCATGAAATGGAGTTCTCATATATTATTTAATTCCACTCCTACACCAGGATACCAACATCTTGCACGTCATCAGTTCAAGTATCTTGTTACGTGACATGCGCCAGGTACAGACTCATAAGCCAGGTTTTAACATTACAACATTAAAACCCCATACATCACAGCTGTAGTCTGTATTCGAAGCCGGAGCCTTTCTACATCGGTTTTCATACACATTTAATTTCGACACCGACATACGAAAACGCCACAATTTTTAGCATTAAGTACCTTTCTTCATAGTACAAATTCCTCCACATTTTATTTACAATTTCTTTGTATCTTTCGTAGTTTTTCTTTCATGTTTTTTTATTCATTCGTTCGTTTTATTAGAAATATTTACAACCATTAGTTCTGCAGAACTATTCTCTATATATTTAAATTATAATAAAGAAAACAATTTATATTTTGTAATATACACATTTTAAAAATTTGCTTATTATTTTACAAAGAGATAGACAGTAAAAGTATATCCATTGCATATACAGGGTGAGATTAAAAAATTGTAACCAATTTCAGACTGCTGTCATTCCTAATCCACTCGTCCGACAGCTTATAAAATGATTCCAGTGGCAGCTCATTATATTGTTTACAAGCGTACAAAAGCATTTTGGTGAGAATTTTCCAGAAGTCCAAAAGTTATTCGTGTTGGAATTCAAGTGTGATTTCTTTATATTTGGCTGGAAAACCACAAGTGGCTATCGTTAGAGCACTCCAGCATTTAAAAGTGAATAAATCTTTTGTGTCTCGTGCCGTCGCTCGTTACCGTGATACTGGTAATGTAGCCCGACATCTAGGAAGTGGACGGAAGAAAACAGCAACATCCCGCGTCGCAGTGGCCGAAAAATGGTTCGTGAGCTGAACATAACGGAATATTCCATTCGGCAAATATTAAAAAATGAGATCGGGGTAAAGCCATTGAAATTCCAAAAAGTGCAAGAAATTACACGGCAACAGAAAGAAAATAGACTCAAAAGAGCTAAAGAGTTGCTTCGCTTGGCTTAGCTTGGTAAACTGCCGAATTTGGTTTTCTCCGATGTTATGGGCCGCCATAACCGCCGATGGTCGATCTGCGCTTGTATTAATCGACCGTGGCATCAGAATAAATGCCGAATATTATCGAGAAAATATTTTGGGGGGTATATTAAAGCCTTGGGCACGCAAACATTTTGGCAGCAGACCTTGGACATTCCAACAGGACTCAGCACCATCGCACTCAGCACGCACGATCCCAAGAATGGTTACAAAATGAATTTCCCCGCTTCATTTCCAGCGCACAATGCCCACCAAAATCTCCGGATACCAATCTGTTGGACTATTGTGTCTAAAATATTTTGGAAAGCAAGGTTGGCACTAAAAAATACCAAAGTGTCGATCACCTCAAGCATGCGCTTCGCCGGGAATGGGCCAAAATACTGCAGAGCAACATTCGGGTAGCGTGTGACGTTTTCATTGGCAGTTTAAAGGCCATAATTCGTGCCAAAGGTGACCAATTCGAACAAATCTTAACTTATTTTAAAATTTGATTCTATTTCCGACATTTTTTGCTTTCATTCAATGAAATTAAAAAAAAAAAAAAATAAAAACTATGGCATTTGACTTTGTTGCAGTTTTTTTATCTCACCCTGTACATACATTATGATACTATTTGTTATCCCATACGACGATACTTCTAAAACTCAATTTTTTCATGAAAAATTGATAAAATTTACAACACTTGAAGTTTTTTGAGGGGTTTGGAACTATATATTGTAGATCTTTGAATACCCTCCACCATTTGGAGTAAATTTTGCAATTTTCAAAAAAATAAAATCCGTTAAAATTATTTTAAAATATTAAAAATACCAAACGGACGTGGACCTGAAGCCAAAGAGTCAAAAGCAATACTCAAATGCGAAACTTGAAAAAATATTCTGTTTATAATGTCTCTAAAATTATCAAAATAGCGTGGAACTGCACGGACAATTTTCTGTCATAGGCTGTAGTATCCATTACGAACTACAAACACTAAATTTGAAACAATTCTGGTGAATAATGTCGCTAAAATCATCTAAATACCGAATATCGGGACGTACCGTTATATGGGGGCTATACGAAGACGTGGAACTGCACAGACAAGGTGGAGGTGTTACAAACGGAATGACAAACTATAGTTCGGTTTAGGGTATAAAAATATAAATTAAATGGGTAATTTTCAGGAGTATAGTCTAAATCAACCTTAATGTTTGAAAAGTATTCTTTTATTATATGTGAACTTTATACAAATTTTGCGGACTCAAAAGAATTTTCAAAATTATTTCAAAGCATTCCATGCGGTTTCCGTTAACCCTCTTAATGAAAGGGTAATTTTAATGAAATCATTGAGTTTATCGAAATTAGCTGGCATTTAAACCTTTAACTGTCAAGGTGACAATTTGGAACTTATTTGATGAAATTTTATCCCTTTTAATTTTAAAAATATTTTTTGATAATTATTTGTTTTTATTAGAGTAAGCTTTTAATATTTTAAATAACAAAAAAAAGATCATTTCATTTAAACAAAACAGTTACATTTATTCATCGCAATATAGAAGAGAATTTCAATAAAATGTGAAGTGGGGATAACATTTACCACCACCTTGTTAGTTAAAAATTAATACATTTAATTAGATTTTGGGCTAAGTTTTAATATATTTATACTTGAACTTCGAAGGGGCAAATGGTAGACTAAAACTTGACACCAATCATTTATTTATTGCATTTTCGTTGTAGACAAGTATTTTTATTCGCAATATGTTTTCAACTATTCAAAGTCGACCTAAAAATTCCTAACTTAATAGAAGATAATGGTATCACCTCAGTGTGAATGCTCTAAACAGTCGACTTCTATAAACCTTTCATCTTCTGTTTCCAATTTATAGAACCCTATTTATTTTCCCCAATTGCTCGTTTTGTTTTGATTCTAGATATTTATCGACCAGTCTATCTACATACGTCCTTTTCCTCTTCACAAGGGCTGGTTTTGTTGTTGTGAGTTGTGTGTGGAGAAGATATCAGAGGTATATAAACTTTCCTGGAATAATTTTTAATTCGAAGGATTTGATTGCAGATTACTGTCTAAAATGGCAATTACATTAAAGGCCGGGTAACGCTTTGGCTGATAATAACAAAAAAATAATCCTTTTACGTTGTCTAGACACCAATAAAATCACAAGCCCACACTCAACTCGTACTGCAGACTGCGGTGATATATTTTAATATCTACTTCTCCAAAAAAGATTAGACAGAAAAAACTTAACCTGATTTTATAAATTATATTTCTGATAATTTACTAACAACTCCACGCATTTTCATTTTCTCTTACAGTATAAGGGTCCCAGACAAGTCATTTTCAGCGGCCTAAAGATGGGAAAGCTTTTTATATTTGCAGTATTATTGGCGTTAAATGTCTCGCTAGGTGTAGGCCAAGAGGTAAGATAATAAATCAATGATTTTTTTAAATAATGTGACATTTTTTTCCTTTTACAGCCATCCAATCAACTTAATCAATATATCGATGCGGTACAAAGATCAACCCACACCAACAACTGGGCTGTTCTGGTTGATGCCTCCCGCTTCTGGTTTAACTATCGCCATGTCGCCAATGTTTTGTCTATTTATCGTTCGGTAAAACGTTTGGGCATACCCGATTCTCAAATTATTCTAATGATTGCCGATGATATGGCGTGTAATCCTCGTAATCCAAGACCTGGTCAGGTTTACAATAATGCCAATCAACATATTAACGTTTACGGTGATGATGTCGAGGTTGATTATCGTGGTTATGAAGTCACAGTGGAGAATTTTGTACGTCTGCTGACGGGGAGAACGCAAAACGGCACAGCTCGTTCAAAGAAATTGCTAACCGATGCTGGTAGTAATGTTTTAATTTATTTGACAGGCCATGGTGGTGATGGTTTCCTGAAATTCCAAGATTCGGAAGAGATTACTAGTCAGGAATTGGCTGATGCTGTTGAGCAAATGTGGGAGAAGAAGAGGTAGGTCTATTTAAAATGATATCAGTTCGAAAAACAATTTAAGATGACTAATATAAATCTGAATATTTTTTTTAGATATAATGAACTGTTCTTAATGGTGGATACATGTCAAGCTGCATCGTTGTATGAGAAATTCACTTCACCCAATATATTAGCTGTTGCCAGCAGTTTGGTGGGAGAAGATTCATTATCGGTAACTAATAAATATATCATTGAAATATTGTTCTTTAAAATTTGTTAGAATAGAAACTAAATTTCCACAGAAATCCACACAGAATTCAGGATAAATTACAATACTAAATTTGTATTTATTTTAAAATACGTTCTGGCTAATCTATGCACGTTTTTCGTTCTCTCTTTTTTTCTCAGCACCACGTTGACTCGTCTATTGGTGTGTATATGATTGATCGTTATACATACTATGCTTTGGAATTTTTGGAGAAAGTCCAACCTAACAGTGACAAAACCATGGGTGAATTTGTAAGTTTAAAGATATTTTATCCAAATGATAAGTAGTTAACTATGTCTTCCATAGTTGAAAGTCTGCCCCAAGCGTTTATGCATTTCCACCGTGGGCGTGCGCAAGGATTTGTACCGACGCGATCCAAATAAAGTTCCTATTACTGATTTCTTTGGTTCCATACGTCCAACGGAAATAACAACAGGGCGAGTTAACATTACTTTGGCCGAGGAAGAGTAAGTATAATTTATTTTTTTATACCCTCCTCCATACATTGTATGGTGGGTTTATTAAGTTCGTCATTCCGTTTATAACTTATCGAAATAATATTTTAAGACCCAACAAGGTATATATATTCTTGATCAGCGTAAAATTCTAAGACGATTTAGCCTGGTCGTCTGTTGTAATCACGCTACAATCAAAATATATTAAAATAGGAAGCTAGAATATTGCACAGATCTGTCTTTTGTCTGCAGTCACGTCAAGTTCGAAAATGGGCCATATCGGCCCACGATATCGTATAGCCCCCATATAACGGTACCCCCCTATATTCGGTATTTTGATGATTTTAGCCACATTTTTCAATGGCATTGTCTGAAATTCTACACAAGGAGTTCTTAATGAGCACTTTACCCCCTGAAAGAGAATTGTCTATATAGGTCCACTATATCGTGTATCCCCCATATAACGGTACCTCTCGATATTCGGTATTTTGATGATTTTTGCCACATTTTTCAACGGAATTGTCTAAATATCAACAGAAGGAGTTCATTGTGAGTACTTTATCCCCTGGAAGACAATTATCTACGTAGGTTCACGATATCATATAGCCTCCATATAACGGCATCCCCCTTCATTCGGCTTTTGATAATTTTAGCAACATTTTTCAATGGAATTATCTGAAAATTCTCAAAAAATATACTTGTAAGTACTTTATCCCCTCGAAGAGAATTGTCTTTATAGCTCCACGATATCGTATAGCCCCCATTTTTTAATGGAATTGTCTTAAAATCCTCACTTCTTGTGAATACATTACCCCTGGAAGGGAATTGTCTATATAGGTTCACGATATCATATATCCCCTATACAGGGTGAGAAAAAAAAAACTGCAACAAAGTCAAACGCCATAATTTTCATTTTTTTAAATTTTATTGAATGAAAGCAAAAAATGTCGGAAATAGCATAACATTTTAGAACAAGTTTAGATTTGTTGGAATTTTTCACCTTTGGCACGAATTATGGGCTTCAGACGGCCAATGAAACCCTCATACGCTGCCCGAATGTTGCTCTGCGGTTTTTTGGCCCATTCCCGGCGAAACACTTTGGTATTTTTTAGTTCCAACCTTGCTTTCCAAAATACGCCAGACACAATAGTCCAACGGATTGGTATCCGGAGATTTTGGTAGCCATAGTGCGCTAGAATTGAAGCGAGAAACCTCATTTTGTAACCATTCTTGGGTGGCGCGTGCTGAGTGCGATGGTGCTGAGTCCTGTTGGAATGTCCAAGGCCTGCGGGCAAAATGTTTGCGTGCCCAAGGCTTTAACACACGCTCCAGAATATTTTCGCGATAATATTCGATATTTATCGGCTATTATTGCGGCCCACACCATCACCATGGCCGGCGCTTGAGTTCTGGTGGCCAACCGAAGGTGTACATTTTTTCCGCTTCATTTTTTCATTTCTCGCTTCATTTCCAGCGCAAAATGGCTACCAAAATCTCCGTTTACCAATCCGTTGGACTATTGTGTCTGGAGTATTTTGGAAAACAAGGTTGGCCCTAAAAAATGCCAAAGTGTCGATCACCTCAAGCAAGCGCTTCGTCGGAAGTGGACCAAAATACCGCAGAGCAACATTCGGGCAGCGTGTGACGGTTTCATTGGCCGTTTCATTGGGCATAATTCGTGCCAAAGGTGACCAATTCGAACAAATTTAAACATATTCTAAAATTTGATGCTTTTTCCGACTTGTTGCTTTCATATAATAAAATTTAAAACAAGTAAAAAAGATGTAAGTTCGACCGGGTCGAACTTTGAATACCCTCCAGCATTTGGTACAAATTTAAAAAAAATTAAATCCGTTCTGTTAAAATCTTAAAAATACCGAATGTAGCCGTATATTAGTGTCTATACGACGACGTGGATCTGCATAGGCAACTTGTGTCACAAGCTATTACAATATACAAATGCGAAACTGGAAAAAAAATCTGTTTATAATGTAGCTAAAATCATCAAAATACCGAATATAGGGAGATACGTGGACCTGCACACACAATTTTCTGTCATGGGCTGTAGTATTCATTACGAACTTCAAATGTGAAATTTGAAACAATTCCCGTAAATAATGTCGCTAAAATCATCAAAATACCGAACATCGGGGGTGCCATTAGATGGGTGCTATTCGAAGACGTGGACCTGCACCGACAATTTTCTGCCATAGGCTGTAGCATTCATTATTAAATTCAAATACTAAATTTGAAATAGTTCCGGTAAATAATGTCGCTAAAATCATCAAAATACCGAATATCGGGGGTATCGTTATTTGGGGGCTATACGAAGACGTGGACCTGCATGGCTCAATTTCTGTCTTAGTATGTAGTGTCCATTACGAATTTCATATACCAAATTTGAAATAGTTCCGGTAAATAATGTCGCTAAAATCACCAAAACACCGAATATCGGGGGGCACCGTTAAATGGGGCTATTCGAAGACGTGGACCTGCACCGACAATTTTCTGCCATAGGCTGTAGCATTCATTACGAAATTCAAATACCAAATTTGAAATAGTTCCGGTAAATAATGTCGCTAAATTCATCCAAATACCGAATATCGGGTGGAATCGGGTGGACGAAGACGTGGACCTACATGGCCCATTTTCAATACCAAAAGTCCTACAGACATAATACACATTTGAGTAAAATTTTATCAACCTAATTAATTTTGTTAGGAAGCTAAAGTGATTTCCACAGACGGATAGATGGACGGACATTGCTAAATCGACATAGAATTTTATGCTGATCAAGAATAGAACAGTGTTGGCTTGTTTGTTTGGGATACCATAGTATTTTGTTGTTGCAAAATGGTCAGGCTTAATCCCTTTATTGTTGTTTCTATAAAAACAACGTTTGTTTATTAGTGGAGAACGATGATAATGTTTACCAGGGGGTAAGGCAGGGAATACCTAGGTTTCGGAAAGAGCCACCAATCCTCATCAGTTTCCTTATTTTTTGTCTGGGATATTCTCCCCAGAAAACATTTTTAAAATAACTTCTATGACAAAAAAAAAAAAATCAAGAATATATATACTTTGTGGGGTCTAAAATGTTGCAGTTTTTATATCTCGCCCTGTATGTGTGGGTTTTTAGGGCCTTTTTGTATTTTAATAACCTATATATGTCTATTTCCAAAAATACTTATTGTTAATAATATTTTCCTCTTTTTTTCAGAGACTTTATAGAGGCCCTTCTGCAGCAGGAAGAAACAAATTCCCAACATTCCAATTTCAATGTGCAATTCGAGTCACAATTTCCCAAAGATTTATTTAATTAATAACTTCTTGTTAATTGGATCACAGACTAGCCGAACGAATCACGTTACATGTGAACTGTGAATTATCAAAAGTATTTTTTGGAATGCAACGAAACAAAACAAAAGAAACACGTTTTTTTGGTAGTTTTTTTTTTATGTGATTATTTATTCTTTGTTTACAAATGAAAAAATCTAGATGAAATAAATTACGTACATACTTTTTATAATGAAAAAATAATAATGACATTAAAGAAACAAACAGAATACAATCGTTTAACAATTTAAAAAAATAACAGCTTCCTATATGGGAGGCAAAAAATAATGAAACACATAAAACCGCTAATCTTCGTCATCAAATTATGAATTTATGATTACATGCTGATGAATGATGATGCGAAGGTGTGGATGAATCTGTGAGTGATGGAGTTATACTAAACATAAATTGTTAACTGACTGTGGACATGACACACCCTCATGTTTTAGTTTCATTGCACAAAACTGTGGGTTCAACAACCACTTGTATTTTTCGTTGTTTTGTTGTTGTTGTATTTTTAGATTGAGAAGATTAGCTTATTTTTAATGATTATTGTTATTTTGCTAATTTCATTAGTTATTTCCTTAGTCCATTTAAATGTGTTTGGTACAATCATATGTACGTTCGCAACATTCGGGGTAGCTGCGATTTACGTTGACAAAATCGCGCAATTTACAACCTTTTGGTGGGGGCACAGCGGGACATCTGTGAAAGAAGAAGTTACTGGTGAATGTTTCTGAATTTAATTTATTTTTTTTTTAAACTTACGTTCTGAATTCCACATAGCTATTATCCATACATGTTACTCCCGCACATGGATTGTTGGGGGCTTTACCCTTTTGACCAGGCGATAAAATCGTGTTTGAATCAATTGTACATTTACCAGGATATGCTGCAAAGGAAATATGAGTTAATTCGTTAGGTTTCGATTGGAAACAAATATTTAGTAAAAAAAATCGAAGACATTGAGTTGAGATATGAAAATATTTTGGGATATAAAAATTATAAAGTGGCTTCAACTCTTTTAAATCGCTGGCATTTACCATTTCTCTGCATCACAAATTTTAATTGTTTAATCCTGTAACGCATGAGAAGCCTTGTAATCTACAAGCTAAATCTTGTGTTAAAAAAGAAGTGTAGGAAATAGCCAGATTCTCTGATTAGTGATGATAGATGATGGTGGGGACTCTGGTTTCGTCTCACAGTAATTCCTATAATGGGGTCGATGATGACAATCCCAGGAACAGGAATAATCAGAATATCTTACCAGCAGACCCTCAACATGGTATTTTAAAGAATTTTGCCATTTTTCTATCCTCTACAATTCTATGAAGGATATATTAGCTTTGTCATTTCGTTTGTAACTTCTGGAAATATTCATAATAGACCCTAAAAAGTTTTTATATTCTGAATCAGTGCAAAATTCTAAGACAATCTACCGATGTCCGTCCGTTTGTTCGTCTGTGGAAATCACTCTAGCTTCCGAACGAATTGAAGTAGATTGATAAAATTTTACTCAAATGCATATTATGTCTGCAGGACTTTTGCTATTAAAAATGGGCCATGTAGGTCTACGTTTTGGTATAGCCTCCATGTAACGATACCCCCGATATTCGGTATTTTGATGATTTTAGCGGCATTATTCACCGGAATTGTTTCAAATTTGATATTTGAAGTTAGTAATGGATACTACAGCTTAAGACAGAAAATTGACCGTGCAGGTCCACGTCTTCGCGTAGCCACATATAACGACACCTTCCGATATTCGGTATTTTCATGATTTCAGTGACATTATTTACCGGAATTATTTCAAATTTGGTATTTGAAGTTCGTAATGGATACTACAGCCTATGACAGAAAATTGTCTGTGCAGGTCAACGTCTTCGTGTAGCCCCCATATAACGATACCTCCCGATATTCGGTATTTTGATGATTTTAGCGACATTATTTACCGGAATCGTATCAAATTTCGTATTGAAAGATCTTAATGGGTACTACGAGCTATGGGAAAAAATTTCGTATGCGGGTCCACGTCTTCGTATGGCCCTCATATGACGGTACTTCCCGATACCCGGTTTTTCGGTGTTTTCAGCAACATTATTCACTGAAACTGTTTCAAATTTGGTATTTGAAGTTCGTAAGAGGTACTATAGCCTATGAAAAAAATTCATAAGTAGGTTCACGTCTTCGTATAGTCCCCATATAACGGTAGATCTCTATATTAGGTATGTTGATGATTTCAGGGACATTATTCACCGGAACTGTTTCAAATTTCGTATTTGAAGTTCGTAATGGATGATACAGCCTTTGACAGAAAACTGTCTGTGCAGGTCCACGTCTTCGTGTAGCCACCATATAGCGGTACCTCCCGATATTCGGTATTTTGATGTTTTTACACACTTTATTCACCGAATTTTTTATTCAAGTTTCGCATTTGAACTTTGTAATGGTTTATGACAAATAGGGTCGTATAGACCCTAATATAACGGCTACATTCGGTATTTTTAAGATTTTAACAGAATTTTTAACGGATTTTATTGTTTTTGAGAATTGTCAAATTCGTTCCAAACGGTGGAGGGTATTCATAGTTCGGCCCGGCCGAAGTTACAGCTTTTTTACTTCTTTACTTTAATTTTGTATTTTTTTTTTTGCATCCTTTATTCCCTTCTATAAATCCTTGAATTTAGAAAACACTCACTTGGATTATGGAAGCGGGCTGTGGCAATGGCCGCTTCACTCCAGGCCAACATTCCGAATAAAACACACACAACTACAGCGAATTTCATTTTGTCACGGAAATTAAAATAAAGTTTTAAAATTAAAAATAAAAAAACGCAGATGCGGTTAAAATTCGTCGGGATGCTGTGTAAACACCACAAAGTCTTTGGAACAACTGTTGATTCCACTCAACGAATCTTCAAGTTTTATATGTTAATCGTTATCGTCGCTTAATCATCATCAGCATATTGAAGATGGAATTATTCGATTTGGAATTTAAAAAAAAAAAAAATGAAATGAACTGAAATTAAACGTTTGTACTTGTCTCAGATACATGTGTTTGTTGTTATTGTTGTGGTATGGTTTTGGGAGGGTGTTGATTTCGTCTTTTGCTTTAATTGGAGGCAATGGCGGTGACGTGCAGCAGAAAAAAAGGCAAGTTCAAGTTCAGGAACTAAAAATAAAGATCTTTATAAAAACAACACAGCCCGTTTGGATAGCAAGACTTGATTTACTTTACATTGGGATTTGAAAGGAGTGTGATTTAGTGA
Source organism: Musca domestica (assembly GCF_030504385.1). Classification (NCBI taxonomy): domain Eukaryota; kingdom Metazoa; phylum Arthropoda; class Insecta; order Diptera; family Muscidae; genus Musca; species Musca domestica. The sequence goes on from NW_026712172.1 coordinate 13,917,729, forward strand.
GGAAAAAGTTCTATGAATTCTGGTGGTTTCGAATGGTAAATATTTAATCAAAAACGTGAAATTAAATCGTAAGTGCTTAAAAACTTATTATTTTTTATATTCTTTTTACAGCGAAATAAAATTAATTTTCTCAAAAATCAAAATATAACCAAAGGTAGATTTTGCAAAAAAATTAAGATAGCAAATAAAATAAGATTTTATTTGATAAATATGTAAATGTGCATTTGTATTTGTAGTTTGTTAGAAAATATTTTATTTTATTTAGAAATTTTTATTAAAAAGTATATTTACAAAAATGAAGTGATTAATAGGAAAATAACTTTTTAAATTGAAAAAATAACGTATTTCAAAAATAACAAAACAAAAACCTGGTTTTTGTAAAATAATCTAAAAAATTTGGGGAAAAACGAGATTTTTTTTAAATTGGAGCTTGGATTTTTTAAACATTGTTCCAAAAATGATGGAATTCGATATAAAATAATATTAATTAAAAATAATATAAAAACATGAATTTTATGAACAAATGTTTTGAAAAAAATTAACTAAAACAAGTAAAACCAGTAAGGAAAGCTCAAAAGTCGGGCGGGGCTGACTATATGATACCCTACACCACTATGCATATTTAGTAGAGCTCTCGTAAAAAGATTTATACAGGGCATTTCAGAGCTCTATGAGATATTTGGTACAAAATCAAAATCTATCTAATTCTATCGTGCATTTTACGAACTATAGCTATCTCTGAACCGGGTTTCTCCAAATTTTACGTATTAGCTTCTAGACTGAATTCGGTCTTATGTACGAAAATTCAGGTGATCGGATGAAGATATATATGGGAGCTATATCCAAATCTGAACCGATTTCGATAACATTTAAAACTTCTATTCCTGTGCTCCATCTAATACATGGTACCAAATATCACGGTTGTAGAGTGAATATTACGAATGTATGGGACAAAATCACTAAATCGGATGAAACATATATATGGTTGCTATATCTATATCTGAACCGATTTTCACTAAATTTGATATACTTGCTTCTAGGCTGAATTTGGTCCGATGTACTAAAATTCAGTCCATTTGGACTTATATCGGCCATTTGGTGCACAATTAACCCGAAATCGAATGAAGATATATATGGGAGTTATATCCAAATCTGAACCGATTTCGATAAAATTACAAACAGCTATTTCTGGGCTGTATCTTATATCTGGTACCAAATATCATTCTTGTGGAGTGCATATTACGAATGTGAGAGGCTTAAACACCAAATCGGATAAAACATATATATGGGAGCTATAGCTGTTTCTGAACCGATTTTCTCCAAATTTGTTGTATTTGCTTTAAGGCTAATCTCGGTCACATGTGCCAAAATTCGGGCCATTTGGGCTGATATTGGCCATTTGGTGGTCAATTAACCCGAAATCGGATGAAGATATATATGGGAGCTATATCCAAATCTGAACCAATTTCGATAAAATTTAAAACAGCTATTTCTGTGCTCCATCTAATACCTGGTACCAAATATCACGATTGTGGAGTGCATAGTAGGAATGTGAGGGACTTAAAGATCAAATCGGATGAAAGATATATATGGGAGCTATAGCTATATCTGAACCGATTTTCTCCAAATTTGATATACTTGCTTCTAGGCCGAACAGACGGACGGACGGACGGACAGACGGACTGACATGCATAAATCGACTCAGAAAGTGATTCTATGAAGGTTCTCCATGTTACAAACAAATGCACAAAGACATAATAATACCCTTACCACTATGTGGTGTAGGGTATAAAAAGCTGTAAGTTCGCCCGGGCCGATCTTTGAATACCTTCCAACGTTTGGAACGAATTTGGCAATTCTCAAATACAATAAAATCCGTTAAAAATTCTGTTAAAATCTTAAAAATACCGAATGTAGCTGTTATATTAGGGTCTATACGACGACATGGACCTGCATAGGTAACTTTTGTCATAAGCTATTACAATATTCAAATGCGAAACTTAAAAAAAAGTGAATAATGTAGCTAATATCATCAAAATATCGGATGTGACAATTTTCTGTCACAGACTGTAGTACCCATTACGAACTATCATTACGAAATTTGAAACGATTCCGGTGAACAATGTCGCTAAAATATCCAAAATATCCAATATAGAGAGTTACAGTTATATGGGAGCTATAACTAAACGTGGCCATCTTCAACTAAACGCTGCCCGAATGTTGCTCTGCTGTGTTTTGGCCCATTCCCGGCGAAGCGCTTGCTTGAGGTGATCGACACTTTGGTATTTTATAGTGCCAACCTTGCTTTCCAAAATACTCCAGACACAACAGTCCAACGGATTGGTATCCGGAGATTTTGGTGGCCATTGTGCCCTGGAAATAAAGTGAGGAACCCCATTCTTGGGTTGCGTGTGCTGAGTGCGATAGCGATGAGTCCTGTTGGAATGTCCAAGGCCTGCAGCCAAAATATTTGTGTGCCCAAGGCTTTAATACACCCTCCAGATTATATTCGCCATAATATTCGGAATTTATTCTGATGCCATGGTCGATTAATACGATCGGAGAGCGACCATTGGCCAACAGAAGGTGCACATTTGACCTCTTTGGCAAGTAAACACGATCATTTTGCTTGTTTACAAACTGCTGTAAAGCGAATGTTTTCTCATCGAAGTTCACCACTTTCGGCCAAGCGAAGCAACTCTGTAGCTCTTTTGAGTCTATTTTCTTTCTGTTGGGGTGTAAGTTCTTGCACCTTTTGCAATTTCATTGGCATTACCCCGAGCTCATTTTTCAATATTTGCCGAATGGAATATTGCGATATGTTCAGCTCACGAGCTACTGCGACGCGGGTTTCGATCAAGTTACATCTTTACTTTTCGAACCATTTCTGATGCTGATGTTGCTGTTTTGATCCGTCCACTTCTTTGACGTCGGAGTATTACGGTAACGAGCGATGGTAGAAGACACAAAAGATTTATTCACATTTAAATGCTGGAGTGTTCTAAGGATAGCCACTTGTGGTTTTCCAACCAAATATAAAGAAATTACACTATCACCCTTAAATTCGATTACGAATAACTTTTTTTCTGGAAATTTCTCACCAGAATGCTTTTGTACACTTATAAACAATATAATGAGCTGTCACTGGAATAATTTTTACAGCTGTCGGACGAGTGGCCTAGAAATGACAGTAGTCTAAAGTTGGTTGCAGTTTTTTCATCTCGCAATCTTTCGCCACACGAGCTAGAAACTTTTATGACCTACAAATTAAAGGGCTGCAAATGTGACAATTTTCTCTATTTATGCCATGCAGAGAAAACGCTCGTCATGTTGTGCCCTGTTTGATCAAACGCATAACCGTACGTGACATCCAACCAAATGCTCGATGTCTCGTCATGTCGGTGACACTCAAACCCATCGTCATAACATGTAATGACCAATAAAAGGGAATGTTGAATAGTGTGTCAGACAAAAATGTTCTATCAAAAAAACAACAACAATTATTAAATAATTGCCAACGAAAAAGACACACACGTGATGAAGGCAAAGGGCAATCGCTACCTGCTTTTCCGATATGTGAAAAAGTAAATTTTTTGTAATAAATAATTTCCTTGCGATTACTAAAATATTAAAGGTACTTCTAATTGGTCCAAACAAAATTTTCACATTTCGTGGTTATTGACGAAACAATCTAAAATGTTAATCCTTATTAAAAAAACAATGATCCCCTGAAAATTTTTCTTATTTTGATTATAATTTCATAAATCCGGTATTGAGGTGTAAATGAGAATGAGTGCCACTGTAATTCACGTTACAACACTATATACTTCCATTGTTTAATTCTCTGCATATTCTGTTATTGAATGAGAGTCAAATCTCTGCCCACAAACTTTAATTTTAAATGAACACTATATGTAGATAAAAAATAGGCAAACAATATTTACCTCTTTTTTATGACCAAAATTTTATTATAATCACCAATAAATTGGGATTGTTCAGTATATATTTCATTTTTCTATTCATTTGTTGATGCCTATGCACATTTTGTTATTGAACTCTATTTTATATTTACGCGGTGTTTGTTACTTCAAAATTACAGCACACACAAAAACACAACCTCACCGTCGAAAGTAACACACACACACTCTCTCTCAATTTAAGCACACGTACACAAATGACACACAATTTGACGATGACACGGTTCGATGTCATCGTTGACACCCTGCATTTATGGAGAACACCATGTAAATATTCGAGTCAGCCATGCCACGATCGAACCTTAGACAATTGCACACATGAATCAAAATGGGGGATGTTGTTGGTTGTCATTGACTATCAAATACATAGCGCATGATTGAGTAGACAAAGTCAGTGTGTCGAAAAAAGCCTAATTCATACAATTCGTCTTGTGCAGGCCTTTACTACAAATACCAATTTTTAGACAAATCCGTGAAAAAATGAAGCAAAAATCATCATAATTCCGAATATCCAGACTGTTATATGGGGACTATACCAAAACGTGGACCGGTATATCTCATTTTTAATACCAACCATCCTAGGCCCAATATAAATTGTTCTGCTAAATCTTGACGCTCTACATCAAATAATGTGGGTATGTGTATTGTGATTTCAACAGACAGACACACAGAAGGTCTAACATCGTTAAATCGACTTAGAATTTTATGCTGATCAAGAATATATATACTTTATGGGGTCTATGACGAATATTTAGGGATGTTACAAACGGAATGGAAAAGTTAATATACCCTCCTCTCGAAGGTGGAGGGTATAAGAAGTAAAATGCTTAACGTTCGTCCAGGCCTAACATTTAATACCCTACACCTCATGGTAAAGAAAACCTTAAAAAATAAAAGTATCGAGGTTGAATATTGTAAAACTACAGAAATACAGCCCTGAGGCCATGCCCGCTTCCTGTCAGAATTATTCAAAATTATAGGCAACAAGTAGTTTTGATTTGAGTCAAATAGCGCGAAAGATGAATGAATTACCTGGATGTTCTCTCAAGAATATGATCCTAAGTGTTCAATTCAATGGCAAATCTGGTTTATGGTTTTTCAAAACAACAAATACATACATAAAATTGGCAGAAGTCGGGCACACTTAGAAAAAAAATTGTAATCAACTGGGAGCTCTACCTTACATTTTTATTGTACCATGATTGAGCCCGTATACATTTTTGCCAGGGAATTCGGTTGATAAAAGTCGTCAAAATACCGTAAAGTCAACATTAACGTCTTAAATACAAAATTGGAAAAAATCTGTTAAAAAATGTGGCTAAAATCTCAAAAAATACCAAATATTTGGATATTCCGACATATGGGCGAAAACAAAATTACAAACTCTACATACTGAATTTTAAACGATTTCCCTGAACAATGTGGCTAAAATAAAAATGAAATGGTTTCAGTAATGCATTTTTCCCAAATCGCCCTCATAAACATATGATCTCGGCCTTACTCAGACAAAACCCAAAAAACATATGTATTAATTATTATTTTCTTTTGGTTTCTTTAATGATTACTTATCGCCAAAGTATAAATGTGAAAAGTTCACTCTTATCACTATCAGTAAAAGCAATAAAATTTGAGAAAATGTGTCATTTGGATTTCGGCTTTTTGATGTCATTGCCTCCAAAATGTTTTGTCTTTTTTTTTTTTTTTTTTGTAAAACAAATGTTCACAGAACAACATATTGGGATGACGTTTTTCACCACACAAGTAAAAAAAATCTTTTTTTGTGTGTTGAAAATAGAAATGAATAATACAAAAAAATCTGAATGTTTGTAATTGGAAAATATAAAACATTTTACAACGTTATTATTTGTTGAGATATCGACCTGTGGCTGGATTCTTGTTCTATGAAAATATAAAATGAAAAATATTTCCTTCATAAAATTTTTCATTTGACATTTCACATTTCCATAGAACAATAATTGAGGCCCTGGAGTATTTTTGTAGCACAATGGCTTAAGCAGAAAGATTGCACAACTTCAAGAAACTAGGAAAATGCAACTCTGTAGCGGAGTCTTATTGTGTCAAATAGCCTTTTAAATATGCAAAAATTGGTTTTGTTTATTTGACATTTTTATACACCCCACCATAGCATGAAGGGTATATTAAGTTTGTCATCCCGTTTGTAACACTTCGAAATATAAATTGGGGGTCTAACCTCACAAAGTATATATATTCTTGATCAGCATCAAATCCTATGTCGATTTAGATATGTCTGTTTGTCTGTCTGTCCGTCTGTGGGAATCACTCTAGCCTCCGAACGAAATAAAGTAGGTTGATAAAATTTTACTCAAATATTTTTTAGGTCTGAAGGAATTGAAAATGGGCTATATAGGTCACAGTCTTGGTATAACTGTACATCCAGATATTCAGTATTTTGATGATTTTAGATATACACGTTGAGACGAAAAAAAACTGCAACCAACTTCAGACTGCTGTCATTTCTAAGCCACTCGTCCGACAGCTGTTAAAATTTTTCCAGTGACAGCTCATTATATGGCTTACTAGCGTACAAAAGCACATTGGTGAAAATTTTCCAGAAAAAAAGTTATTCGAGATGGAATTCAAGCGTGATAGTGTGATTTCTTTACATTTAAATGTGTGAATAAATCTTTTGTGTCTCGTACCATCGCTCGTTATTGGATACTGGTAGCGTAGCTCGACGTCAAGGAAGTAGGCGGAAGAACACAGCAACAATGGTTCGAAAAGTAAAGAAGCGACTTGATCGAAATCCGCGTCGCAGTGGCCGAAAAATGGCTCGTGAGCTGAACATATCGCAATATTCCATTCGGCAAATATTGAAAAATGAGCTCGGGGTGAAGACATAGAAATTCCAAAAAGTGCAAGAACTTACACCGCAACAGAAAGAAAATATACTTAAAAGAGATGAAGCGTTGCTTCGCTTGGCCGAAAGTGGTGAACTGCCGAATTTGGTTTTCTCCGATGGGAAAACATTCGTTGTCCAGCAGTTTGTAAACAAAACTAGCTAAAGAGGTCAGCTGAAAATGTGCACCTTCTGTTGACCACTAGAACTCAAGCGCCGGCCATGATGATGGTGTGAGTAGCCATTGCAGCCGATGATCGATTACTTGGGCACGCAAACATTTTGTCCGCAGACCTTGAACATTCCAACCGGACTCGGCACCATCGCACTCAGCACGCGTCACCCAAGAATGGTTACAAAATACCAAAGTGTCGATCAACTCAAGCAAGCGCTTCGCCGGGAATGGGCCAAAATACCGCAGAGCAACATTCGGGCAGCGTATGACGAGTTCATTGGCTGTTTGAAGTCCATAATTCCTGCCAAAGGTGGCCAATTCGAACAAATCTAAACTTATTCTAAAATTACACGCTATTTCGACATTTTTTGCTTTCATTGAACAAAATTTGAAAAAATGTTCAAAGTTATGGCATTTAAATTTGTTGCAGTTTTTTCATTTCACCCTGTATTTGTTATTGCGCTGGAATTAAAAATATTCGCGGTTTAGTGGAAATTGTCGTATTTTTTACATAAAAGTTATGACCTATTTTAGCCGCTAAATATTGCCCGATGACCAAACAAAATGTTACGCTTCGGTCCAGCCCTAAACTCTGGCCCATGCTAAATTCCGCATTGATTGGTCTACAATTGCGAACTGTAGTGTAGCTGCAAAATCAGGAAAATTTCCGGTTTTTGGTCAATTTGAACCCTTAAATATTTTGCGCTCATCTCCAAAAACAATAGGCTTCTATTCTGACCCTAACCCCACCTCCATTTTCAATTTTAGGAGGATCGGGCCATAATTGCGACCTGTAGCGTGATTACACTTTAATATGGACTCAGCTCAGCGAGATAGGAATATCCATATGTAGTTTCCTATGAAGGGGACCAATATTTGGAGGTGTTACAAAATGTTTGTCCCAATCAAATTTGGTGTTGTAGGGTATAACAAGTAGTAAAAAAGCATTAAGTTCGGTCGGGCTGAACTTTTAATGCCTCCACCTTAGGGTAAAGGAAAAATCAGAACCAATTATGACCCACAAATTCCAATTTTTAGACATGTTCGTGGGAAAATGTGGCAAGAATCATCAAAATACCGAATATCAGGAGGTACCGCTATATGGGGCTATACAAAAAAGTGGACCTATACCTGTTTCGCCAACGGAGCTAGAACCCATTAGGACCGACAAATGCTAATTTTTAGACAAATTCGCTATGAAATGTGGCAAAAATCATCAAGATACTGAATATCGGGAGGTACCGTTATATGGAGGCTATACCAAAACGAGGACCGATATATCTCATTTTCAATACCAACCATCCTAGACACATTATAAATCTGCTAAATTTTTACGCTCTACGTCAAATAATGTGGGCTGTATCGTGTTTTTAACAGACAGACGGACAGCGGGACATCGTTCATCGACTTAGAATTTTATGCTGATTATAAATATATACTTTATGGGATCTACGACGAATATTTAGGAATCTTACAAACGGGATGACAAAGTTAATATACCCTCCTTTCTAAGGTGGAGGGTATAAAAATATTCAATATTTTGTGTATTGAGTGAATAGACTTAAGCTCTTAAGCACTTTTTTCGAAGATAACAGATGAGACAACTTGTTAGTCTATACCTTTATTCATTCTCCATATATTTCTCTGCGTGAGAGAGTTCGAGGACCAAGTGTTTTAATATTAATCATCATTTTCGATATCACTTGTCAACGTCATTGGCTTAAAATTCGTGTGCACAATTTTTTTTGAAAATCTCTTTGTTTCCGAAAATTCTCAAATAAAACGTTGCATAAAAAATAATGTTTAATTAATATTTCTTTGTTGTCAATAATTAAGCTCCTGTTTAATAAATCAATAAATTATATTACTACCGCTTTGAAGTATGAATTTTCTGGAATTTTATCAAGATTTTATTTCCGGTTTGAAGTCGAAATAAAACAAAACAATTATTGTCAATTTTGAGTTTATTAATATAGTATGTGCGTATGTATGTATATGTAGGTGGTGACAGATGTACATGCAGCGCATGGAGACACGTAAAACGCTTTGAGACATGGAAAATATGAGCAGGTTTTTAAACTTCCAATAATTTTCAATTTTATTCGAATTAAAGAGGATACCTGAGGGTTTCCTTAAAAAAATATTTTAAAACATCGCTGAGCTCCAGAAAACTAAAAATAAAATCTTAACAGCCTTTGCTTCATGCAGAAAAAAATTATCAGGGCCTTCCTGTGCTCCGTCACGTGGTACAATTCTCCAAACATATTGATTGGAAGCCAGGAACTGAAATTCCGCACATGATTACACATTTAAATTCCTTTTACATACATTCCTTCCTAGCCGGATCTTCTGGCCTACCACAATTTTCCTGTTTGCTTTGTTGTCTCGTCTTACAAAAGGATGTAAAAAAAACTATAATTTGTTAACGATTATTACACGCCAAGCTTAATTTATGACAGTCAATGTGGAGATGACGCGTGTCGCATCACATAGTCCACAAAATTTCCATCTTAATAAGAATCACAATTAATACGGAGAGAAGAGACTAAGTATTCTGAAAATAACGACAGAAACCGGTTAAATATTTCCAAAATAAGAGTTATTTTGTGGTTGAGGTGAAAATAAAAATTAAATTTATTAAGGCGCCAGATTGATGCGCTTACTGGAATGTCATTTAATCTATGATCTTGTTTTGGATTGTTTTGTGTCGGGACTCAAATTATGAATAATACAAAGCGTATTTTTTATTGAATATAAAATATGGGGATTTCAAAATATTTGTAGGTCCATGACACCACAAAAGTAAACACAACTCTTAGATGATGTGATTGGCAAATAAGGCGGGTAATACCATGTTCTCATTGCAATTTGAATCTCAAAATTACGTACACTTATAATTGTCTTTATTTAATTGAGTTATTGTAATTGTTTTATTGAAATTGATGACTTTGTAAATATTTTTTCGTATTTCACTATTTTCAAATTCAATTGGAAAGACATTCAAAAGTATTTTTTTTGGTTTGAGATGTAAAAATGACTTCGTACGCTTTTGAAACGTTGGGCGCCGTTAATACGTGAAATATAAAATGTATAAAAAAGGGCCACAATTTTTTTAATTTACAAATAATAATTAATAGAAAGGTATTCCGCTAAAAATGAATCAGTGAAAAAGCGGCCGGGCCGAACTTTTTATACCCTCCACTATTTGGAAGAAACTTGAAAATTTTCAAAAAAAAAAAATAAATAAATAAATAAATAAATCCGTCGGAAAATACCACTCAAATGAAAACCTTTATATGGGGGCTATACGAAGACGTGGTTCTGCATAAGTAATTTGTGCCATGGGCTATATTAACGATTCCGAATTTTATATACGAAATTTGAAATAATTCCGGCGAATAAAGTCGCAAGAATCATGAAAATACCGAATATCTGGGGTACCGTCATATGGGCGCTATACCAAAAAAAATTTAGATAATTCTCTTCCCGTGGGTTATGTACTCAGAAGGAACTCCTTTTGTGGATTTTAAAACATTTCCATTGAAAACTTGGCTGAAATCATAAAAATACCGGTGGTACCGTTGTATGGAGGCCATACGATATCGTGGACCTATATAGATAATTCTCTTCCAGGGAATAAAGACTGACAAGAACTCCTTGTATTTATTTTCAGACAATTTCTTTGAAAAATGTGGCTAAAATCTTCAAAATACCGAGTATCGGGGATACCGTTATATGGGGGATATACGATATCGTGGATCAAGAGTTTATATACTTTGTTGGGTCTAAAATGATTATTTCGATGAGTTACACACGGAATGATGAACTCAATATACCCTCCAAAAATAAAATATTTTGAAAATTAATGATTGGAAGACGCGTACTTTGCGGAACGCACATTGAAGCTATTGGTCAGTTTTGCTATGTAATTGGCAAAAGATCGAACTATTTAGATCATATTTTTGAAAGAAAATCCTTTCATATTCTGGTATCAAAAAAGCAATTATTTTTTATTTATAAATTCCGCTAATAATGAACCTGTAAAAAGCAGCTAAGTTCGGCCCGGCCGAAGGAACTTGTAACATTTGGAAGGAACTTGTAACATTTTAACGAATTCCGAAAAATACCAAATATCAGGAGGAATTTTTGTCATAGGCTGCAGTACCCTTAAAGATCTCCAAATACGAAATTTGAAGCAATTCCGGTGAATAATGTCGCTAAAATCATCAACATACCGTATAAAGGGAGGTACCGTTATATGGGAGCCATACGAAGACGTGTGCCTGCATACGAAATTTTTAGGCATAGGCTGTAGCATCAAATTTCAGAAAAAGATTAGTTTTGTTCGAATTGGTCACCTTTGGCATGAATTATGGCCTTCAAACGGCCAATGAAACCGTCAAACTCTGCGCTTGCTTGAGGTGATCGACACTTTGGTATTTTTTAGTGCAAACCTTGATTTCCAAAATACTCCAGACACAATAGTCCAACGGATTGGTGGCCATTGTGCGATGGAAATGAAGCGAGGAACCTAATTTTGTAACCATTCTTTGGTGGCGGTGTTGAGTCCTGTTGGAAGGTCCAAGGTCTGCGGCCAAAATGTGCACGTAACAAGGCTTTAATACACCCTCCAGAATGTTATGGCGGCCCAACCATCACCCTGCATTTAAATATATTTTGACTTCTATAATTACTCAAATTTTTGACCCTCTATGGAGCAGGTCCGAAGAAATAGGCCAACATTGTCAATTGCGAATCAGACCTAAAAAATAAAAATTTTTGTATGCTCATTTCGTTTTCATTGAGCGTTTTGTTTTACAAAATCTGGAACCCTATTTGGGGGAGCTACCAGAAAAATTGATCCGATTTCTACCATCTTTAGATGTACCAAGACTGAATGGATTCGGATGTTAATTTTGCGTTTTATATATTCAAAATGTTGACCATTTGTGGGGAAGGTACCAGAAGGAGTGAACCGATATATTCTATCTTCACAGCAGACCTTGTGTTAGTAGAAATGATGGATATAGCTGATGTGTGAAATATGGATATAGCTTCATGGATATTCAAAATTTTGACCCTTTGTGGGTGAGGTACTAGAAGAAGCGGACCGATATATTCCATGTTAACACCAGACCTTGAATTAATAAAAATATTGGTATGTGTTAATTTGAAGACAATCGGACACTTATTCAAAAGTTTGACCCTTTGTGGGGGGTGCTTGATGGGATGGACAGATATTGTCCATATTCGCACCTGACCTTGCACTGATGCAAATACTAGGATTTGCAAAGTTGGAGCAAAATTGGAGTTATTTTAGGGTCTATACGACGACGTGGACCTGCATAGCAACTTTTGTCAAAAGCCTTTACAATATCAAAATGCGAAACTTTAAAAAAATCGGTGAATAATGTAGCTCATAGGGAAGAACCATTATATGGGGGCTATACCAAAACGTGGACCTGCACAGACAGTTTTCTGTCATAGGCTGTAGTACCCATTACGAACTTCAAATACGAAATTTGAAACAATTCCGGCGAAAATGTCGCTAAAATCATCAAAATACCGAATATCGGGGGTGCCGTTATATGAGGGCTATACGAAGACGTGGACCTGCACAGACAATCTTCTGTCATAGGTTGTAGTATCCGTTACGAACTTCAAATACCAAATTCGAAACAATTCCGGTTAATAACGTCGTCAAAATCATCAAAATACCGAATATCAAGAGATACCATTATATGGGGGCTATACCAAATCGTGGACCTACATGGCCCATTTTCAATACCAAAAGTCCATAATACCAAAAGGCATAATATACATTTTATTTCGCTCGGAAGCTAGAGTGATCTCCACAGAGCTATGATTTTAAAAATACTGAATAAAGGAAAAATCTAAGATCGACTTTAATCGAAAAGGTCAAAATCGAAAATTATTGTTTTTGCTTAAAAAAAAAAAACAACTTTTGTGTTCCACTACGGGCCTCTAGTGAGTAGTGAAAAGTAAGATTCTCAAAATGGGCTAGTATATAGAAAAGGTAGTTCTGAGCTGTATTTGGTATATTAGGCCCAATATCGTGGTTACAGAGTGCATATTACTGCTACGGAGGACAAAAATAACGAATTGGAAGAACAATATATTTGGGAGCTATAGCTATATCTGAACTAATTTCGATCAAATTTGGCATACCTATTTCCAGGCTTAAGTTGGCTTATCAGAGTAGCAACTCCCATAGCTTCCACCTTTCCCCCCCCAAAAAAAGAAACACAGTTTGTTGTTTATTTTTTTTTTATTAAATATTTATTACAGTTTCATTTATTTTTTATTGGTTTAAATTTTTTTTTCGTCTGCATTTTTCCTTTTTTGTTTGTTTTTTTGGTTCATGAATTTTACTGGATGATTTTTTATCAATAATTGTTTTTGTTTATTGTTTGCATTGTTTTGTTTTTATTATGGTTTGATAAATTAACGGTTTACATTGGTTTTATATAATTTGTTTTTCGGTTTTTTGTTTTTGATGATGTTATTATGTATTTGTTAATGTTGTTGTTAATAGTTAATACAAGGTGTATATAGCATTTTTTATTTTAATATAATATTTGTTTTTATTTTCTGGTTTTCTTCTTAAATACGTTTTATAATTAAATTAATTTTTTTATTTTCTTTTGTTTTTTTTTTTTTTTTAATTTAAAAAAGTTTTCGTAAAGAAAAAAATCATCATCGTCATGTAAATATCGTATTTTCCCATATTCGTTATCGTAATTATGATTAAACATAAAAAATTGTTTAATAATAATTTAGGGAGTTTTTCATTTAATAAAATATTTGTTTTTCTTTTTTATTAATTTTTTTGTTTGTCACGTAATATATTTTTCCTTCTTTTTGATTTAAAAACTCAATAACAGTTAATTTTAGTATGGTGTGTTGTGTATGCTTTGTTTATATATTTATATAGATTATGAAATAAAATAAATAAAACTTATTTTTTTAAATAATTTTTGTTTTGTCTACATTGTGTTCTTTTTTTTTTTGGGGGAAAATAAAAACTTTTATTTGTGTATATATTAATTATAATATATAATTTTTTTACTTAACAAACATATTATTTTTCCATATTTTTTTTAAACGTAAAGAAACAACAATTGCAAATTTTTATGCTACATTTTTAGTTTAGGATTTCTTAATGTAAATATATAGGACTTGTTTTTTGTTCTAAAGGTGTTTTATTTTTTTTTTTGGTTTATTACATTTTGGGTTGTTTAGCTATACAAATGTATGATTTGTTTGTTATTATTAGTTTGCAATAGGGTTTGAGTTTTTATGTTAACGAAAAATACATTAGTATTAGTGTAAATAAATGCGTTGTAATTTCATATTATTTTATTTATGTTTAGTTTTAGAGGAGACTTTTTTCCAACACCATTCCGAGATAAAAATAATTAAACATTGTATTAATAAAAACAAGTAAAAAAGCAGCTAAGTTCGGCCTGGCCGAATTTTGAGTACCCTCCACCATTTGCAACGAATTTGGCAATTTTCAAAAAAAATCCGTTACAAATTCTATTAAAATCTTAAAAATACCAAATGTAGCCGTTATATTATGCTCTCTACAACGACGACATTTTTCTGTCTTAGGCTGTAGTATCCAGTACGAACTTCAAAAACAAAATTTAAAACAATTCCGGTGAATAATGTCGCTGAAATCATCAAAATGCCGAATATTGGGAGGTACCTGCACGGATAATTTTCTGTCATAGGCCGTAGTATCCATTACGAACTCCACATGCCAAATTTGAAACAATTCCGGTGAATTATGTCGCTAAAATCATCAAATTACCGAATATCGAGAGCTAGCGTTATATGTACTTTGTGTTTCGAAGAGTTACAAACGGAATGACATAGTTTATATACCCTCCATAGAATGGTGGAGGGTATAAAAATCAAAGACCTAAAATGGTAAAGACTAGACAAAATGCCTTTTTAGCAAATGGCTTGTGTCTACAATGTATAGAGCAACAGCTCATGGCAGAGACATGTTAATATAAAAATCACAATTACAGAAACGAATAATAAATATTTAAAAAATTAAAAATTTTTGTTTCAAAATTCTATTCCATAGACCTTTCCAAAAATTCGCATATTGCCTTAGCGGTTGAAATCAGTTAACATTGGTAACTATGTTACCAATTTCACAGGGTTGCCATATTTTGACTCTGTCTTGTCCCATCTTTACACTTTTATCAAAGACCTAAAATGGTAAAGACTAGACAAAATGCATTTTGAGCAAATGGTTTGTGTCTACAATACATAGAGTAACAGCTCATGTCAGAGACATGTTAATATAAAAGTCGCAATTACAGAAACGAATAACAAATAAAAATTTGAAAAACAGAAAATTTTGGTGTTAAAAATTTATTCCATAGACCTTTCCAAAAATTTGCAAGCTGCCTTAGCGGTTTAAATGAGTTAACATTGCTGACATATGTTGTTATGATATCGTAACAGCAGAGGTATTTTCTCAGGGTTGCCATATTTTGACTCGGTCTTGTCCTATCTTTACACTTCTATGTCTTTGCTTCTATGTCTTTGTAAAAATGTTATCTTCGGAAACATGGGAAATTCGTATCGAAGGCATAAACCTCAAAAGCACTAAAACAATATCTTTAGAAAAAAGTTGAAATTAAATGACTTACAGCCTTGTTACTTTAGGGCCCTTTCTTTTAGTCCACATTTGTTATCCCCTTGTAAACGAAAAGAGAAACACAACCGAATAGTTTGGCTGTGGAATCAATTCTAGATCCTTCATCACTTGGTTGGGATGTACTTTCAATTCTGAATCCGGCTCGAAGGACCAAATGGGAATTGAAACTACAGACTAACCATTCGGTTGTATTTCTCTTCTCATTTACATTTGGTCCTTCGAGCCGGATTCAGAATTGAAACTAAACCCCAACCAAGCGATGAATGAATTTTTTTCAATGGCTTGTGAGCTGAACATATCGCAATATTCCATTCGGCAAATATTGAAAAATAAGTTCGGGGTAAAGCCATTGAAATTCCAAAAAGTGCAAGAACTTACATCGCAACAGAAAGAAAATAGACTCAAAAGAGCTAAAGAGTTGTTTCGCTTGGCCGAAAGTGGTGAACTTCTGAATTTGGTCTTCTCCGATGAGAAAAAATTCGTTGTCCAGCAGTTTGTAAACAAACAAAATGATCGTGTTTACTTGCCAAAGAGGTCAGCTGAAAATGCGCACCCTCAGTTAGCCACCAGAAATCAAGCGCCGGCCATGGTGATGGTGTGGGCCGATCGTCGCCATAACAGTCGATGGTCGCAGATTAAATGCCGAATATTATCGCGAAAATATTCTGGAGGGTGTATAAAAGACCTTGGGCATGCAAACATTTCGGTCGCAGACCTTGGACAGGACTCAGCACCTTCGCGCTCGGCACGCGTCACCCAAGATTGCTTACAAAATGAGGTTCTTCGCTTCATTTCCAGCGCACAATGGCTACCAAAATCTCCGGATACCAATCCGTTGGACTATTGTGTCTAGAATATTTTGGCAAGCAAGGTTGGCACTAAAAAATACCAAAGTGGCGCTTCGCCGGGAATGGGCCAAAATCCCGCAGAGCAACAATTGGGCATTGTGTGACGGTTTCATTGGCCATTTGAAGACCATAATTCGTGCCAAAGGTGAGCAATTCGAAAAAATCTAAACTTTTTCTAAAATTTTATATTATTTCCGACATATTTTTTACTTTCATTCAATAAAATTAAAAAAATGTAAAAATTATGGCGTTTGACTTTGTTGCAGTTTTTTTTATTCACCCTAAATTAATCTGTTGGAAAGATGTAATAACCAGCCATAAAGTACTAAAATTATTTAGTAGAAATCGGTTGTTGTATTACGAAATCTGGTAAAATGGGTGGCATCTTCGTTACCGCCGTCAACAAATAAGACGAGAGATGGTAACTCTGAGAAGAGGAAACAAAGAAGAGAGCAAATGTTAGTTGCTCGCGAAATCTTCAGAAATTAAATTCATTTTTTTTTGTTTTTTGAACTAATATTAAATAAAATAATTTTTAAAGTGTTGTTAAGACACCCGCTGTGTTTTAATTCATCAACAGTCCCAATAACTATTAATGGAAAAACGGTCTTTTTTTGGAGTAGTGATGAAAGCAAAGACCTAAAATGGTAAAGACTAGAGAAAATGCATTTTGAGCAAATGCAAATTCACAGGGTTGCCATATTTTGAGTCTATCTTGTTCTATCTTTACACTTCTATGGCTTTGTTGAAAGTCTCCCTTTAAACCATTTAAGTTCTTGTATTATTTCGATTTGTAACGCTTTAACAAAATATCTACAATTTGTAAACAATTTTTCTCTTTTATAATTATTTTTAATTTGTATTTTTTGTTTGTTTGTTTTCATAAAAGCACCAATTTTACATTAAGTGAAAACATATAAAATATAGTCAGTTTTAATTCAATTTATTTATACATGAAAAACAAAACATTTATTAACAATTTAAAATCCAATTTAAGATTCTGTTTTATAAGATGACATATAATTTTGTTTGTGTGTGTTTTATTTTTTTTGTTGGGTTTTAGTATTAATTTTTTTATGTCATTCAAATATTTTGACTATTATATAATTTCAAGTGCAATCGGTTTTCTTTGATGTTATATATGTATGTAGGTGTGTATGTATGTTTTGAGTTTTAATAGGGACCTGGTTACTAATGCTAATTGTTTTTTTTTTTAATAAATGTTATATTTTTGTTTGTTTCGCTCTATGTTTTTCTTGTGTCATTTGTTATTAAGTAATGATGAAAAATTTTGCTAACTAAAATTTATTTTGAATTAAATTCGATTTTCCATTTTTTTTGTTTGTTGTTATTATGAGTTTGTTTTTTTATATAATGTATATAAATATTTAACTCAATTATTTTTTCTTCATATATATAAGATGATTAGTGTTTTAAGTTCAATATATGTATGTGAGATGCATGTATGTATTTATATGAAATGATCTAGTACATAGATTTCATGTATGATTTTGAACACAATATGTGTGGTTTTCAGTTAAATGTCCAGTTATGTTATATGTATGTCCAAAACTCCCTTCAAAAGTTTCTTTAGATATATACAAATTTAACTTCTTTTTTTTAAGTGAAGCATTACACAAAAGGGAGAGGGCATAGTAATGGCTAGGTTAAAGGTTGAACTTAAATATTAAATATTTCCGAATTTGACGCACATTTTGGTGGTTTCAATTTTTATATCATTGAAATTTTTACACATTTTCGTTTGGTTTTGGGAAAATAATATTGGGTATATATAGGATATAAGTTAATTTTAACAAAATTATTTACAATTTTACAATAAAAAATCATGAAATTTAATTTGGAAATCATCGTATTGGGTGGTAACTGGCATTAAGTTATTTCAAGTCAAGCAAACGTGGATCTACCCTTATATGGAGGATATACGGAAACGTAGACCTGCATACGATTTTAACTACAATATTCAACGAAATTTTTTGAAATTTCGTATTTTATGTCCTAATAGGTACTGATGCCTGTGACAGAGAATACCTTCTTATATTCGGTATTTTTAATTCGCTTCAAGAGAATTGCTTTGTCCAGAAAGTATAGGAACGAAAAAAGTGGTAAAAATGTCAAAATTAAATGACAATCCCTAAAATCTACATTTCAGTCGATCAGAAGCTGGCCACCATTTTACTATTTTTTACTTGGGAAAATTTGCCTTGTTAAAGTAGTAAAATAGAATGCAAAATTTGTATGTAACCTCCTTATTTTTTATGAGGCAAACCTCAAACATATTTTCGTAGATTCACCGAGTTTTTGGAAAAAAATTATAAAATCTTGTATTTGGTAGGTAAATACAAGTCTGATTTTAAATAATTTGGTTTGTGTAATCGTATTGAATTTCTGATATAAACTCCATATTGTAATTTGTCCAAACTTCCTAAAACTTTTTCGATTTCTTGCTTCTTTTACTAGAAACCGGTTCCTGTACCCGAAAAACTGGTAATCCTGTAACCACATCTAGTTTTGACATTTTAACAACAGTACGACAGACGCAAATTTCAAAAGCATAACTCGACAGCTTGGCCAGTACAGGTCGCGTCAGAGAATGTGACAATCTTTTTGAGGGGACCAAGAAAACGTTCTTCTGTTCAAGCTAGAAAAGTTGAATAATCGATTATTTGTTTGGGCGCCATTCTTAAAAGTGAACAACATGCAGGTCGCATTTATTATCCGGCTGAGATGAAATTTCGCAAACCATATTTGTTTGGCCCAAGAACGAACCCTATTGAAATTGGTTATAATCGGATCAGATTTAGATATAGCTCCCATATATATCTACCACCGATTTCGGGCTAATTGTGCACCAAATGACCAATATAAGTCCAAATGACCTGAATTTTGCCACATCCAACCGAATTCAGTCTAGGAGCAAGTACATCAAATTTGGTGAAAATCGATTCAGATATAGCTATAGCTGTCATATATATGTTTCATCCGATTTGGTGTTTAAGTCCCTCACATTCGTAATATGCATTCGACAACAATAATATTTGATACCAGTTATCTTATAGAGCTCAGAACTACTTCTGTCAAATTTTATCACGATCGGTTCAGATTTGTATATAGCTTCCATAAATATCTTCAACCGATTTCGGGTTAATTGTGCACCAAATGGCCAATATCTGTCTACAAGTCCTAGGTTTTAGTACATCCGACCGAATTCAGTCTAGAAGCAAGTATATCAAATTTGGAGAAAATTAGTTCAGATATAGCTATAGCTCGGAAATGCCTTTTGCCAAATTTTATCTTGAACTGCTAAGATTTGAATAGAGCTCCCATATATATCCATAATTCCGATTTCAGGTTTATTGTGAAAATAATAGCTAATATCAGCCCAAATGGAGAGAATTTCGGGACGTACGTTTCCATTTTGTGGAACTTGGTTCCGATATATCTACTTTTTAATAGAATTCTTCTCGAAGTGATATAATCCACGCTATAGCAATGTTACTTGGTATAAAATATTAAAATGTCTCCGGCAAATTTAGTGAAAATCGATTCGGAATTGGATATACCTCCCCTCTGAAACCAAACTACAACTGCTCTATAGCCAAATGTTGATAGGTGGTATGATCTACTTCAAATAAATTCTTTTGTTAAGGCAGCTCTACTAAAAATGCATTGTGGTGTAGGGTATCATATAGCCGGCCCCGCCTGACTTTTGACTTTTTCTTAATGGTTTTTAACTTCTATCCTTTTTAGCCAAACTCAATTTGCTTTCCGTTTGGTGTCTGAAACGCCAAACTGCTTTTTCCAGTTAACCTCAATTCGAATGATTTTCAAAGTAAATATGATTAAAAAAAAAATGAAATGGTATATATATATATATATATATATATATTTTTGGTTTGTTAACTATAATTAGAAAATAGTGGCAGTAGGAGTGTTAGACGGTGTGATTTTTGTCTGAATACTAGAGATGTTGATGTTTGTCATAGATGCATTTATTAAAGTGCAAAAATATTGTTTTTGTTTTTTTTTTTTTTTGTTTTTTGTCATATCTCATCCCATCGTCATCATCTTAAATATATTGCCTCTACTTTTGTTTATAATTTGTTCTTGTTGTCTGTTTGCTTCTTTAAATACTTAACTATTAAATGCAAATGTGCTGTATTTTATTCGTTATATTTGTTTAATTTTCTTTTTTGTTTTGCAGTATGTTTTCATCTTTACCTTCTTTTTGGTTTTATTTTTCTTCTATTTTTTTGTTTTGTTTTTTTGTAAATCTTAAAACTTTTATGGTAATTTCGTTAATTTGTTTTTAATTTTCTATGTCGTTTGTGTGTACGTGTGTGTGTGTTATTTGTGTAATTTTTATATATCTGTTTTTTTTTCCTTCTTATTTATTTTATTAATATTGTGTTTTGTTTTTTTGTTTTTTTTTACTTTTTTTCTAGGTTACTTTACTACATTTTTCCGTACCATAAAACACTTTAAAGGCATTTTTTATATCAGACTCTTGCTTTATTTATTTATGTTGTTTTTTTTTGAAATGGTTTTTGTTGTTGTCTTGAATATAAATAAATTGCAGTATATGTTGTTGTTGTAATGAATGTGTGTGTTTTTATTGTTGTCTAATGGCGGCTGTTTGATGAATGGAAATGCTGGAAAATGATGTTTTGACAGATTAAAATTCCTATAATTGAACACATAATTCTTTTTGGGCTTGGAAATATAAAATGCCAAGATTGAGATTAAGGAACACACAAACAAATGTTATCTGGTAAATCAGGGCAGTTTTTATGTATTTCAAATGGCGACTTCTTTCTTTCATAATGCATATGGCAGTTTTTAACTTTCTAATGGCAGTATTATTGGACTTTGTTACCATATTGGACTGTTTTGTAAGAGTTTATTGTTAAAACAGTTTAAAATTTTATAAAATAATGTATATTTATTAATTTAAAAACGTGTAAAAGGAAATTAAACTAATCTAATTGTACAATAAATCGTATTAAATGAGTCGTATGTGTCTTCTTCAGGGATTTCAAATAACAGCCTAAAAGTATGCTTTGAATTTGAGTAAAACATGCAACAGGGTGTTTACAACGACAGTAGTTTAATGACAATGTTAAAAAAAGTAGAAACCATTGAAAGGAAGCAGTAAAATTAAAAGGAAAATAGAAAAAAATGTAGAAAAATATTAAAATATATCATAAAATAATAAATTAGAGGAAAACTTATTTAAAGACAAAGAAATAGTTAAAAGTTTAAGAAACACTTTTGGGTTGATTTTTTCATAATTTTATTTTTCGGAGTTTAGATTTTTATGCTTTAGAAACTATTGAAAGGAAGCATTAAAATAAAAAGGAAAATAGAACAAATATAGAAAAAGATTGTAAAATAATAAAATTTATTGCAAAATTATATCTTATAAAATAATCAATTAAAAAACTCATATTTAAAGACAAAGAAAATGTTAAAAGTTTAAGAGCCACTTTTGGTTATATTTTCCATAATTTTAATTCGAAGGATAGATTTTTATGCTTAAGCTTTTCAAATGTCCAATTAAGAATTAAAGATTGAATTTTGATTCGAAATTTTCAGTGGCCATCAATGTAATTGGATAACAATTTCAAAATTGCATTTATTGGGCTCTTCCGATTAAGTTCCCTTTAATTGTGTCCTACAATACAATACCCCGTTCGGTGATAAGAGATTAATTCTAAATAATGAAATGGACATCGAATATCATCATTTTTAAAAGGGATACATACTTTTTTGGGTTTGGTTCCTCTTCTATTGAGCTTATGATCTCGTCACTTGGGTAAAAAAAGTTTTTGTCATAGGAGTTATTTTTAAAACAAATCCTGGGGAGAATATCCGAGACAAAAAACAAGGTAACTGATGAGGATTGGTGGCTCTTTCCAAAACCTAGGTATTCCCTGCCTTACCCCCTGGTAAACATTATCATCGTTCTCCACTAATAAACAAACATAGTTTTTATAAAAAACAACAATAATGGGATTAAGCCTGACTATTTTGCAACAACAAGATACTTTTTTTAATGAGACCGTAAATTTTTCCTGGAAGGTTCCATTTTATATAATTGAGTCACTATTCTGCATTTATATACAATTTTACTTTCGCATATCCTGATATCCATGGTAGTATAAATCTGCTATGAAGATGGAATAGCTCGGTATACTATTTCTCGGAAATAAGCGTTAGTTCTCGGATTTATTCATTTTAAAAATTTGCCATGAAAACATTGAAATATTAAAAAAAGTTTAAATTATTAGCATTATTTGTACCTACAGGGTGAGATAAAAAAAACTGCAACAAACTTCAGACTGCTGTCATTTCTTAGCCACTCGTCCGGCAGCTGTTGAAATTATTCCAGTGACAGCTCATTATATTGTTTACAAGCGTACAAAAGCATTTTGGTGAGAATTTACGAGAAAAAAGTTATTCGTGATCTAATTTAAGCGCGATAGTGTGATTTCTTTATATTTGGCTGGAAAACCACAAGTGGCTATCGTTAGAGCACTCCAGCATTTAAATGTGAATAAATCTTTTTTGTCTCGTACCATCGCTCGTTACCGTGATACAGGTAGGGTAGCCCGACATGAAGGAAGTGGACGGAAGAAAACAGCAACTTCAGCAGAAATGGTTCGAAAAGTAAAGAAGCGACTTCATCGAAACCGCGTCGCAGCGTCCAAAAAATGGCTCGTGAGCAGAACATATCGCAATATTCCATTCGGCAAATATTGAAAAATGAGCTCGGGTGAAGCAATTGAAAATATAAAAAAAAATTCAAGAACTTACCCCGCAACAGAAAGAAAATAGACTCACAAGAGCTAAAGAGTTGCTTTACTTGGCCGAAAGTGGTGAACTGCCGAATTTGGTTTTCTCCGATGAGAAAACATTCGTTGTCCAGCAGTTTGTAAACAAACAAAATGATCGTGTTTACTTGCCAAAGAGGTCAGCTGAAAATGTGCACCTTCAGTTGGCCATGGTGATGGTGTGGGCCGCCATAACTGCCGATGGTCGCTCTCCGTTCGTATTAATCGACCGTGTCATCAGAATAAATGCCGAATATTATCGCGAAAATATTCTGGATGGTGTATTAAAGCCTTGGACACGCAAACATTTTGGCCGCAGATCTTGAACATTCCAGCAGGCCTCAGCGCCATCGCACTCAGCACGCGACATCCAAGAATGGTTACAAAATGGACTATTGTGTCTGGAGTATTTTGGAAAGCAAGGTTGGCACTAAAAAACACCAAAGTGTCGATCACCTCAAGCAAGCGCTTCGCCGGGAATGGGCCAAAATACCGCAGAGCAACATTCGGGCAACGTGTGACGGTTTCATTGGTCGTTTGAGGGCCATAATTCGTGGCAAAGGTGACCAATTCGCACAAATCTAAACGTATTCCAAAAATTTGATGCTATTTCCGACATTTTTTGCTTTCATTTGATAAAATTAAAAAAAAAAATTAAAAATTGTGGCGTTTTCCCTTGTTGCAGTTTTTTTATCTCACCCTGTATTATAAATAAGTTTCCAAAGTAAAAAATATTACATTTTCGAATAGTGTTGGCGTTCTTTGCAGTTTTTTCATTATTTCCAAATAGTCAACATTCGGCCTTAGTACGGTTGTCGCCGTCGTCGCAAAATGAAGTCGATTTTTGAGAATATCTGTCGCCGTAAAAAATTGTGACGACATTGTATTTTTTAGTCGAAGTTGATATTGTAACCATTTTGAATTTTATATTTGACCATAAAAATAACAACAGCAAAATAATTTGAAATGTTGGTTTCCGAATTGAGAAAACAACATGTTTGGCAAAAGGGTTTACCAAAGGTCATATTTCAGCTAATTTTAAATCATATTGGGAATCCCTTGCTACAAAATTAAATGTAAACGGACCTCTGATTAAAGACTCCGATGACTGGAAAAAATTATGTTAAAATTAAAATTATTTTAATATGTTTTCATTAGTTAGTTTTCTAAAGTTCTTCTAGGTTTGAAAAGATTTAAAATTTAAACTAAAAAAATGTGCACAATCAGGGTGAAGGCAGCAAATGACTATGTCGCTTTGGGAGGAGTCCTTCCCGAATGTAATGCAGTTTCAAAAGTTACTGAATCCAGCAGGTCGTGCACATGGAGTAGAAAATACGAAAAACATAAGTGTAACAGACGTTATACATCATGAAAATGAGCCAGTGGACAATGCTGATGACGAGACTGATGTAACTGCTATTGAAGCTTCTCGATCGCCCAGAAAAAAAAAATGGTTAAAAGTCATCCAGAAAGAAGAAACTATTGAACTCTTGAAAGAACAGTATAAACTTTTGGAACAACAGGCAATTTTTTTATTTTTATTTATTATATATATTTATATTTATTTTTTTTTTTTTGGTCAATAACAAGGGAGTGTTGTCAACGTTTTTTTTTTTTTTCAATTGTTGCCAACTTTTATTTTAAACTGTCATTGTCGCTTCTCTGCCATACCGTAATGCCATTTTTAAATCAAAGCGATGGCAAGGGCGAATTCCATATAAATTCGACGACGACTATTGATACGACAACCGTAACTGGACGATTATATAGAAACGATAACCGTAATTGGGCCGATTTATAATATAGAAACGATTTTATTTTATATTTTTTGTCAATAACAAGGGAGTGTTGCCAACATTTTTTAATTGTTGCCAACTTTCATTTTGAACTGTCGATGTCGCTTCTAGGCCTTACGTAATACTATTAAATCAAAGTTACGGCAAGGGCGACTTCCACATAAAGTCGACGACGACTATAGATACGACAACCGTAACTGGCCGATTATATAGAAACGATAACCGTAATTGGGCCGATTTTTAATATAGAAACGATATTATTTTATTTTATCTTTTTTTGTCAATAACAAGGGAGTGTTGCCAACATTTTTTAATTGTTGCCAACTTTTATTTTAAACTGTCGATGTCGCTTCTAGGCCTTACGTAATACTATTAAATCAAAGTTACGGCAAGGGCGACTTCCACATAAAGTCGACGACGACTATAGATAATTGGGCCGATTAATTCCAGTGATGTCTGATCATTTTTTTTATAAAAAAAGTATTCATGGTTTGGTTTACCAAAAATAATTTTGGATCAGACTCGTATGCTCGCCAGTCCCCTTAGTTTAGTATTTATTTGTCATATTCTCCTCAAGAGTCATTTCAAATAAGCCCCTTCATCAACACCGAAATAAAATCTGACCCTTTGGCAATATAATTACAATCCTCTGTTCATTAAAAAAAATATTTCTATTTTGCAATTTTAATAAAATAAACAAATTAAAAATAATAAAAAAAATCAGGTAAAGTTTTTTTTTTGTTGAACACTTTTTTATTTTTAAATTTTGGGGATTTCTTTTCAACTCTTTCTTTTTAGAATTGTTTATTTTTTTTGTTTGTTTTAGTTTTGATGCAGTTGTTGTTGTGAAGAAAATTCCATTTGGGGATTGGCATAAAGAAGCTTTTTTCTTGTTTTTGTTCTTGTGTTTGTTGTGAATATGAAATTATTGTGTATACGATGATGCTTGAAATTAAATTTATAGTTATTTATGTAAATGATGATTAATTATAACAATTAAAAAACACAGAAAAAATACACATACATATAGTTTGTTTTCATTTAATAATAATTCTTCTTTGCAAGTAAAAGAACGAAAAAAAACAAAAAATAAAAAAACAAATGTTTAAGCTAAAAAAATTGTAATTTTAATAATATAAAAATATTATTTGGGATTTTTTTCATGTTTTACAGAGAAACAAATGTTGTTTTTATTATTTAATAAAATATAAAATATTTTCTTTTTGTATATAGCAATAATTAATTAATAGGTTTTGTTTTTAACTTAATAAAACTTAGTATTTAAGCAAAAAAAAAAAACGACATTAAGCTACAAAAAAGTCCATAATTTTGTATAGTGTTGTTACATTTTGACTTATTATTAATAATAGTAATAATAATAATAAAAATAATATAAACAAAACAAAAAATAGTAAATGTTGTTTTTATTATTTTCTGTTTTTTTTCCTTCATAATGATTGACCTTAGCCTAAAACAGACATAAAGAAAGTAAAATATATTTATAAAAAAAATCATCTTTGTTACAAATTTAAAAACAATAATAGTTTTTTCCTTTTTTTTCATTCTTATAATAAATGACTTAATGGCTATAAAAAAATACAAATTGCTTATAAATTGTTTAACTTTATAAACAGAAAAAAATGTATATTCTTTGTTTTAAATCTTTATATTTAATAAAATAAGCAAAGCGAAACAAATAATTATAATTTTGTGTGTGTGTGTGTTTTTCTTTTAAATATAAAAACAAGGTGGGAGTGGGTAACAACAAAGGGGAGTTATTCTTTTAAACAAATGGGAAAAGGGGTTGCTTAAGCCACTTTTATTTATGTATATATGTATATATATATAATTATTGTTTCTCTATAAAATAATAAAAACTTAGGAAAAAAGGTTTTCTCTTTTTTGTTTTTGTTGTGTCTAAAACTAATTAGGTTTATGTTTTAAAAAATATATATATGGTTTTCAGTCCTCAGGTAACAATGTCTCAAAAACAACAACGGTAACAGCTGTGGGTGTGTTGGTATTGCTGGCAATAGTAGTGGATGATGTTGGCGTGGCTGATGAGGGGTTGCTGGTTTTGGAATTCATTTGTTTCAAAACTGTGCTGCCCGTTAGGGGCTGGCTCAGGGTGGCCTTTAAAATGTTGCTATTAAAATTCGAACTCTTTGGGGCCTTGGAGGTTTTATTTAAGTTCAAGCAAGGACTAGCAGGAATGGGGGTAGTGCTCAATGCGGTGGATGATGATGATAGAGAAGTTGGTATTGTGGCCAAAGTTTTAGATGCTGTAATGGTAGATGCGGTTTGTGCCATGCTCATTGGTTTACCAAGAGATGGCACGGCAGTCCTTAACAGTCCTCCCATAGAACAGGAGGTAGCTGTTTGTAATGAAGATGCAAATGTTGTGCTATTAGAGGAGGAATTGGAGGAGGAGGGAGGTGGGGTGGCAAAACATGTGGGCCGGGATTTAAGATCCTCCTTTTGGGCCACATCTTCTGTTTGGGTCTGGCTGGTGACCAGTTGAGGTTTGATGCAGGGGATTTTAATGGATGTTTGTAGACTACTATTGCTCGCGTTGTTGCTGTTGCTGTTGCTGCTGCTGTTGTTTTGTTGTTGAACACTGTTGCTGTTGGTATTGTGATTAGTTTTTTGTATTATAGAAGAAGCCGCCTGATTGTTGTTGTTGTTGTTATTATTACTCATCTTAGTGTTGTTATCAATTATAGATAAATTAATGTTGTTGTTGTTGCTGCTGTTTTTCATATTAGAACCTAAAAAACTAGTTAAATTATTATGATTTGTTGTAATTGCAGTAGATGGTGTTGGTGTTGATGCCGTGGCTGCTGATGTTGATGAAATATTTAAGGTGGCCAAACCAGTAGCCATAGCTGCAGTTGTGGGCATACAACTACTATTGGCTGGTATTACTGTTGTTGCTGCCGCTGCTGCTGCAGTAGTTAGAGGCGTCAATGAAATGCTGTTGCTGGAGGCAGTGGTGTTTGGTAGAGAAGTTACATTGGCAAAATTCAATTTCTTAAAAGGCAGGGTACACATTTTCCGGGGCGCCACTTGGGGCACAACTAAAATATGCTTAGCTGCGGATGCGGATAAGTCTTGTTGCTGTTGTTGCTGCTGCTGCTGTTGTTGTTTTTGTTGTTCACGTTGTGTTGTTATTTCGCTAAGGGTTGCCAATGTAACTGCAGTCTTTAGAACTTGATCGGGTGTACGAACATGTAAAGTTTTAGCTGATGCCAATGACGGCGATGATGATAATGATGATGACATTGTGGATGCTGTTGAGACCGTAGACGTTGCTAATTGTAATGATGAGGCAACATTTAATGTTGCTGGACGTTTGGACATCAATGCTGTTTGTAAAATTGATGTGTAAGTTGTTGTTGCTGGTGGTGGGGGTGGTGGCCCAGAAGTATCTGTTTCCATTTCCTCCTCCATTGCTGTTGCCTTGGCCAAACACAGCAACGATTCCCTTTGTTGTTGTTGCTGCTGGTGTTTTGGATTTGGAGATTTCTCCCGCTCTCCCTCAGCATCATCGTTATATAAAAGTCTTTTATTTTCTTCACTATAATAGGCATAGGATTTCAGTAGAACATTCGGTGCCAGATGTGTCGTAGGAGATTTTGCTGACACCGTCTTACTCGTTCCCATATCTCTTAAATCCTGCGCCGGCGGCATACGAGCTATTTGCTCGGCTGCTGCCGTTAAAGTTGCCAAGGTATTGGCTGCCCCTGTTAACAGAGAAGTCTTTAAAATCGATGTTGGTTCCAACAACTGAGGCACTGGTTTCAAATGCACCGCATTACTTTCGTCTGTTTCCATTTTTTCCATCACATTATCTCCCTCTTCTTCGTCATTTTCTGCCGCTTCGCTTGTATCCATCATCTCATATTCATCATAATCTCTTTCGATTTTAATCTGTGGCATTTCCACAATGGGCAAACATTTGAATTGATACTCTTTATTCGTCTCTGGCAAAGTAGGACCTTGCGTCGATGCTTGCGTTTCATTTCGTAGCCGTTTTGTTTCGGCATTAAGCTCTGGTTCCCGGTTTTCATTGTGTTCATTTGTTCTTGTTGTTGTTGTTGCTGTTGTTGTCGGTATAATGGAATAAGGCGGTTTTTGCTCGGCAATTGTCAATAGACCACGTTGAAGCATTTGCTACCTTATACTGGCGGAGTTCAGAACAAATGGAACGTAGAACATCTTACTTTCCAATAATAGACTAGCAGCAGCTTGGATCTGGAAATATTAAAAAGAAAAAAAAAAACAATTAAAATGGGATCAAGAAAGTAAAAAATGTCTGTTATTTATAACAGTTATTTTATAAGTGTTATACTGGAGAAATATTGTTATATTCTTCTTCTTTACATTATTTTAATAGAGAGCTCAATATGCCAGATTAATACATTAGATGTATAACAGTTAATAGTAAGTGTTATACCGACGTAAACTCCTATTATCCTAAACAAATAAAAAAGCTGCTACGTTCGGCCGGGTTGAATTTTTAATACCCTCCACCATTTGGAGGGAACTTGAAAATTTTCATAAAATTTCCGGAAACTACCACTTAGATGAAAACTGTTATATGGAGACTATACGAAGACGCGGGCTATACGAATACGTGGACTAGCATAGACAATTTTCTGTCAAAGGCTGTAGTACCCATTACGAACTTAAAATACGAAATCTGAAATAATTCCGGTAAATAATAATCATCAAAATACCGAATATCGGGAGGTATTGTTATATGGGGGCTATACGAAGACGTGGACCTGCATACAAATATATTTTTGCACAGGCTGTAGCACCCGTAACCAACTTCGAATACGAAATTTGAAACAATTCCGGTAAATAATGTCGCTGTAATCATGAAAATGCCGAAAATCGGGAGGTACCGTTACATGGAGACTATGCGAAGAAGTGGACCTATTTACGAAATTTTTTGTCATAGGCTATAGTACCTATTACGAGCTTCAGGTACCAAATTTGAAATAATTCCGGTAAATAATGTCGCTGAAATCAACAAAATACCGAATATCGACACCTACCGTTAAATGGGGGCTATGCGACGACCTGGACCTACATACAAAAAATTTTGTCGTAGGATTTAATAAACATTACGAACCTTAAATATGAAATTTGAAATAATTCCGGTAAATAATGTCGCTAAAATCATCAAAATACCGAATATCGGGAGCTACCGTTATATGGGGGCTATACGAAGACGTGAACCCACATACAAAAATTTTTGTCACAGGCTGTAGTACCCATTACGAACTTCAAACACCAAATTTGAAACGATTCCGGTGAATAATGTCGCTAAAATCATCAAAATACCGAATATCGGGAGGTACTGTTATATGGGGGCTATACGAAGACGTGGACTTGCAAGAACAATTTTCTTTTTCAGGCTGTAGTATCCATTTCGAAATTCAAATACCAAATTTAAAATAATTCCGGTAAATAATGTCTCTGAAATCATGAAAATACCGAATATCGGGAGGTACCGTTATATGGAGACTACACGAAGACGTGGACGTGCAAGAAAAATTTTCTGTCTTAGGCTGTAGTACCCATTACGAATTTTAAATATGAAATATCAAATAATTCCGGTAAATAATGTCTCTGAAATCAGGAAAATACCGAATATCGGAAGGTATCTTTATGTGGGGGCTACACGAAGACGTGGACCTGCATACGAAATTTTTTTCCAAAGGTTGTAGTAACCATTAAGATCTCCCAATACGACAATTGAAACAATTTCGTTAAATAATGTCGCTAAAATCATCAAAATACCGAATATAGGGAGTACCGTCATATGGGGGCTATTCGAATACGTGGACTAGCACAGACAATTTTCAGCCATAGGATGTAGTACCTATTACGAACTTTAAATACGAAAATTGAAATAATAAATAATGCCGCTAAAATCATGAAAATACCGAATATCGGAAGGTATCGTTATATGCAGACTATACGAAGACGTGGACCTGCAGAGACAATTTTCTACCATAGGTTGTAGTACCCATTGCGAACCTCAAATACCAAATTTGAAATAATTCCGGTAAATAATGTCTCTGAAATCATGAAAATACCGAATATAAAGAGGTACCATTACATGGGGGCTATACGAAGACGTGGACCTGCAAGAAAAATTTTCTGTCTTAGGCTGTAGTACCCATTGCGAACCTCAAATACCAAATTTGAAATAATTCCGGTAAATAATGTCGCTAAAATCATCAGAATACCGAATATCGGGAGGTACCGTTATATGGAGAATATACGAAGACGTGGACCTGCAGAGACAATTTCCTGTCATAGGCTGTAGTACCCATTATGAATTTCAAATACCAAATTTGAAATTATTCCGGTAAATAATGTCTCTGAAATCATGAAAATACCGAATGTCGAGACGTACCGTTATATGGGGGCTATACGAAAACGTGGATCTACATGGCTCATTCAAGAGCTTAACCTGCTTACTGGTAAGCTATGCATGTGCGCAAAATCTTAGCCTTCTATTCCAATTCGTTCGAAAGATAGCGTGGTTACAACAGACAGACGGATAGACAGACGGACATCGCTAGATCGTCCTAGAATTATCCAGATCGCTATCCAGAATATATATACTTTGTAGGGTCTATTATAAATATTTCGAGGAGGGTATAAAAACCAAAACATTTAGCCTTAGCTATATTTCTCTTTGTAACATTTAACCTACTCCATTAATCTGGCATATTTCTCTCTCTCTCTCTCTCCGATCATATCGTATTACTCACCTCTGGTATATGAGACAACAACTCATTAAGGCGGGCTTGTGGATTCTGGGGCGATGAATGCTGTAAAAATGTACGCAATACTTGTATATAACGTTCCTGTATACTTTCCAATTCCACTTCTGCTAAAGTCATGAACGGCCACAGAAAATATATAAAAAAGAGAAATAGATTAATAAAATGTTGCTGCCGCTCTCTCTCACTCTCTCTCTCTCTCTCTGTCTATCTTACGGTCACAACTTACCTTTGTTCAGCAATATGTAGACCTTGAGGCAAACATATTCCTCCATTTTCAATTTGATTCGTCTAAACATTATCGTTATCTGCGTCATTTTATCCACCATATGACCCACATCCAATTTCAGCTGTTCCATGGCAATGGGCTGGCCCATCAGAGTGGTCAGACACGTTTGCAACGTGCTCAAATGGGCATTGACTTCGGCCACAAATTCGGGATCGTCTTTGTGTACTAAGGCAGGATGTGCGGTTATGTGCGGAGGTGATGTCGACGAGGCATGATTATTGTGATTGTGTTGTGTGGGCGAAGAGGAGGACGACGATGCTGAGGAATTCGATGATGCCGAACTACTGCTAGCCGAGGTGTTTGAATGGGCCGACGACGACGATGTTGTGTTTGCGGCCGCATTCGTGTGACGTTTGCCGTGCAACGCCTGATAGGCTGCTGTGGTCAGTATGAGAATCTCGTGCCATTTGTCGGTCAAAAGTTTGGTATGTATCTCGACTGGTATCTCCAGATAGAAGGGTAACTTTTTCGTCCACGACACCAGTTTGTGAACAATGGAGTCACCAATGTTGCAGAGCTTTTCGCTTATCTCAGACTTATCCTCCAAGAATTCGGAGAAGTGCGGCAGTGTGGCAATATCTTCCATGGCGTCACAGTCTATCAGAGTTTGGATCATGGACAGAGAATGCTCATATGAGATCTGGCGATCTTTGGAGGAGCTAACCGCTGAATCGAGCCGATGCCGCAGGTGAACAATCTCGCTAGGATTTGTGAGGGCAGTCTTTAGTATGGTTCCATTTACCAAATGCGAGGGTATTTTCATGGCAGTCTCTTGGGGCGTGGCAGGTCGTTGTGAAGCTGCTGAAGGCTGGTGGCCGGCGCCGGACATGTGGGGCGGCCCGGTCACAACAGAGGCAGAATGGCCGCCAGAATGATGATGTGATGTCTGCTGCTGGCCGGCATTGGCAAGCGGACTGTGCAGCGGACCACCGGGACCAGTCGCTGAGCCGTGCAGTGGATGGTGGGGCGATGACAAATGTGACGGAGGTGCTTGCTGCTGCTGTTGCTGCTGGGGTGGTGGTCCCAAGGCTGGCGATTGTTGTTGGCCTGGATGGTGCGGTGAATGCAAGGCCTGCTGTTCCTTGGACAGGAACATCGGCTTCATTTCACCGAGTAATTTGGTTTGTTGCTGGTGGGCTGCCGCCGCCACTGCGGCTGCGAATTGTTGCTGCTGCAATT
Organism: Musca domestica; assembly: GCF_030504385.1. Taxonomy (NCBI): domain Eukaryota; kingdom Metazoa; phylum Arthropoda; class Insecta; order Diptera; family Muscidae; genus Musca; species Musca domestica. The sequence continues at coordinate 13,951,229 of NW_026712172.1, forward strand.
GCTGCTGCTGTTGCTGTGGCATAAAGAGATGAGTCTGATGATGGTGATGATGCGGAGATAGTTGCGGCTGATGATGTCCCTGCTGTTGGTGCAGGGGTGAATGTTGTTGGGATTGTTGTTGTTGCTGCTGCTGTTTGTTCTTTTTATGTTTCTTGTATTTGACCTTGTAAAGGTTATAGACTGCACCGCTGTTGCGACCGCCGGGCATGCGATCCTCGCGAACAGCTGGAAAGGAGAGAGAGAGATAGAAACATTAAATTTTGCTTTGTAGAGTGAGACGTGTGACGGTAGAGTTTTGCTTACCTTGCAGAACCATGCCTTGTTCAATGCATTTCTTGAAACGGCAATACTGACAACGGTTACGTTGAGCTTTGGTTATTTCACAGGTGCCATCTGCCACGCAGGTGTAGACCCGGCGATTTTGCACCGTGCGTTTGAAGAAACCTTTGCACCTGGACGAACACGAAGTGGGAGAGAGAATTGCTTATTAATACTCCTTAGGGAAATCTTCTTGTTCTTTACTTACCCTTCACATGTTATAATACCATAGTGCAAGCCCGTTGCCTTATCCTCACATATCATACACACCAGGGGCTGGTCATCCTCATCCGTTGGCTCGTGGGGGTTGTCCAAACCCCGTCCCAAGCCGGTGGTATTTGAGCTGCCACCACTACCCCAAGGCTGCTGGGCTGCACTTAGGTTAAGGGCATGCAGTTGACCCGGCGGCAATTGGGAATAGTCGCCGGCCCACAGACGTTCCATGTTCAGAGCATGAGGCGTACGAAATGCATGTGGCGGCCGTGGCCGATTATCTTGAATGCGTGTCTGGCCCAGAGAGAGCAGCAGCTGGGCTGCCTCTTCATTGTTTTGCGGCGAAGGTCCTGGCGTATGCGTTGGTGTTAGAGATCCGGCTGATGGGGAGGAGGCTGTGTTCAGCGATGATTGTGATGAATGGTGTGACTGAGACTGCAGTGATGATGGCGGTCCACCGCCACCTCCCATTTGCTGATGCGTTAGATGATGCTGACCATGGTGATGTGAGTTGGGCGACTGACTCGCCGATCCTGCCGATGACGATGGAGCCGCTGGCTCATAGCCCCAGACCATGGTCCGGACACCACAACTTTCACCCATTATAACGGTTGGTGTGCCGCGCGGGGGAGTTTGTGATGGTGTCTGGGGGGACAGTTGTGACGTTGAGGAGGCCGACGACGAAGAATGATGCGGTGAGGGCGATTGTCCAGGCCCTCCCGGCCGTATGCTGCCCATGGGACCACCAATCACCTCCGGTTTCACACCATTTATGCGGGCATTCGATACCCAGACCATGCGCTGGGCTGCTGCTGCTGCCACTGCTGCAGCTCCAGGCTGCATTAGCTGAGGCAAACCTGCAGCCGCCGCTGCTGCCGCCGCCACCTGTTGCTGGACTTCGTTTTTGACACGAAATAAAATGGCTGCATCACGATTTGGATGTCTCAGCGATTGCAGAGAAGCTGGGTGCATCAGGGCCTGGGCCATATTGCCCAAGGCTTGAGGAGGCAGTTGGGGTGGTGGAGGACCCTGCTGTGGCGACGACTGTTGATTGGGCGATGCCTGTTGCATAAAATGCGGTGAGTGGTGTCGCTGGGGACCGCCATTGCCTCCATTGCCAAAGCCCGTTATATGGTTCTGCATGGCGGAGGGTTCCTTTTTGATGCGCATATGCTGGGCCGCCACATTCTGTTGCTGCTGCTGCTGGTGCTGTTGCATCAGATGCTGTTGTGGTGACTTGGAGGATGAGTGTCTTGAGCTGGGCGACATCGAGGCACTGGGCGACATCTCCCGTGTGGCTGGATTGTTTTGTCTGGACATGGCAGCGGCCTGTTGCAACAACTGCAGCTGCTGTTGTTGCGTCAGATGTTGCATGGACTGCGTCAGTAGGTGATGATGTTGTGGAGGAAACTGTAAATCATGAGGCGGACTATTTTTTCTCAGCTGCGGCTGGGTCAGCTGCTGATGCAGGTGATGTGTTGTGACAATGGGAGGAGGGGGATTTTGTTGTTGCTGCTGCTGTTGCTGATGATGATGCTGCTGTTGCTGCAGCAGACTGCTTGGTGTATTGTGAGAGGAGGCATTAGGATTACCAGGCAGTGGTGAGGGCGACAGCGTTGTGGTCGATGCACTAACAGCTGCGGAATATGGCGAATGTGGTGGTTGTGGCGGTTGGGGTTCAGACTTAATACGTGATGGTGTCACCAAGACGGTGACATGCTGTTGAGACTGTGTGGGTGTTTTACAACCCTGCTGCTGCTGCTGTTGTTGTTGTTGTTGCTGCTGATGGTAGGCCAGCATTCGAGTTGGCGATGCCAATATGCGTTCCTCCTTCACCGAACGTATAACACTCATACTGCTGTTGGGGTTTGTGCTGCCGCCACTGTGCATGCCATTGGCAGACATCAGCAGTGATGAACTGCTTGTTGTTGTTGTTGTCGTTGGCTTATCATCCATGGAATCGGGTGAGGCTCGACTACTGCCACCACCATTACTGGTACTGCTACTGGCATTGCCATTATTGTGAGGCGGTGTGGGTGTGGCCCGATTACTGGAGGGCGTCCTTCGTTCCGCACTATCCGCAGCTGCCATTTCTGTGCTCATGGGCGGTGATGTTCGAACGGGAGCAGGTGGTGTCATCATATTGCTGGCGGCCGTAGACGAGGCCGACATGCCACACGATGAATGGATTTCAGTCTGTTCTTGACGTTGTTGTTGCTGCTGCTGCTGCTGTTGCAATTGTTGCTGTAGCTGTTCATTTTTAACAGCAACGACCGCCGCAACAGCTTTTGCTGTTGCCACCACAACCTCGGCAGCAACTTGATGCTGAGGCAAGGCAGAGCTCGAACAGGTGGCAGGTGTTGTACTGGTGGTTGAGGTTAGAGTTGTGGTGGCAGTCAGTGTTACCAATGACATGGAGGCGGCCACGCTGCTACCAACTCCACCGCCACCACCACCCCCTCCCGAATCACACATTTTGGGTGACATGGGCGCCAAAAGATCCGGTGATGAGGTTGAGGTATCTGCTACTGATTCACCATCACTGCTGCATCTTGAATCGATTTTACGTCGTTTCAGTTTTAGATCCTGAAAAAGGCTCATTTTATCGAGCTCGCTGTAGGGGCCACGGCTCAGTGTCATAATTCCTGGAAAAAAAGAGAAGAAGAGCGGAAATGTTAATGGGGCATAAAATCAAGACAAAGTTTTTGTAAAGAATTGGTTTTCAATGGGGAGGAATGAAAAAATGAAGCGTATATAAATATATATAGGTATGTTAGTAATAGTTTATTATTTTTCAAACTGTGGCTAATGCGGATAATGACGCCAAAATTGAGATCCCCCTATTTTCGGTATTTTGATGATTCTAGCGACATTATTCATCGGAATTGTTTCATATTTGGTATTTGAAGTTCGATACGAATATTATGACCTATGACAGAAAATTGTCTGTGCAGGTCCACGTCTTCGTATAGCCTCCATATAACGGTACCTCCCGATATTCGGTATTTTGAGGATTTTAGCGACATTATTTACCGGAATTATTTCAAATTTGTTATTTGAAGTTCGCAATGGATACTATAGACTATGACAGAAAATTATGCGTGCAGGTCCACGTCTTCGTATAGCCTCCATATAACGGTACCTCCCGATATTCGGTATTTTGAGGATTTTAGCGACATTATTTACCGGAATTATTTTAAATTTGTTATTTGAAGTTCGCAATGGATACTATAGACTATGACAGAAAATTATCCGTGCAGGTCCACGTCTTCGTATAGCCTCCATATAACGGTACCTCCCGATATTCGGTATTTTGCTGATTTTAGCCACATTATCCACCGGAATTTTTTCAAATTTGTTATTTGAAGTTCGCAATGGATACTATAGACTATGACAGAAAATTATGCGTGCAGGTCCACGTCTTCGTATAGCCTCCATATAACGGTACCTCCCGATATTCGGTATTTTGATGATTTTAGCGACAATATTCACCAGAATTGTTTCAAATTTGGTATTTGAAGTTCGTAATGGATAATACAGTCTAACACAGAAAATTGTCTAGGCAGGTCCATGTCTTCGTATAGCCTCCATATAGCGGTACCTCCCCATTATCGGTACTTTGTTGTTTTTAGCGACATTATTCACCGGAATTGTTTCAAATTTGGTATTTGAAGTTCGTAATGGATACTATAGCCTATGAGAGAAAATCGTCCGTGCACGTCTTCGTATAGCCCCAATATAACGGTATCTCCCCATATTCGGTATTTTGATGATTTTAGCGACATTATTCATCGGAACTGTTCCAAATTTGTTATCTGAAGTTCGTAATATATACTAAAGCCTATGACAGAAAATTGTTTAGGCAAGTCCACGTCTTCGTATAGCCCCAATATAACGGTACCTCCCGATATTCGGTTTTTTGATGATTTTAGCGGCATTATTCACCGGAATTATTTCACATTTGGTATTTGAAGTTCGTAATTGATACTACAGCCTATGACAGAAAATTTTCTTTCCAGGTCCAAATCTTCGTATAGCCCCCATATAATGGTACCTCCCGATATTCGGTATTTTGATGATTTTAGCGACATTATTCAACGGAATTGTTGCAAATTTGGTATTTAGAGTTCGTAATGGATACTATAGCTTATGAGAGAAAATGGTCCGTGCACGTCTTCGTATAGCCTCAATATAACGGTACCTCCATATATTCGGTATTTTGATGATTTTAGCGACATTTTTCACCGGAATTGTTTTGAATTTGGTATTTGAAGTTCGTAATGGATACTACAGCCTATGACAGAAAATTGTCTGTGCAGGTTCACGTCTTCGGGAATTAGAGTGAATACCGAACCTAGTATTCGGGTCCATCTGGTCATCCGCCTACTATGACACATATTTCCCAAAATAAACACCTTTCTTATCCCAAAAAAAATGTTTGCAAATGTTTGTCATTCTTTTCCGCCGCTTTCTTGGGATTGCCTCATCATTTCCAATTCGGACAAGTAGCCTAACCACAGCAACAACAAGAAATAAAGTAAAAAAAATGCTGAACTCAAATCATATTGTTTGCTCATTTCATTCCATTTCTTTTATGTGTGCCACTATGGATTTTTTTTTCTGTGGATGGTATAAACGAATGTTTGGATAACAAATTTGGTCTAAGGGGTCTTTGAACTTTTCTTCTTTTCTTTTCTATAATTATCAATGTGGTTGTTGTTGTTGTTGCTGCTGCTGTTACTTTGGACGAATTAAGAAAGACCAGAAATATGTATTTCTTTCTATTTGTCTTTTTTTTTACTTTGTTGCTAGATGGAATGAAGATTTTTTTGGTTTGGTTTGGAGTGACTGACTTTTTGGAGTTGTGGAGAAATGTAAGACTGACGCACAAAATAACTCAAATGGAACGAAATAAATTTTGATAAGAGAAAGAAGAAATTTAAATGACAACATAAAAAATTAGGTTTCCCATTGGCTCTCGTTGGGCTAGAGAAACAAAGAAACGCACAATCAACATTTGTAGCGTCAAGCCAGATTTGGAGTTTGGTTATTGTTGGTGTTTTCTTGTGTCTTTCTCGCTGTCAGTAGTGAAAGTATGATGGATTATAATTGTTACCTACCTACCAAAACAAAAAGTTCCGTTCTTTTTGGTAGAGTAGGGAAAAAATGTTATACAGCTAGTATGACGTTAGAAATTACATATTTTGAAAGTTAATGACCCTAAAAATATATTCAGCATTGTTTGCAATATCAGAAATCGGCAGTAAATGGTACTTTTCGTAATTATAGCACATTCTCATATACTCTATACATAAAATACTCTCTCTCTCTCTATATATATATATATATATATATATATATATATATATATATATATATATATATATATATATATATATAAAATCATTGAATATACAGGGCGATATGAAAAAAATGCAACCAACTTCAGACTGCTGTCATTTCTAAGCCACTCATCCGACACCTGTTAAAATTATTCCAGTGACAGCTCATTATGTTGTTTACAAGCGTACAAAAGCATTTCGGTGAGAATTTTCCGGAAAAAAAGTTATTCGTAATAGAATTTAAGGGTGATAGTGTGATTTCTTTATATTTGGCTGGAAAACCACAAGTGGCTATCGTTAGAGCACTCCAGCATTTAAATATGAATAAATCTTTTGTGTCTCGTATCATCGCTTGTTACCGTGATACTGGTAGCGTAGCCCGACGTCAAGAAAGTGGACGCAAGAAAACAGCAACATCAGCAGAAATGGTTCGAAAAGTAAAGAAGCGACTTGATCGAAACCACTCGCGTGGCAGTGGCCGATAAATGGATCGTGAGCTAAAAATATCGGAATATTCCATTCGGCAAATATTGAAAAATGAACTCGGGGTAAAGCCATTGCTAAATTCTAAAAAGAGCAAGAACTTACACCGCAACAGAAAGAAAATAGACTCAAAAGAGTTGCTACGCTTGGCCGAAAGTGGTGAACTGCCCAATTTTCTCCGATGGGAAAACATTCGTTGTCCAGCAGTTTGTAAACAAGCAAAATGACCGTCACTATTTGCCAAAAAGGTCAGCTGAAAATGTGCACCTTCGGTTGGCTACCAGAAAGAACTCAAGCGCCGGCCATGGTGATGGTGTGGGCCGCCATAACAGCCGATGGTCGCTCTCTGCTCATATTAATCGACCCTGGCAATAGAATAAATGCCGAATATTATCGTGAAAATATTCTGAAGGGTGCATTAAAGCCTTGGTCACGCAAACATTTTGGCCGCAGACCTTGGACATACCAACAGGACTCAGCACGCGCCATCCAAGAATGGTTACAAAATGAGGTTCCTCGCTTCATTTCCAGCGCACAATGGCCACCAAAATCTCCGGATACTAATCCGTTGGACTATTGTGTCTGAAGTATTTTGGAAAGCAAGGTTGGCACTAAAAAAAAAAAAATACCAAAGTGTCGATCACCTCAAGCAAACGTTTCGCCGGGAATGGGCCAAAATACCGCAGCGCAACATTTGGGCAGAGTGTGACGGTTTCATTGGCCGTTTGAAGGCCATATTTCGTGCCAAAGGTGACCAATTCGAACAAATTTAAACTTATTTTAACATTTGATGCTATTTCCGACATTTTTTGCTTTCATTTAATAATAATTAAAAAAATGTAAAAATTATGGAGTTTTACATTGTTGCTGTTTTTTATCTCACCCTGTAATATATATCATGTGAGGCTGTTTGGGCTGTTGATATTACTATTATTGATACTATATTAGTGTGTAAGAATGTTTTCTGGATAATTTCCGACTTTTTTTGAGAGTATAACAGTTCTCGTAAAACTGTTATACACCAGAAAAAAGTGTTTTTGGAATATTTACAGGATAAAGAGATGCAACAAACACTTTTGCAGTAAATTGAACAAATATAACAGTTAGATGAAACTGTTATACAATATTATAATATGATATTTATATGATAAATATTATAATATGACATTTATTAATAGGTTAAAAATATATTGACATGCATTTTCTATGAGTATAACAGTATTTAAAAACTGTTATAACCTAAAGTATTCCAATAAATACAAATTATGATGGATAATGCTCTACGTCAGTAATACTCTATTTTTAAAACCATTGAATATGAGGGACTATTTGGGCTGTTGATATTACTATTAGTACGTAAGAATGTTTTAAGGATAATTTCCGATTTTTTTTGAGAGTATAACAGTTTTCGTAAGACTGTTATACACCAGAAAAAAGTGTGTGTTTGGAATATTTAATGGACAGACAGATACTACAAAAACTTTTGCAATAAATTTAACAAGTATAACAGTTAAATAAAACTGTTATACAAGGTTATAATATGTTATTAATTAAAAATATTACAATATAACATTTATTAATAGGTTAAAATATATTTCCTATTTAAAAACTGTTATAACATAAAGTATCCTTAAAAATAAAAATCCTGAAACTAGCCAAATGTACTATGTTATTAAAAACACATTTAGTTATTTCTGCCTATTTTAAATTTCTTCCAATCAATGAAAATATTCTAAACATTCCTCCAGACCATTTTCATCTAACTCATTTATTTCATACGTTTCATTTAATTTAATATTTGTCTAGCCACTATCTTTGTACGAGTACGTATATATGTCTGTTTGTTTGTTTGCCTGGCTTGTGTATCTTAAATAGTTTGATTTGATTTTAGAGGTCAACAGGAAAACAATATAAAATGCAAATTTTGTACTATTGTTATTATTTTTTGTGTCGTTTTCAAATCCAACGCAACATTTATTGTTTTGCATTCTATTCTTTCCTATATATTTCATTGTTGATATTGTCGTTGTTGCTGTAGTTGTCCGATCGTGTCTCTTTTAAACTAACTGAAAACATGTGCATACGATTCTATTAAGAACAACCAACCGGGCGGTTTTTGACGTATGTATGTATGTTAGCATCCAAACAAAAATGTATTCCTGCTTTGCGGAAATATTTATTAATATATAAATATTAGAGGCATGGGGAGATATAAAGTCAAAATCATGAAGCTTAGTTTGTTCCTGGGAGACGAAATTTATGTTTGAAAATATTCGATATTTTGCACGAAATATATGTATAATATATAAATTATTGCTACTTGAGGCTATATTTTCAATATTTTTGTAAATTAAATAATTTTTACAACTGTTATACCAGTAAAACAGTTTACCATAACTGTTATACACTCCCAAAAAAATAGGAAAATTGTCTATTGGAAATATTTTTGGCATGTTTTTGATGTATAACAGTTATAAAACTCCTTTGTATTTGGATTTAAATTATTTAACACTAATCTCTGTTTTTATTCTTGTATAACAGTTTACAATAACTGTTATACACGATGTTAAATGTTAAATAAACGCATTTAATTGTGTGATATATGTTTTTGATTACCACAACAAATTACGTTTGAAGAGTGAAGTCAAATTTATGGTTCAAAGTTGAATTGTAATGGAGTATAACAGTTATAATTAAGGATTTTGTGTGTTATTACAATAAAATATTGCTACTTGAGGCTATATTTTCAATATTTTTGTAAATTAAATAATTTCTAAAACTGTTATACCAGTATAACAGTTTACCATAACTGTTATACATTATCAAAAAATGGAAAATTGCCTATTGGGAATATTTTTGGAATATGTTTGATATATAACTGTTATAAAAATCCTTTATATTTGGGTTTAAATAAATTAATACTAATCTCTGTTTTTATACTTGTATAACAGTTCACTATAACTGTTATACACGAGGGAAATGTCAAATAAATGCATGAAATTGTTCGATATATGTTTTTGATTAACACAACAAATTACGTTTCAAGAGTCAATACAAATTTATGGCTCAAAGTTGTATTGTAATGGAGTATAACAGTTCTAATTAGCTATTTTTGGCTGTTATTACAATAAAATATTGTTACTTAAGGCTATATTTTCAATATTTAATAATTTTTAAAACTGTTATACCAGTATAACAGTTTACCATGACTGTTATACATTATCAAAAAATGGAAAATTGCCTATTGGGAATATTTTTGGAAAATGTTTGATATATATAACTGTTATAAAAATCCTTTATATTTGGGTTTAAATAAATTAATACTAATCTCTGTTTTTATACTTGTATAACAGTTCACTATAACTGTTATACACGATGTTAACTATTAAATAAATGCATGTTAGTGTGTAATATATGTTTCTGATTACCACAACTAATCACGTTTCAAGGGTCGAGACAAATTTATGACTCAAAGTTGAATTTTAGTGGAGTATAACAGTTCTAATTAACTATTTTGGGTGTTATTACAACAAAATATTGTCACATGGGGCTATATTTTCAATATTTTTGTAAATTAAATAATTTTTGAAACTGTTATACCAGTATAACAGTTTACCATAACTGTTATACACTATCAAAAAAATTGGAAAATTGCATATTGAGAATATTTTTGATGTATAACAGTCATAAAAATCCTTTATATTTGGGTTTAAATTATTTTTTACTAATCTCTGTTTTTATACTCACTATAACTGCTATACACGATGTTAAATCTATATATATAAAAGAAAGTTGTGTTAGTTACTACGCTTATAACTTAAGAACCGCTGGACTAATTTTAACGATTCATACAAATTCGGAATTGTCTCCTCTCCGAAAAGGATAATATCCAAAAAAAATCGCGTAAAAATGTGTTATATTAACATTTTCATTTTGACTTTTGAAATGTACAATAGTAATGTTTTATTTTGCATAATTTTTTTCCATTTTGACTTACTTTTTTCTAATGTACATTTGTAGTGTTTTTTTATTTTTTTTTTTTTTTGAATTCAAATATTAATACCAATTTATTTAATTGACTTGATTTCTTGAGAAATGAAATTGATGGCGAGTTACATGGAAGTGTAGTACCGAATTATGTGGTGGCGAAACGGAATAGATGATGTCGAAATAATTTAATGGAATCGAATTTTAAAATAGAAGTACATTCTATTGACAAACTATATAAGGATCTTTAAGCATTTTCTGTAAAAAATCAGCGAACAAGTTGAAGATATTTTCAATGTGTTATTCTTCTTTTGTCACTTTTTTTTCAATTTGTATTATCTAATTGAATTCAGTAAATTTTTTGTGAACAAAATAAAGAATAATTTTTCACTATATACAAATTTTCACCCAAAAATTAAATAAGTGGGAAATACGATGTTAACTGACATCTACCTTTCAACTCCAGGGCCGACATCGTGGTTCAGCTGGAAGATGCGAACACATTTGAACAAACGAAAATTACCGAAAAACCCTAATGGGGCTCATTTCAAAGCGTGGAACTACTTCTTTCCTGTCACAATAATCCGTCCAATGTACAATCAGAAAAATACCAAATATAAAGGGTGGAAAATAGTAGAGCGAATGGGACTCTTAGTAAGAAAAGAATTTCTATCCTTGCAGAAATTCTTCCCAAACATTCGAGATACCTTTAATCGCTTTTGCAGGTCATGATATCGATCATAACTCACGGATAAGGGTACAACCCGATTCCATATTTATATAACCATCGTATGATTTAAGTTTTTTTGGTGTCTTGGTCACTTTTTTAATATTTTGGACATTATTTGGCATATTTGTTTCTAAGGAGGTAGAAAACCTCTTCGCATAAAGTTTGAAATTTTCAGAGTAGAGCCCATTTTGGTCTTGACCATATTCATTAATTGATTTGGCTAAAAATTGTATTTATGCTACCCTGGGGTAGGGAACCATCATACAGATAATTGCTACACAGGAATTTATTTAAATAAAGTCCCCACAATGGAGTATCTCCAAGTCCACTTTCACATCTAATTGGTGGTCAGAAAAGAAAATTTTGTTTTCTATTGAATTTGTAACCCCCAAGAGAATATTGGTTGGGCCACGTTTTGGTATAACCCTTATATAAATGTATCCCTGATTTCAGCTGTGACCGTGGTCTTGGCCACGTTTTTCAACTGATTTGGCCATTATTTGCTGTATTTAGGCTACTTTGTGAGTAGAGAACCGTCTTACAGAAAAATGTCAACATACGTAAATATTTTGGTACAGTCCCCATATAGTCCTCAGGCCCGCCGATCTATAGTGATGTTTACCGATTGGCGGACAACAACGCGGGTATTGTTTAATCGTCATTGAATTTTACTATGAACAAGAACATAGACTTTTTGGGGACTCTAATGCGCAATTTGAGGTGCTATGGTAATGGGTGTAAAAGCGTAATTAACTTTGACTATTCAGAAATTATTTTGCCCTCCTTCCATAGTTATTTATTTCTATTTAGTCGAATCAATATTTATATTAAAATTTGTTCACCTTTATGAGCTAGATTTGTGAAATATTATGCTATGCTAAATTTGCATTAAAGACTAAAACTACGGGCCGGCAACGCGGACAAATCCGATGAGAAATGTGACAAAAATCGTCAAAATAACGAAATTCGAGAGGTACCGTTATATGGGTACTATACCAAAACGTGGACCATTTTCAATACCAACCATCCTATACACAGTACAAATTGTTCTGCTAAATTTTGAAGCTCTACGTCAAATAATATGGGCTGTATCGTAATTTAAATAAACAGACATACAGACGGAGTCTATGACGAACATTTAGGGATGTTACAAACGGAATGAAAAAGTTAATATACCCTCCTTTCCAAGGTGGGGGATATAATAAGCATTAAAGACTAAAATTACGGGCCGGCAACGCGGACCGGGCCAGCTAGTGTTAAATAAATGCATGTAATCGTGTGAAATGTTTTTTTAATTACCACAAAAAAATCCTGTTTGAAGAGTGAGGCCAAATTTATGGCTCAAAGTTGAATTGTAATGGAGTATAACAGTTCTAATTAAAAATTTGGGGTGTTATTACAATAAAGTATTGCTACTTGAGGACATATTTTCAATATTTTTATAAATTAAATAAATTTTTAAAATTGTTATACCAGTATAACAGTTTACCATAACTGTTATACACAACCAAAAAATTGGAAAATTGCATATTGGAAATATGTTTGGCATATTTTTGATGTATAACAGTTATAAAAATCCTTTATATTTGGGTTTAAATTAATTAATACTAAGCTCTGTTTTTATACTTGTATAACGGTTTACTATAACTGTTATACACGAGATAAATGTTAGATAAATGCATGTATCACACAATTTTATCTGTTTTTGATTACCACAACAAATTACGTTTGAAGAGTGAAGTCAAATTTATGGTTCAAAGTTGAATTGTAATGGAGTATAACAGTTTTACTTAATTAGTTTGGGTGTTATCACAATAAAATATTGCTACTTGAGGCTATATTTTCAATATTTTTGTAAATTAAATAATTTTCAAAACTGTTATACCAGTATAACAGTTTACCATAACTGTTATACACTCCCAAAAAATTGGAAAATTTGCATATTGGAAACAAATTAGGGTAGATATTAAATATTAGACACCTTGAAAAAGTTGCTTGTTGTAAACAAAAAATAATAGCATATATAAAAAGACGTATTGACGATAATTGTATTTCCAACAATTTTGACAGACAATTTAAAGTATTCTAAGAAACAATTAAAGAATTAAAATCTAATGTGAATGGCATTTGACAGATTTACGTCAATCACTATGGAGAATAAAAAAACTTGATAAACATATTTTTGACATTTATTATATTCTTTGAATGAATTGTGGGGGTATGGCAAAGGGGAAAAATATTGAATATTTATATATAATCATTAATAAAATATTATTTTATGTATATATTAATATCTATTTGTTATTATTTTCAAAAAAAAAATTCTCATCGACAGTTTTGTTGTTGTTCTCATTATAACTTTTTTTCTTTTCCTATGTATTTATATTATTATAATATTGTGTTTTGTCATTTTTGTTTTTCTTCTTCTTCTTCGTGATTTTGTGTTTTGCTAATTAATTATTCATAAAAAAGATTTATCTCATTGTCAAGGTTTTTCATGTCGTCAATTATGGTGTTTGGTGATATGTTGTCGGTTTTTGATATGTTGTGTTGGCGAATTTTTATTTAACGGAATTAATAATGATTGTTGTTGGTGGTGGCCACCACAAGAGTCGTTGTTGTTGCATTTTATTTTAGCCACAAGAAAAAAAGGTGTTCGAATTTGCTTAATCGATCGATAGATCACGTTTTGTTAGAAATATAACAGATACGCCATAAGAATCCCCAAAAAGATCGACCAGTGAAAGAAGTGAAACGAAAAATAATCAAATTTGGGCATGTGGGCATTATAATGACGCCACTTAATAACATTTAACATAGAATTTAAATAAATTAGTCTTTCTACGAAAAACCGTTAGAGCCGGTATAAATATGTGTTATAACGGATTCTTTAGACCATGATCTAGCAAAATTCTGTTTAATGTAAGCAAAATAAAACAAAATGCCTATAACTGTTATAATGTGTTAAAAAATCTTTTGAATTTTTCTCAAACTATTTTGCACAGACAGCTAATTTATATTATTTTTCGCTTCGCCATACTATAAGTGAATATAACTTCCGCATTTTGGATTAGTGGAACTATTAAAATAGTTCATGTTTAATTTTATTTTAGTTTTGCTTTGCTTGAGAACAACCAGATCCATGAAAGAAGAGGGTAGCTATTTAATTCATGTTCAAGGTGAATATCTAAAATTAAATTTAGACAATGCGTCAATATCGACTGATAAATTATTTAATTCTGAGACCAGAAGATCTGTTTTTAATGCCGGTAATCCTGTAACAAAATGATGGCTAAATATTAATGTGCCGAAGTCCTATATCGTTAGAAGACCAATGACAACAATTTCGAAGCATTTTTGGAAAATATAACACTTTTATATAACTGTTATACACACAAAAATCAATTACATATGCTTCAAGAATAGCTTTCGAACGAAATGAAGTAGATTGATAAAATTTTACCGCAGGATTTTTTTGAAAATGGGTCATGTACGTCCAAGTTTTGGTATAGCCTCCATATAACCGAACCCCCCGATATTAGGTATTTTGATGATTTAAGCGACATTATTCACCGGAAATGTTTCAAATTTGGTGTTTGAAGTTCGTAATGGATAGTACAGCCTCTGACAGAAAATTGTCTGTGCAGGTCCAGGTCTTCGTATAGCCCCCATATAACCGAACCACCCGATATTAGGTATTTTGATGATTTAAGCGACATTATTCACCGGAAATGTTTCAAATTTGGTGGTTGAAGATTTTAATGAATACTACAGCCTACGACAGCAAATTGTCTGTGCAGGTCTACATCTTCGTATAGCCCTCATACAACGGTACCTCCCGATATTCGGTATTTTGATGATTTTAGCGACAGTATTCACCGGAATTGTTTCAAATTTGGTATTTGAAGTTCGTAATGGATACTACAGCCTAAGACAGAAAATTGTTTGAACAGGTCCACATCTTCGTATATCCCTCATATAACCGTACCCCCCCAATATTCGGTATTTTCATGATTTTAGCGACATTGTTCACCGGAATTTTTTCAAATTTGATATTTGAAGTTCGTAATGGGTACTACAGCCTATAACAGAAATTTGTCTGTGGAGGTCCACTTCTACGTATAGTCTCCAAATGACGGTACCTTCCGATATTTGGTATTTTCATGATTTTAGCGATATTATTTACCGGAATTATTTCAAATTTCGTATTTGAAGTTTGTAATAGGTATTACAGCCTATCACAAAAATTTTTGTATGCAGGTCCACGTCTTCGTATAGCCCCTTCGTAGGTTAGCTTCCTATATTCGGTATTTTTTTTATGATATTAGCGACATTATTCACCGGAATTGTTTCAAATTTAGTATTTGAAGTTTGTAATGGATACTACATCCTAAGGTAGAAAATTGTCTGTGCAGGTTCACGTCTTCGTATAGCCCCCATATAACAGTACTTCCCGATATTCGGTATTTTGATGATATTAGCGACATTATTCACCGGAATTGTTTCAAATTTAGTATTTGAAGTTCGTAATAATTACTACATCCTAAGACTGAAAATTGTCTGTACAGGTCCACGCCTTCGTATAGCCCCCATATAACGGTAGCTCCCGGTATTCGGTATTTTGATGATTCCAGCAACTTTATTTACCGGAATTGTTACAAATTTGGTATTTGAAGTTCGTAATGGGTACTACAGCCTATGATAAAAAAGTTCGTAAGCAGGTCCACGTTTTCGTATAGTCTCCATATAACAGTTTTCATTTAAATGGTAGTTTCCGGAAGTTTTTTGAAATTTTTCAACTTCCTTCCAAATGGTAGAGGGTATTAAAAGTTCGAAACGGCCGAACTTAGCTTCTTTTGTACTTGTTGTATTTTCGAACTTCCATACACTTGTTCGTGGCCAAAAATATTGGCAACCCTTATTAGGTTTGTATAAGGGTTTTCCAAAACTGTTATATTATCCAACATTTTTGGGAAATTTATTACAAAAGTCTTTAAAACCCAGTTTTTCGTACTGATGCCTTTGAATTCAAATATCAGCATGCTGTGTTCAAAATTTCAAATTTGTATTTTCTATTTCAAAACCAAAATTTGCCTAGATTTGAATTATCTAACAAATCCCATCTTTCAAAGTTAATTACAATATATGGTGGATGCCTATGTATTTGTGTTGAATTTTCTATTGGGTACAAAGTAGTTAAAATCGCAACATGGGGCGGAAATATTCACACATACAATTCGCACCATAAATTGAAATATTTGTTTTTATTTCTCCGTGTCTTATTTCTCAGACCAACGCTAACAGTTAGTCATAGACTATTTGCATTCTTGGTTAATTTGCGTCGCATGAGCTTTTGTTTCTGTTAATTTTATGGCAAAGCGGGTTTTTTTCAGCAGCATTTTTCTACGTTTCGTTTGACTAAACAAGTTGAGATTAGAGAAATAGTTTGGAAAAATACGTATAAAGACAAGCTTCCGCAAAATCTAGAGAATATAATAGGGTGATATGGCAGAAATAATTAGTGTTTTCTGAAAAAATAAAAAAAAACTTGTTTTCGCACGAGCAGTGCAGTGGACACTCCTTTGAATACATATTTAGCATGAATGCTTTATGTTTCTGTTTAGGTCTATGAAACACTTCGAAATTCTTAAAATGTAAGTTCTTTCATTTTTTTTAAATAAAAATGGATTGTATAACAGTTTTGTGTAACTGTTATACTGAAAAGAAAATGACTCAAATGTATTCTAATATCTTTTAAATACAGCGAAAAAGATTTTGGTGTAATATTTTGCTGTATAACAGTTTCGTAAAACTGTTATACTACCAAGAAAAATTTTAAATTTATTGTAAACTCCTTTTAATTAGATTTAAAATATTTTAGATATTGTAAAAGTCTGTAAACTGTTATACAAAGCAAACAAAAGAGCATAATTCATATTTTTGACGGAAAAAATAAAGATTTCTGCCATTATTACATTCAATTCCCTTCCCACAATTTTAAATCCCATTATGCTCCCTTAACTCTCAGCAATAAAATTTGCCAATGCACGAGAAAAATATATATTTTTCTGTTGTACAATATTTAAAATGCACATTTGTTTTGTTATTTTAATAATCTTTCTTTTTTGTGTCTTGTCATTCTTTGAACGGTCATACGCAATCTGCATTAAATTGGCGTAGGTCGTAGCACAAATTTGCTGATACGTCGTATAATTTGCAAATATTTGATGTTGGTATTGCGAAAAGAACAGACACACACACACACATACAAACAAATGTTATCTCACAGAACAAGTGAGAGAATCTGAGAGAGTTCTTTGCAAAACAACAAAAAAGGGTTGCCAGGCTTGTTGTGTGTCCAAAAGGATTCGGGGGCAGATTGTAGCCAAAAAAACTTGGCTTTTTAGTAGGGCGATTCTATAACTCATTAACGCCAAATTTAGCGACAATTATCAAAAAAAATATATATATAAATAAATAAATAAAAAATAAATTATAATTCCGTTCAACTTTTCGGTAATAATAGCCTTATAGCTTTTATTTTAACTTTAATACAACATTTTGAGTTTTGTTTTCTTCTGAATTTTTTTAAACAAAAAAAATAATAATAAATAAAAAACAAGTAAAAAACATTAAGTTCGGCCGGGCCGAATTTTTAATACCCTCCACCTTAGGGTACTGAAAACTCTAGAACCAATTATGACCCACAAAAACCAATTTTTAGACATATTCGTGGGAAAATGTGGCAAAAATCATCAAAATACCGAATATCGGGAGGTATTGCTATATAGGGTTATACAGAAACGTGGACCTATACATACAATATTTCGTCAACGGAGCTAGAACTCATTATGATCAACAAATTCCAATTTTTAGACAAGTCCGTTATAAAATGTTACAAAAACGATCAAAATACCGAATATCGGAAGATACCGATCCAAATATCCTAGACATAATACAAATTATTCTGCTAAATTTTGACGCTCTACGTCAAATACTGTGGGCTGTATCGTGATTTCAACAGACAGACAGACGGACATCGTTGAATTGTCTTAGAATTTTATGCTGATTATGAGAAAAATATTCGCTAAGATGAAGGGTCGGAAATCCATGTAAATTTCATTTATAAAACCTTTAGATAGGGCAGATCGCAAAGTGCTAAACTTTTTAGCAATGTCCACAATTGCAGGCTATGTTGGGTAGTGTTGCTTAGAAGAAAGATGAGTTCTTTGGAACAAAAGTGTCGGAAATATCATCAAATTTTAGAAAAAGTTTAGATATGTTCGAATTGGTCACCTTTGACTTGAATTATGGCCTTCAAACGGCCAATGAAACCGTCACACACAGCCCGAATTTTGCTCTGCCGTATTTTGGCCCATTCCTGGCGAAACGCTTGCTCGAGGTGATCGACACTTTGGATTTTTTTTTAATGCCAACCTTGCTTTCCAAAATACTCCAGGCACAATAGTCCAACGGATTGGTATCCGTAGATTTTGGGAGCCATTGTGCGCTGGAAATGAAGCAAGGAACCTCATTTTGTAACCATTCTTGGGTGGCACGAGTCCTGTTGGAATGTCCAAGGGCTGCGGCCAAAATGTTTGGGTGCCCAAGGCTTTAATGCACCCTCCAGAATATTTTCGCGGTAATATTCGGCATTGATTCTGATGCCACGGTCGATTAATACGAGCGGAAAGCGACCTTCGGCTGTTATGGCGGCCCACACCATCACCATGGCCGGTGCTTGAGTTCTGGTGGCTGTCCTCTTGGGTAAGTAAACCCATCATTTTGTTTGTTTAAAAACTGCTGGATAACGAATGTTTCCTCATCGGAGAAAAACAAATTCGACAGTTCACTACTTTCGGCCATCGATGTAACTCTTTAGCTCTTTTGAGTCGGTTATTTTCTGTTGCGGTGTAAGTTCTTGCACTTTTTAGAATTTCAATGGCTTTACCCTGGGGTCATTTTTCTATATTTGCCGAAGGGAATATTGCGATATGTTCAGCTCATGAGCCATTTTTCGGCCACTGCAGCGCGGATTTTGATCAAATCGCTTCTTTACTTTTCGAACGTCTCGTACCATCGCTCGTTACCGTGATACTGGTAGCGTAGCCCGACGTCAAGGAAGTGAACGGAGGAAAACAGCAACATCAGCAAAAATGTTTCGCGATGTTAAGCTCACGAGCCATTTTTCAGCCACTGCGAGGCGGGTTTCGATCAAGTGGAACTTAACCCTGTACACATGTCTGAACTTATTTATTTTACAATCGTTTTTGAATATTTGATAGAAATTTATCTAATCTAGAAATTTATCCAATCATTGTGCTCAATTCTTTGCTGACAAAGTCTTTTTCACTCGCAAATTAGAACTATTTCTGGTATTTATAAAATTAATTAATTAATTAACACTGAACTGTATTGACTGTGGTAATTTGTATATTCCACACAAAAATAGTATTTGCAGTTATTTACAATTTGGCAACTCTGTTCAGAACAATGCAATGCACTGAGAACAATATGAGCGAAACAATTTTCGCACAGATGCAAACAGTTAAGTGCCGGTAGAGCACGTGTTTAGTTGCATTTGGAAGGCGGATATACAACAATGAATTTTTGCCAAGCTCTTAGTTCGTTTCTTTCTTTTTTTTTGGTTAAAATGAAATAAAAAGAAAAAAGGGTACAAGAAAAAAATTAATACAAAAACTTCTTTCTATTTAAGAACTGGTAATTATCTTCAAGAATAGTTCTGAAACAAAAACATTGTTTCATACTTTCTTTATCATTATTTAAACAGTTACAACAATACTTGAGGGGGGGACAAAGAAATTTAACAAAGTGTACAAAAAAAAAACTATTTAGTTTTTGTTGTTGTTTCTTTTTTTCGGCTAGTTGACGTTGTCGTTCATTGTTCGTTCACATCCACTTTTTTTCTGTAAAGTTTATTAACCTTTACACATTACACACTTATCGGTCATAGTTATACAAACACACACACACACTCGAATAAACGAACAGCGTTAGCTCATACACAGATGTACGCCGTAACTAGAGGAGGCCCATCATAAATATAACTGTTGTTTGACGAAGTCATCTACGAAATGTGTGTTAAACCTACCAAAAACAAAAAAAAAAGAGCAAGCCGAATAAAAATCCAAATACAACAAAAGTGATTATGTAAATAGAAGAATCAACGAACCCAACTGACAAAAAAAAACCCACGAAGAGTAGAAAGAAAAAGCAACAGGGTGGGTGCGTGTGTAGTCATCGCAACGTAATGTTGTCGAAACGTAGAAAAAAAAACCCAAAAACCCAGATGATGGCAGTGCCGGCAATGATGATAAATTGTGGCGGTTAGCAACAACAATATCCATTATTTTGTTGCATGCCCAATAAACTTATCTTGTGGCTTAGTAACATTTCAGGGGAACGGGGGGAGATAAGGGTCATTAGAAACTTGTCATGAGGTGGGAACAAAGCAATGGGCACCAATTTTTTTTAAGAGAAAAAATGTTAAAAATAATTCCTAGGAGCTTATCATGTAAATGTTTTTTTTTTAGATTATAGCTAAACAATCCAAAAGTGGGAAAAATGGGGAAAAAATTACATGATTTATAGAAACTTTTTTTTTGAAACGTGTTATAGAGATCTTGACTTTAACTTAAAAAAAAAAAACATTAAAAACATTTAAACATTATAATCTGAAGTGTTACTCCCTATTGTTGTTACATCCTCTAATTCTAATAATTTGGAGAAAGGCTTTAAAAATTAAAGCTAAACATTAAACCTTGCTCGACCATAGGCTTTCCGTCGACCTTTTCATGCATTTCCAAAGGCATAAAAAGGGTAAGGACTTCAAAAAGTCTTTGTACTTCTAGGCATGGCCAAATTAAACAGCCTTGCTTCGAACGAATTAATTTAAAAACAGCTGTTATTTTATCGGATGAAATGTCAAAATTCATGCTTGAGGCGAAAATAAAAATTTTTGCCTAGACAGAAGAATTTTTTTGGCGAATATGTTTGTTGACAAATTTTTGATGGCCGGATTGGAAAATGTGTGTATAACAGATCTATCAAAAAACAAGTCGAACAACAAAATTTTTAATTTTTGTCAATTTCAAATTGGATTTTTAGACCCCATCATTATTAAGACAAGATATTTATGAACGAAGACATTTTAATGTTGAGCCGCACTGGTGCCTCTCATCTCGGGCAGCCAATCACGCTATCTTCCGAACGAATTGAGATAGAAGGCCAACATTTTGCACACATGTATATTTTGCTATTAGGCAGCTTAAGTTCGTAAATGGGCCATGTCGGTCGACGTTTACGTATAGCCCCGATATAACGGTACCTCCAGATATTCGGTATTTTGATGAGTTAAGCGACATCATTCAACCGAATTGTTTCAAATTTCGTACTCGAAGTTTATAATGGGTATTACAACCTATGTTTAAAAATTGCATATGCAGATCCATGTCTTCGCATAGCCCCCATATAACGGGACCTTTCGGTATTTTGATGATTTTAGCGACATTATTCGCCGGAATTGTTTCAAATTTCGTATTTGAAGATCTTATTGGGTACTACAGCCTATTCCAGTGACAGCTCATTATATTGTTTACAAGGGTCACCAAAAGCATTTTGGCCAGAATTTTCCACAAAAAAAATTTGATCGTGGTGGAATTCAAGCGTGATAATGTGATTTCCTTATATTTGGCTGGAAAACTACAAGTGGCTATCGTTAGAGAACTTCAGCATTTAAATGTGAATAAATCTTTTGTGTCTCGTACCATCGCTCGTTACTGTGATAATGGTAGCGTAGCCCGACGTCAAGGAAGTGGGCGGAAGAAAATAGCAACATCAGCAGACATGGTTCGAAAAGTAAAGAAGTGACTTGATCGAAACCAGCGCAGCAGTGGCCTAAAAATGGCTTGTGAGCTGAACATATCGCAATATTCCATTCGGCAAATATTGAAAAATGAGTTCGGGGTAAAGCCAATGAAATTCCAAAAGTGCAAGAACTTACACCGCAACAGAAAGAAAAAAGATTTAGAAGAGCAAAAGAGTTGCTTCGCTTGGCCGAAAGTGATGAACTGCCGAATTTGGTTTTCTCCGATGAGAAAACATTCGTTGTCCAGCAGTTTGTAAACAAACAAAATGATCGAGTTTACTTGCCAAAGAGGTCAGGTGAAAATATGCACCTTTGGTCGGCCACCAGAACTCAAGCGACGGCCATGGTGATGGTGTGGGCCGCCATAACATCCAACGGTCGCTCTCCGCTCGTATTAATCGACCGTGGCATCAGAATAAATGCCGAATATTATCGCGAAAATATTCTGGAAGGTGTATTAAAGCCTCGGGCACGCAAACATTTTGTTCGCAGACCTTGACATTTCAACAGGACTCAGCACACGCCACCCAAGAATCGTTATAAAATGAGGTTCCTCGCTTCATTTCCAGCGCACAATGGCCATCAAAATCTTCGGATACCAATCCGTTGGTCTATTGTGTGTGAAGTATTTTGAAAAGCAAGGTTGGCACTAAAAAACTGCCAAAGTGTCGAACACCTCAAACAAGCGCTTCGCTGGGAAAGGCTCAAAATACCGAATAACAACATTCAGGCAGCGTGTGACGGTTTCATTGGCCATAATTCGTGCCAAAGGTGACCAATTCGAACAAATCTAAACTTATTCTTAAATTTGATGCCGTTCCGACATCAAAACAAAGTGCCGATCACCTCCAGCAAGCGATTCGCCGGAAATGGGCCAAAATACAGCAGAACAACATACGGGCTGCGTGTGACGGTTTCATTGGCCATAATTCGTGCCAAAGATGACCAATTCGAACAAATCTAAACTTATTCTTAAATTTGATGCCGTTCCGACATTTTCATTCAATAAAATTTAAAAATTATGGCGTTTGACTTTGTTGTATTTTTTATCTCACCCTGTATATATCTTCAACAGATTTCGGGTTAATTGTGCACCAAATGGCCAATATCAGTCCAAATGACCAGAATTTTGCCACATCCGATTGAATTCATTGTAGAAACAGCAAATTTGGTGAAAAACGGTTCAAATATAGCTATAGCTCCCAAATATATGTTTCATCCGATTTGGGATTTAAAGTCCTTCAAATGCGTAATATGCACTCCACAACAGTAATAGTTGGTACCAAATATCAGACACCCTAGAAAGACCTTTGTTAAATTTTATCGAGATCGGATCAGATTTGGACATAGCTCCCATATATATGTACCTTTATTTGATATCAGGTTTATTGTGCACCAAATGACTAATACCGGCCCAAGTTCCGACTGAACTCATCCTAGAAACAAGTACTTCAAATTTGGTGAAAATCTCATCAGATACAGCTATAGCTGCCGCCCGTCTTTTGACCTTTCCTTACTGGTTTACTTTTATAACCATAAATTGATGGCATGTCGAGTTTTTACCTCATGTCGAGTTTTTACCCCAGAAATACCTCTGTTAAATTTTGTTGAGATCGGATCAGATTTGGATATAGCTCCCATATAAAAGTATCTTTATTTGATATCAGGTTTATTGTGCACTAAATGGCTAATATCAGCCCAAATGAACTAAATCTTGGAAATTCCGACTGAACTCTTCCTAGAAACAAGTACTTCTAATTTAATGAAAATCGGTTCAAATATAGCTATAGCTTCCGCCCGACTTTTGACATTTCCTTACTGGTGTATTTTTATAACCTCAAAATTGATAACATGGCAAGTTTTTACCTCTATATATGCTCATGATTTACAACGGAGTATTTTGTAAAAGCGTACATTGAACCCTGTAAAAGGGCTTATCATCGACCAAGTAACAAGCCTAACGTTAATTAAAATTAATACCTTTAGCCCTCGCCCTCATGAAGTATAATGCATTATGCAATGCAGTGATGAGTACCTCTTTACTTTCGAATCTTTTTCCCACTAAACCGCCACTTTTATGACCCAACACAAACACTAACAAAAATAATAAAACTCATTTATGAAACCATAACTTTATGAACTTCATGGACGGGCTTATCTTGTCAAGAAAGAAAGAGGAGGGGAAAAACAGAAAGAGAAGAAAAGAGAAATGCATTTGTCTAATGTAAATAGAAAAGAAAAACAAACGTAGCTTAAAGTCACGCACTCTTTGTGCGTTTCCCCGTTGAATAGGTGGATGGTGGGGGATTACTAACACCATCTCATTTATTGGTACTGTGATAATGGAAATGATCAGCACATTATCAAGAACTCTGCTTAGATATTAAAACATGTAGCCGTTTGACTATTTGCCTTACTTTTGACGCACTCAGTGTTATGCGCCCGTAAGCCCAGCAAGTCAGCTAGCTAGTCAACAAGGCAGAACAAATGCCTTCTTTGCTGCTGTTGTAGCAATGAGTAAGTGTGTGTGTGTATGTGTGGGCAGTCATTGGGGAGCAAAACTCATAGTCAGCCTGCAGCAGTCAGTGCTGTTATTGTTGTTGTAGCAATAAACTGGCTGTTTGTTGTTCTTTTCGCCGCTGCTGCTCCATCGTTGTTATTGTTTCAATTTTTTTTATTGTTTAGAATTAATCTTATGTTTGATAATGAAAATGGGTCAAATAGTTTTGTTGGATCGTTTTTTTTTTCGCTGGCTTTTTCTGTGTGTGTATGTTTGGTTGTCGTTATGGTGTACAAACTCACTTACTCACGCACGCACCGAAAGTCAATCAGTCATATCGAAAACCATCACAAATAAAATATATGAACGAAATAAAAGAAAAAAAAATAAATAATTGTTTTTATTTGTCTGTCTCCACTGAGTTTGAGAAGGCAAGAACCCCACGATCAAATGAGAGGAGAGGATTGTTGTGCTCTCTCTCTTTTCGTCATCTGTTGTACGTGAGCTTTGGATTGTATGCACACGCATTTACATTTGTTAAAACAATGTGTCTTTGGTGTTGTTGTAACAAACAACAAACTTAGTAGATATGGGGGGTTACGTGCGTGTGTGTGTGTGTTGCTGGGCATTTGTGTAGCCGGCATTTTTGGGTTGTTGATTTTTAAAAAAATGGAAGAAAAAACTCGGCCATAGATTTGACTGGCTAGCCTACAATTTTCTGTTATTTTTTGAAACGAGTTTTTTGATTTTTGTTGGGACAGGGGTGGGGGTGTTTTTTGTGTTAATGTTTATAAAATGTCAGGCCTTTGATTTTGAATCAGCTGGTTCTTTGTGTTCATGAGGAGATATGTCAGCAAGATTTATAACTCTTGTTACAGAGGGAAAATTCAAATAAAAAAAAAACGAAAACTTTAATATGTTTCTATGAGATAGGGAAGGGTATTCTTCTAGTTGGTGCCCAAGGATATAGGGAAGGGAATTCTTCTAGTTGGTGCCCAAGGAATATAGCATTGCCTGCTGTGATACATTAAAACTGTGAATAACTCAATAATGAAGAAATTATGACCAAAATAAGAAAATTAAATATTCCATGTTTAAAAATAGATAATTTAAAACACTTTAAAAATCCGAAAAACTCAATAATAAAGAATTTATGGAAAAAATATTTAAATAAATGTTCCAGGTAGATTACGACACCGTTGTGGGTTTGAAACAATGGTAGCCTCGAATACTGCAAACTTTTATTCAGATTCATCTACAGATGCATAACAAGAATATTACTAAAGTCTAGAATTATTGGATTCTTTATTAAAAGCTCAAAAGTATTGCGGGTTTCATAAAAATTTGAAAGTCAGACAATAACAGATTTTTTGCATCCAAAAGGGGTGAGAGTTCAGTTTCATGTTGCAATCACATGTCACTCTTTATTTCATGCGGCAATAAATCCCCGGAATTATTTAAAATTTCGTATTTCAAGATCTTATTGGGTACTACAGCCTATGACAAAAAGAAAAAAAAACTTATGCAGGTCCACCTCTTCGTTTAGCCCCCGTATAAAAATCATCACTTGAATGATATTTTTCGGAATTTGTTGACATTTTTCAAGTTTCTTGCAAATGGTGGAGGGTATTAAAAGTTCGGCTCCGCCGACCTGTTTTTTTGCCAAAGAGGTCAGCTGAAAATGTGAAACTTCGGTTGGCTACCAGAACTCAAGCTCTCCGCTCGTATTAATCGACCGTGGCATCAGAATAAATGCCGAATATTATCGCGAAAATATTTTGGAGGGTGTATTAAAGCCTTGGGCATGCAAACATTTTGGCCGCAGACCTTGGATATTCCAACAGGACTCAGCACCATCGCACTCAGCATGGGACACCCAAGATTGGTTACAAATTAAGGTTCCGCTCTTCATTTCCAGCGCACAATGGCCACAAAAATCTCTGGATACCAATCCGTTGGACTATTGTGTCTGGAGTATTTTGGAAAGCAAGGTTGGCACTAAAAAATACCAAAGTGTCGATTACCTCAAGCAAGTGCTTCGCCGGGAATGGGCCAAAATACCGCAAAGCTACATTCAGGCAGCGTGTGACGCTTTCATTGGCCGTTTAAAGGCCATAATTCGTGCCAAAGGTGACAAATTCGATCAAATCTAAACTAATTCTAAAATTTGATAATATTTACGACATTTTTTTTATTTTATTCAATAAAATTTAAAAAGAAATGTCAAAATTACGGCGTTTGACTTTGTTGCAGTTTTTTCACACCCTGCACATGTTGCGTCCGTGCGTCTGTGGAAATCACTCTAGCTACCGAAAGAATTGAAGTAGGTTGATACAATTTTACTCAAATGTATATAATGTTTGCAGGACTTTTGGTATTGAAAATGAGTCATGTAGGTCCACGTCTTCGTATAGCCCCCATATAACGGTACCTCCCGATATTCGGTACTATGTTGGTTTTGGCGACATTATTCACCGGAATTTGGTATTTGAAGTTCGAAATTGATACTACAGCCTAAGACAGAAAATTGTCTGTGCCGGTCCACGTCTTCGTATAGCCCCCATATAACGGTAGCTCCCAATATTCGGTATTTTTATGAGATTAAGCGAAATTATTCACCGGAATCGTTTCAAATTTGGTATTTAATGTTCGTAATGAATACTACAACCCATTACAGAAAATTGTCGGTGCATGTCCACGTCTTCATATAGCCCCCATATAACGGTACCTCCCTATATTCGGTATTTTGATGATGTTAGCGACATTATTCACCGGAAATGTTTCAAAATTGGTATTTGAAGTTCATTATGGGAATTACAGTCTGTGACAGAAAATTGTCTGTGCGGGTCCAGGTCTTCGTATGGGCCCCATATATCAGTACCTCCCTATATTCGGTATTTTGACGATTTTAGGTACAATACCCACCGAAATTGTTTGAGATGTGGTATTTTTTTTTTAAATTTTAGCAGAATTTTTTAAGGATTTTATTTTTTAAAAATTTCCAAATTCGTTGCAAATGGTGGAGGGTATTAAAAGTTCGGCCCGGAACTTACTGCTTTTTAACTTGTTTAATCAAGCTTCGCATTTGATTATTGTAATGGCTTATGACAAAAGTTGCCTATGCAGGTCCACGTCGTCGTTTAGACCCTAGTATGACGGCTACATTTGGTATTTTTTAAGATTTTAACATACAATTTTAACGGATTTTATTGTTTTTGAAAATTGCCAAATCCGTCCCGGTTTACTTGTGACGATTTTAATGGAATTTTAACGGATTATATGATTTATTTACTTCTTTTTTTTAATTAATTTATTTATTCTAAATGGTGGAGGGTATTCAAAGTTCAGCCCGGCCGAACTTTCTGGTTTTGAACTTGTTATCTTTTTGTTTGAACAAATCAGCTGATTGCTTGCAGGTTTCCACATATATACCCTGCGTATTTACTTTTTTCTTATAAAAGAGCATAAATGTAACTTGCTCTCTGAGAGAAAAAAATTGCTGGACAATTCTTCCAGGAAAAATAACCAGCTGGTCTTTCTAGAAAGACATAATGTCTGTTTTGTTTCTCTTTTGAAGAGAAAATCACTTTTGGGTTATAGATGGCGCTGGCGTAAAAAATATGTTTTTTTTTTATTTATTAATAAAGTTTTTTGATTTTTTTTTCAAAATAAATAGAAAAAAAACTGCAAGGAACATATTTAATATATAAAAATATATAATGTTCTGTAGCTTCGATAAATTGATGACTTGACTTGTTTCTCTTTTTGTATGTAGATGGCGTTGATGATACTAATTGCTCACTTTATTTATAATTAGTATATATTTTAATTAAATACATTTAATGTTGCATATAATAATCTTAAACCTAATGATGTTATGAATGATTGTTAATAATAAATTAATGTAAATAAATATGGCTTTATGTGCAAATGGAGAATTCAGAAAATAATTCAAAAAAAAAATTTCTACACAATTTACCTATTGAAGTCATAATTTTGATGATTGAATTTTGGGTGGTTGGGTGGGTGTATGTAAGTGTTGTTGGTTGATTGATTGATTGGAAAAGAATTTTGAAATAAAAAATTTTGTTTGGGATTTTTGCATTCAAAATCTATACCAAAACAAGCTGGAACGCCAATTGGAGGTTGTTGTTCTGGATGTTGTTGGTAGGGGTTGTAGTTGGATGTTGGGATAATACATTGGTAGTTTTTTTGTTGTTGTTCTTGTTGTAAGTTGGAGTAAAGGGTTGTTCCGGGGTAGGGTGGTGTTTTCTTTTGTTCTCGATTAAAAGCCAATTGTTTTGAACATCATTGTTTTTTTTTTATTTTTTGGAAAAGTTTTTTTTTTTTGGTTTTATTATTTCTTAAAGAAATTTTCTATATTTTTGGCACTTTAAATGGGTAAATTGCGTGGTTTTGGAAACCTAAAAAAATTTTTATGGGGAAGGGGGAGAGAAAAATAGAAGGTGAGTAGGGTTTAGCAAAAACAACAATTCTTACGACATATTGATGGTTTCAAACGTGCCGCTTTCTTGCGATAATAACAATTGTAGTTGTTGTAATGTATGTTGTTGTTGTTATTGCATTTTGTACACTTAATATTGGTTTGATTTGCATTCGAAGGAGTGGCCGATGTGTTGTTGGTGGTGGTGGTTGTTGTTGGCATTGATGATGTCGTGGGTATGGGAATTTTGGTAAAAGGATCAAAGTGCGCCGGTGGCTTGTCATGGCCGCCACCACTGGCCGCTGTAGAACTTAAATCTTCAAGTGTTGAGCTTTCATGGACATTGGGAGATGAGGTTTCCTCCTCATGGTCACAGCAACAGGTGTGGCTGCTGGCACTGGTGTTCAAGGCTAAGGGACTTAAATTACCATTACCATTGGGGGTGCATTTCTTGAGTAGGGTTTTGTTTAATGGAGATTTTATAATACAGGCCGTATTTAAGCTAGGCTCATCATCTTCATCATCCTCATCGCCAGCCTCGTTGTTTTCATTTTCTCCATGTTTTTGCTGTTGGGAAATTTCATTTTCACTTTTCTCCTCATGGCTGTCAATGATGGTATTCGCTTCGTCGAGCAGGGATTTTTCTCTTTTGTCATTGGCAACTTTTAGGTGCTCCCCACCATTGGTCTCCGCATTATAATGTTGACCATTTTGTTTGTTATTTGGTATGCCGCCAGCCGATGTAGAGGTGGATTTTTCCAATAGCTCTTCTTTGGCTTTGTGCAAATTAACAACATCATTATTGTGTTTTAGCAGATCATTATTTGTTTTGCAATGGATATTATTGCCATTGCCATTGTTGCTGTTGGAATTGGCGTTTGCTGAAATGTTGTTGGTGTTGTTATTGTTATTATTGGGTTTGGTTAATTCAATAGCCGTCAATTGCTGTTGTTGCTGCTGCTGCTTTTGTTGCTGATGATGCTGTTCCACACTCATTTGGAAAGGGGGGAATTTTCTTAAAAGTCTCTTGTTGAAATTGTTTTTATATGAGAAAGTGTGGGAGGTTATGTTGCTGGCAACATGTTGCTTGTCATCACGAGAAAAAAAATTTTTAAGACTCGTCAACAAATTTATGATTTTTTTTTTTTTTTTTTTGAAAAATAATTTTTATTTTTTTTACTTTGAAAATTTTCAAGTTTTTATGACTCTTCAATATTTCACTTATCTTATTTTAATTTTCTCTTATTTGTTTTATTTAAGCATATGAAAATGTTTCCAAAAGCCATGTGAAACCATGTTGCCATGAAATGTTGCTGAAACATGTTTTTCTGTTTTTTTTTTTATTATTATTTTATTAATACGTTTTGTTATTATTTTTTATGCACTTTATAGTTTTTGCGAGTCCCTTTTAATATTTCCGATAAAACTTTAAACTTTTTTAGTTTATTTGTATTTTGCTGTGTATATTGCAAACCTGGCAACATGTTGCTGGTGGCAATTTTTATTGGTGTTCCTAAAGAAAATCTCAATTTTTGTGGAATATTTTTTTTATTGTTTTATGAAACTGTAAAATAATAATTGTTTGCTTCTTTTTCGTTAACAGTCTTTTATTCTCATGAATGTTTGCATATTTTATGTTTATGATTTTTTTTTATAAAAAAGGCATATTTTTGCAGTACTTTTAATTGCTAATTAAGTCTTGCGTTGTTTACAGTGAGTAATTATTTTTTGCGTTATATATTTGTCCATTCTTAAACAAAAACTATTAATTTTTGCACTTTTTTGTTGCTTTGCAAAATTTTCAAAATCTTTAGCAACATGTCAATGATTTCAAAACAGATGTAATATAATTCAAAAATATCATTGTATTTTTACTGAAAAGTCCTTTTTCGTTAATGCCTCAAAATTTTGTCATTTGTTGTGATTGAGGGTTTCCTTGTTTTTTTGGGCAACATGTTGCTAAGGTGTCTCACTCAAAGTTTGACGGTTTTCAATACTTTTTCCCAATAAGAACACTTTTTAAAGCGTCGCTTTGTTAAGTTTTAAAAAATATTTCATGATTTTCTTTGAATATTTTTAATATTTCTGGAACCAATTAGTCATTGGGCAACATGTTGCTGAGAAATGTTTGTTACCGTTTTTTTCTAATTTGTTGGGGTATTATTATTTTTTTTCAATATAGATCAGCAAATATTTCAAAGTTCTCTTAAGTGTTGTTTCGAAATGTTTATTTTTAGTAAAATTTTATATTTTTGATTGTTTTTTTTTTTTTTTTTTTTTGAGATCCTCAGTTATTGCTTTGCAACATGTTGACAGACTTTTAACGATAGGTGTTTCAAATTATTTTTAATTCATCCGTGTTATTTTTATAGTTTTTATATATATTTTTGGCGTTTTTGTGCTACCATCGATGTTGGGAGCTTCCCTCATAGCTCTGCAACATGTTGAGAGACATTTGTATCCATTGAACTGTCTTTATTTGTATTTTTGTGAAGTTTTTTCCTTTTGTATAACACTTTTGTCTTACAAATAACTTTCAGTTCTATGTTCATCAGTGTTTTTTATAGTTTTTTTTTTTATATATATATTTTTGGTGTTCTGGTTGTGCTAACACCGATGTTGGGAGCTTCCCTCATTGCTCTGCAACATGTTGAGAAACTTTCATATCCATTGAATGGCCTTTTTTCTATTTTTGATGAGTTTTTAATTTTGTATAACACTTTTGTAATTATTTCAAATCATTTTGTATTCAATTTTTAAAAATCGCTGTTTTTTGAATACATTTTGAGTTAATATTTTTTTTTTAAATCGTATTTCAATTCATTTCTGGTTAACTTTGGTGTTTGACGACAATTGCACTTTAAATTTATTGAAATTATTTATTCAAATATCTTTGAAAAATTCTGCACATATTTTATATAAAATATCTTAAATATGATTACCGCAGTTTTTCGGTAATTTTTGTATTATTTTTGATGCGATGTATTTTGTAATTGTTTTACATTTCAATTTCGTAGACGTTTTGGTTTTTATTTTTTTAATTTTGAGTCACAAAATAATTTTTTAGCTGGGAAATTTCTAGATGCCAGTTGCGTTTCAGGAGAGGCTAAACTTTATTTTAACTTCAAGAGGTTCAGATCTTTGATTTTATATTTTTTAATGCATCAGTTCATCAGTCCGTTAAAATCACTGAAGTTGTTTTTAAAATGTCCCATAATTTTTTGTGATGTTCTCACCATTTGTTTTTATTTGTTTTAATTGCGATTCACCGACGATTTTGAAATTTTTATTTGATTTTTTTATTCACAAAAAATGATTTTTTATTTTATATTTTTGTGTTTTTTTTTTTAATTTTTTACTTTGAAATTTTGAAGTTCATTTTTTAATTAGAGTTTTTTTTTTTGATTGTTTTAATATTTTTTGTTTGTATTTTTTTCTTTGTGTTTTAATATTATTTTTATATTTTGTCGATTTTTTTTATTTTTTTATAAAATATTAATATATTCTTATATTTAAGAAGTCTGTATACAATGAATATAAGGCATTATATTGGTATTTCCATGTTAAATATGTATGAAGTCTTTTTCGTTTTATTTTTAAGTTTTGTATAGTTTTGTTAAATATTTCTTAATTTTTTTATAATTTTTTGTTTATTAAAGTCTTTACAAAAATGTAATTTAGATTTATCTCCATTTCAATAAAAAAAAAAACAATATAAATGCACTTGACTTGCTCTCTCTCTTTCTCTTTCACCTTCTCTTTTATTTATTAAGCTCACACACTTTGACTCTTGCTCAGTTATAGCTTTTCGTAATATTTGATGCTCTTTTTCTCACTTTCAATCTCATCATTGTTGTGAGTTCAACGCCAGCAATCCAACGATGATGTTGTTAGACAGCAGCATATCTACTGCCGTTAGAACACTCAGCTGCTGCCACACTTTGTTTTCCTTTTCGATGAAAATTCCCAATTGCCACTTATTTTTGTTAACTTTTTTTTGGAGATTATTATTTTTTTTTTTTTAAATTTTGGTGTTTGTTTTTTGGGGACGGATTTATTCGTTATGTTGTATACAAATTACAATTTGAAGGGTAAACAAATTCTCTAGGAGGGTGAAAAAAACCAGACACACACAAATCTACTTTAAATATGAAATGTTTTGAAAATTTTCAACGCCGAGATTTAAAAAAAAAAAAACATTATATTTTAGAGCAGCCAAGAAGAAAGCACAGTTCACAAATGATCTGGAAATCTGGTGTTTGACTTTATTGCTGTCTTTTTTATCTCACCCTGTATTTTTTAACATTTCTACTAATTTTTTTTATAGATTAAACAAAATATTAAAAAAAATAATTAAAGTGCTTTTGTATATTTCACATAAGCAATGTTTATTTTAACATTTTTTTTTCAAAAGAAATAACAATAATTTTTTAAATTTTAAATTTATTACACATTTTTTCAATGTTATTAAAAAATATAACATGAATATCCCCAACTTGCTCTTCTTTTAACTCACAACATAAAAAAGCTTTTGAGGTTTTAAACAATTTCTCAACATAAAATCATCGAGAATGAAAGCTCTCTCTCTCTCTCGGAGCATAGATTTTTTAGGCGCATTGTAATGCATTTACATGCAATGACTTTTCTAGAGTCTTTTTACAAGAAGCTCTGGATTGACTCAAACATAAACGTATTTCTGGATATTTCTATTGGCCCTTGAAATTGATTTATGGTTGGGTTAATATTTTTAAGGCTCATTTGTCATTTCTGTAATTTTTCTAAACTATTTGTACTTTTCTAGAAAGTTAAAATAATACAATTTGGAAAATTTTTAAAATATTCCTCGATTGAAAATGGATTTACGTTTTGGTATAGCCTTCATATAACATCAGGTTTAGGGTGTTTTGGATTTTTTAGTCACGACTTAATTTGTTGCCAATGGGTAGTTTGTTATTTATACAGGTCCTCATATTCGTAAAATCCCACATAGCGCTACCACAAAATATTCGGTATTTTGAGGATTTTGTCTATAATTTTCAACAAAATTAAATCTAAATTGGTATTTGGAGTACATAATAGGCTCTACCTTCTCTGGCAGATAACTGGCTCTAGAGGTCCAAATATATAATATATATATAAATATAATTTCTAAAATCTGTCAATTAAATTTTGTCGTCTAAAAAAATATTTCATTCAAGGCAAATTTCGTTAAAAATTCTAAATTCAATCCGAAAAAATATAAAAAAAGAATATTTTGAATTGTTTTTATTTATATTTTTTATATTTACTTAAACATTTTTGCATGTTTTCGGATTAAAAAAAATCAAAATTCATAAAAAAGGAAACTTAAAAAAATTGCAATTTTTATTTATTATTTACTAATTTAAATTTTCTAATTTTAAATGTTAACTATTTAATTTCCCTAAAAGGGGAATTTCAGAAATAAATAAAAAATATTATTTAAACAGATTGTCATTTTTTCATTTCATTTTTTAACGCAAAATGTCGAATTTTTATTAATTTAACTAAAAAATAATTATTATATCAACAACTATATTATTTTAATATAAATTAATATTTTCCTCAAAAAAGAATTTAATTTTCCAAAAATAAAATTTTTTTATTAAACAAAAAGCCAAGTTATTAATTTTTAATGCTTTACTATTTAATTTTTAAAATTGTTTCAAATTTAAAAGTTTTAAAAAATATTTTTTTTTAAATTTTTTAATTTTTATATATAAAAATTTTCCTCGAAAGAAATTTTAAATTATCAAAAATCTACAATTTCCAAATTTTATTTATTAAAAAATAAGCCATGTTATTAATTTTTAAAATTTTACTATTTAATTTTAAATATTATTCCAAATTTTAAAATTTTGTAAGTATCTAATAAAAAAGAAATTTTTTTAATTTAATTTTTTTAAATAAAAATTTTCCTCGAAAAAATATTTAAATGTTCAAAATCTAATATTTCTAAATTTTATTTATTAAACAAAAAGCCAAGTTATTAACTTTTATCAAATTTTAAAATTTTTAAGTTTTTAATAAAAAATAAATTTTTTAATTTATATTTTTTTAAATAAAAATTTTCTTCGAAAGAAAATATAAATTGTCAAAAATCGACAACTTCTAAATTTTAGTTATTAAACAAAAATCCAAGTTATTAGTTTTAATGCTTTACTATTTAATTTCTAAAATTATTTCAAATTTTAAACTTTTTAAGTTTTCAATAAAAAAGATTTTATTTTATTTTTTTTTTTAATTTTTATTTTTTTTAAATAAAAAATTTCTTCAAAAGAATATTTAAATGTTAAAAAATATAGAATTTCTAAATTTTATTTATTAATCAAAAAGCCCAGTTATTAATTTTTAATGATTTACTATTTAATTCCCAAAATTATTTCAAACTTTAAATTACCAATAAAAAAGAAATTTTTTTAATTTTTTTAATAAAAATTTTCCTCAAATGAATATTTAAATGTCAAAAAAATCTAAAATTTCTAAATTTTATTTATTAAACAAAAAAAAAAAAACAAGTTATTCATTTTTAATGCTTTACTATTTAATTTCTCAAATTATTTCAAATTTTAAAGTTTTTAAGTTTCCAATAAAAAGGATTTTTTCAATAAGTTGTTTTTAATTTTTAATATTATTATTTTAATTTATTACTTTAATTTTTTTAATAAGTTGTTTTTAATTTAAATTTCTAATATTTTTTTTATTTATATTTTTTTAATATTATTATTTTTTTAATATTAATTTCTTACTATTTAATTTCTTATGTTATTTCAAATTTTAAAATTTTTAACTTTCCAATAAAAAGGAAATTTTTTAATAAGTTGTTCTTAATTTTAATTTTTTCTATTAATTTTCCTTAAATAAATTTTGTTATTGAAACTATTTTATCTTGCCATTTTCCTGGTGCATTAGGGAGAGGGGGGTAGTAATCCAAATATGTGTTTAATTATTTAATCCAATTGTGAACTGTGCTTTCTTTGTTTTGGAGACACTTAATTTTTTTTAATATTTCTTTTTTTAATTTCAGAATTTTGATTTATTTTCAACATTTGTTTTTTTTAATAAATTCACTTTAAATCTTATAAAAACATTGTTTAAATCTTCAATGCCAACAACAACTTAAAACATTTTTTTGATTTTGTCATAGGTATTTTCAATTGTTTTATTTTTTTTTTTCTAACACTAAAAATTTTTTAATCACCAATTTTTTCTTTTTTGTATTTTGTTGTTTATTTATTTATTTATTATTGTTGCTGTAAGCCAAAGTCCATAAACGTCATTGTAACGAAAGTAAAATTCTTTGACCAATTTTCGTTTTTCTTCTATTCTATTCTGTTCGGTTTGTTACACGTTTGTTTTTTTTTTTTTCTTTTCCGATGATGATGAGAATATGTTGAAGAAAGATTGGTTGGCGGTGGTGGTGGTTGATTTGTGATAATAACAACAACAATAATAATAATAACAATGATGATGATGATTCGAATGCGGATGACGACAAGAGACCACGACGACCAAAAATACCGCCGTGCAACTTTAAC
This sequence comes from Musca domestica, assembly GCF_030504385.1. Lineage (NCBI taxonomy): Eukaryota > Metazoa > Arthropoda > Insecta > Diptera > Muscidae > Musca > Musca domestica. The sequence continues at coordinate 13,987,690 of NW_026712172.1, forward strand.
AGTTGTTTGATGGCAAACGAGTCGCGATACAGAATGATGATGATGTGAAAAATGCTTTTGCTTTCCACATACTTCTGCTGCTATGGCCGTGGTCGATGCCGCCTCTGCTGCCGCCGCCGCCGGCGCTGCTGCTGTTACTACTTCTGGACGTCCAAACAACGATCGAAGAAAGCCAAACGTAACGCGACACTATGCACTTGTATGCACGACGGGCACACTCTCCTCTACACTCACTCGCTCATCGTTTCAAGGGTGGGAGGTAGGGAGCAAATGTTACCGTTAGAGTTAGCAGCAAAGCAGCATTGGCCAAGCACCGAGACCGAGAATCGAGGAAAATGTTATGTTATCATAAAGTAAGAGTTCGATTTGGTTCACAAAATTTTCCGTAAAAATTATTTAGTTTTCCTTTGGGAGTTTTGTTACTCTCTGTAATTTCTATTACAACACTCACTCTCTTATTTTCTCTTCTTTTGTATATAAAAAAAACTATCACTATGATTTATTGCACTCTCTTAATACACTCTTGCTCTCTATAGATTTTTGCTATTCTTTCATTTTTTTTTGTTTTTGTTTTTGGTTTCTATTACACATTAGTGTTGTTGTACGCGGGAACAAAACTGTTTCAAACGAACCGCAGAGCCAGCCAATGACCGACCGAAAACATAGGTAAACGAAAGCGTCATTAACTGTTTGTGTTTGCTATGATGTTATGTTATGTCCACATGTACGTGTGTTGTTGTGATGGTGGTAGTAGTGGTGGTGGTTAGACGACAACGAGCGCGTTCAACGTGCGTTTATGCGAACGGTTTAAAGTGAAATGAAAGGAGTCAACGAAAGAAAGCCACCAACAAGCGCCAAAAACTATTTCATCCATTTGAAAAAGCCACACAATCACACGAACACACAAGCACTCACTCCGTTAGCGGCAGCGGCAGCAGCAGCAGAAGCTAGTCTAGGCTAGGCACACACAACATACTTGAGCGTCGGCACACTCATCCAGCCAGCCAAACAACCAGTCATCCATCCACCTAAGCACAAGAAAACCCAAGCGCATTAGAGACCTATATTCGTTGATATTCCCCATTCACACACACACACACACTCACACACAAAGATACAATTTTTCCCATTTTCTTCTTTTCCACACACAACACAGCCACACATTTGTAATTAAACTTGGGAAGTAAAAGAAAAACCTCAAGAGGGGAGAAGCAATGGAGAAAAAGCATTAGATATGTTATGGCATATGCCAGCCAGAGTACCGCAACACTGAGTGTAGGTGAAGTTGCTTTTTCAAAACAATACACACAAACACACATGCCCATCTCTCATACACAGGGGGGATGGAGCCAAGTAACAGAGAGTGAGAGAGCGGAAGCTCCATAAAAAAAAAAAAACCAAACTATTTACAGTTATAAACAAGAAAAACTAACATTAAAATGAAACATGAAAGCTCAAGGAAAGAAAAACAATGATTTGAGAGAGAGAGAGAGAGAGCATGTGATTGGGAGAGGGCAAGAGAGATCAAGCTTTTATGATTTTCTAACCAAACCAAAAACACTTTAACATAAAATGAAGTTGCCGGTAGTCGTCACAACCATAACAAATGGCCAGAGAGAAGCTGTTTCTCTCCCTCTCTTCAAAAGTAGATGACAACAAAGGGCAAACCCTAAGGTTAGGGTTTAACATAAAACCGGCACTGAAATTAACAGCAAATTTTCTACTCTTAAGGGAAAACTGAAAAACAAAGCAAATGTAAATTATGGAAAAAGCTTTTCTCCCGCTCTCACTCTCTCTCTCTCTCTCTCTCTCTCTCTAAAATTTTTCTCTTCGGCCACATTGTCGTATGCTGTCTTATGCTATTATTATCCATTGCTCATACCTTATGTGGACTAATGTTTTCATTTTCATGACTGCCCATAATGCCAAGAAAAGGAAAAGCTTTTGGAAATTTTCTTTTCCTGGTTTAGATTTTCATTTTCTTTTGACTTTTTTTGCTGGCTTTCTTTGGCCAACAACTTGGTTGGTTGGTTGGTTATGCAGGCAGTTGCTGTGATTGCATAAAAAAATGCATTATAATTTAGATGTTTGCTTTGGCTGGCTGGCTGGTTGTCTATTCGTTTGTCTGTCTGTCTGTCGGTTTGTTTGTTTGTTTTTATAGCTCCATATTACGTGAGTGAACGTGGAGAGCACAGAAAGCCTGTTCGTTGGGTTGCTTGGTTGGTTGTGAACATGAAAAAACAAAACTTGGAGTTCATTATGCCTCGATGTTGCCGGGGCATCGCTGGTTATGGTAATGGCTGGTGGTGTTGTTCCCATTGCTGGCGTTTGTTGTGCTTGTGCCCCAGTTTGTTACAAGTCATTTTCTTTAACATTTGTTTGTTTGTTGGTTTTTCACAAAAAGCAACAACATGGAGGTTTGGTGTTATGTTTTTCTTTTTGATATCAGGTTTTCCTTTTCATTTGTTTGGGGGGAGGGTAATAATGTAATACACCGTTGTTGTTGCTGTTATTATTTTTCTTATCTCTCGCTGCTCCCCGTCGTTGAGGTTTTGTGTGAGAGTTTTTGTTGCTGTTTTTGGTATTAAATAACACTTACATTATAAAGTTGTTGCTGTCATCATCATCTTCAGCAGTGCGGCTGTTGTTGTTGTTGGTTGCTTGGTTTCATTTACTTCCTGATTGCAATTTTTTGTTTGCTTGCTTTTTGTGCTTTGCTTTTGTAACAAATCACTTTTATTTTTCATTTCAAACACAAACACACACACACACACACACACTCTCTTGAATAAAGACACTCTGCTGGTAATGGTTTAAGGTTACAATGAAGAAAACATAAAATGGCAAAGTGTAACAGAGAAAAAAATGATATGACATCTGAGTTTGGAATTATGTATGGTTTGAAATGCAATAGTTAGCAAATAAATATAATATTTTAATAATAAATATACCAATTGAATCAATGGACAATAGGGGAAGTAAAATTATGATATTACAGTGTATGTACATACAGATACACACAGACGTATGGGTTGATTGCATGGATTCGAAAAATGGTTAAAATTACAATATCGATTACTCAGATATGCAGCAGCACAAGGAAATGCAAAAATATGATTATTATACATATAATTATTAAAAATATATAAAAAATTAATATAAGACTAGTTAAAGGGTGATTTTTTTAGCTTTAGGTACCGTTGTATTGGGGGCTATATTAAGACGTGGTGGAACTGCATAGATAATTTTCCGTCATAGGTTGTAGTACCCATTACGAAGTTTAAAAATGAAAATTGAAACAATACAAACGGAATGACAAACTTACTGCAACAAAGTCAAACGCCAACATTTTTACATTTTCTGAAAGACCTCAAGCTCAATTTTATTAAACTTACATTGGAATCATTTTTACATTTTTTTTTTAAATTTATTGAATGAAAGCAAAAAATGTCGGATATGGCATCAAATTTTAGAACAAGTTTAGATTTGATCGAATTGGTCACCTTTGGCACGAATTATGGCCTTCAAATGGCCAAGATACTGCCACACACTGCCCGAATGTTGCTCTGCGGTATTTTGGCCCATTCCCGGCGAAGCGCTTGTTTGAGGTGATCGACACTTTGGTATTTTTATTATTTTTATTTATTTATTTTTATTATTTTATTAGCGCTAACCTTACTTTCCAAAATACTCCAGACACAATAGACCAACGGATTGGTGTTCGGATTGGACTTGTAAACAATATAATGACCTGTCAGTGGAATAATTTTAACAGCAGTCGGACGAGTGGCTTAGATATGACAGCAATCTGAAGTTGATTGCAGTTTTTTCATTTAACCCTGTGTATAGGAGCTACAGCCGAAGCGATTTTCACCAAAAATTTGAAGGATTTGAATTCCGTAGGAAGTGCCAAAATTCATTCCATTTTGGCTGATATTAGCCATTTGGGGCACAATAAACAATATATGAGAGCTATATCCTAATCTGATCCGATCTTGATAAAATTTGACAGAGGTATTTTTCGAGCTCCATAAGTTATCTGGTAGCATCAATCATACTTGTGGAATGCATATTAGGCACGTGGGGGGCTTAAAGGAGTTAAAAGCCCCCCCCCCAATCGGATGAAATATATACAGGGAGAGATAAAAAACTGCAACAAAGTCAAACGTCATAATTTTTACAATTTTTTTTTTAATTTTATTGCATGAAAGCAAAATATGTCGGAAATTGCATCAAATTTTAGAATAATTTTAAATTTGTTCGAATTGATCAACTTTGGCACGAATTATGGCCTATAAAGGGCCAATGAAACCGTCACAAGCTGCCCGAATGTTGCTCTGCGGTATTTTGGCCCATTCCCGGTGAAGCGCTTGCTTGAGGTGATCGACACTTTGGTATTTTTTAGTGCCCACCTTGCTTTCCAAAATTCTCCAGACACAATAGTCCAGCGGAGATCTTGGTGGCCATTGTGCGCTGAAAATGAAGCGAGAAATCTTATTTTGTAACCATTCTTGGGTGGCGCGTGTTGAGTGCGATGGTTCCGAATTCTGTTGGAATGTCCAATGTCTGCGGTCAAAATGTTTGCGTGCCGAAGGCTTTAATTCACCCTCCAGAATATTTTCGTGATAATATTTGGAATTTATTCTGTTGCCACGGTCGATTAATACGAGCGGAGAGCGACTATCGGCTGTTATGGCGGCCCACACCATCACCATGGGCGGCGTTTGAGTTCTGGTGGCCAACCGAAGGTGCACATTTTCAGCTGACCTCTTTGGCAAGTAAACACTATCATTTTGTTTGTTTACAAGCTGCTGGACAACAAATGTTTTCTCATCGGAGAATACCAAATTCGGCAGTTCACCACTTTCGGCCAAGCGAAGCAACTCTTTAGCTTTTCTGAGTTTATTTTCTTTCTGTTGCATGGTCCATTTTCAATACCAAAAGTCCTGCAGACATAACATACATTTGAGTAAAACTTTATCAATCTACTTCATTTTGTTCGGAAGCAAGAGTCGCTAAATCGACATAGAATTTTATGCTGATTAAGAATATATATACTTTGTACTCCACAATATCGTATATACCCCATATAACGGTTTCTCCCGATATTCGGTACTATTGATAATTTTAGCCACATTTTTCAATGGTATAGTCTGAAAATCCATACAAAGAGTTCTCTCTGATTACTTTGCCCGCTAAAAGATATTGTCTATATAGGTCTACTATTTAGTATAGCAATCATATAACGCTACCCCGAGATATTCGGTATTTCTAGGATTTTGCAACATTGTTCGCCGGAATTGCGTCAAATTTCGTATTTGCAGTTTTAGACCCTTTACTGGGTTTAAAATGATTATTTCGATGCATTACAAACGGAATAACGAACCTAATACTATATATGGTGAAGGGTATAAAAATTCCAACTATTTTCGGTTTTTTATACCCTTTACCATAGTATGAAGCCTATATTAAGTTTGTCATTCCGTTTGTAACACCTCGAAATATACATCTTAGACCCCACAAAGTATATATATATTTATATATATTCTTGATCAGCATAAAATTCTATGTCGATCTAGCGATGTCCGTCCCTCTGTGGAAATCATTTTAGCTTCCGAATGAAATGATGTAGGTTGATCAAATTTTACTCAAATGTGTATTATGTGTGCAGGACTTTTGGTAATGAAAATGGGTCATGTAGGCCCACGTTTTGGTGTAGCCCCCATATAATGGTTCCTCTCTCTTTTCGGTATTTTGGTGATTTAAGCGACACTATTCACCGGAATTGTTTCAAATTTGGTATTTGAAGTTCGTAATGGATACTACATGCTATGACAGAAAATAGTTTGTGAAGGTCCGCGTTTTCGTGTAGCCCCCATATAATGGCACTACCGCGATATTCGGTATTTTGATGATTTAAGCTACATTATTCACCGATTTTTTTTTCAAGTTTCGTATTGGAATATTGTAATGGCTTGTGACAAAAGTTACCTAAACAGGTCTACGTCACCGCATAGACCCTAGTATAGGGTTACATTCGGTATTTTGAAGATTTTAACAACATTTTTAATGGATTTTAATTTTTTTTGGAAAATTGCCAAATTTGTTCCAATTTGTGGAGGGTATTCAAAGATCGACTCGGCCAAAATTGAAGATTTTTTACTTGTTTTTTGTTAATATTGATGCAAATATTTTCTTAATATTTTATAGAACAGTGTTGGCTTGTTTGTTCGGGATACCATAGTATTTTGTTGTTGCAAAATGGTCAGGCTTTATCCCTTTAAAGTTGTTTTTATAAAAACAACGTTTGTTTATTCGTGGAGAACGATGGTAATGTTTACCAGGGAGTAAGGCAGGGAATACCTAGGTTTCGGAAAGAGCCACTAATCCTCATCATTTCCCTTGTTTTTTTTTTTTGTCTGGGATATTCTCCCCAGAAGTTATTATAAAAATAACAACTTTCTCCACTAATAAACGAAAGTTGTTTTTATAAAAACAATAATAAAGGGATTAAGCCTGACCATTTTGCAACAACAAAATATTTTATATTTATGAATTTCTGTCGTTTAGATAAGGTTTAGAGTTTTGATGTATTCTGGGACCTAGTGTTTCGACTACGATCCGATTTAAAGGGAGTTTTGAACAATTATTGGAAAAAGGATCAAGAAATCCGACATGGTTGTCTAACTATCTTTAGTAATAATGTCAAAGACGCTGTATATTTAAAATGGAAGTATTCAAAGAAATTCTAATCCGAAAATTTAAAAAAAAATCTGGACGAAGTAAGGGGGAGTGGTATTTGTCCCCTTAATTAAGGTCGACGAAACACGTGACTTCTATTTTTAAAACTACTTGTATAAACTTTAATTTTGTCCCGCAGTGTTATTGCCGAATTTTGACCAGATTTCCATTTTTTATAACTCTTGACCTTTTATCAGTTCAAAGGATTATCTTTTTTTTTTTTTGGGAAATAATTTGCCATTTAAAATTTCCTCTTACTATTATCATTTCGACAATAAACATTCATACAAATGTCACAAAGTCTATGTCGTCGTCGTCGGTATGTAATCAAAACACCCAAATCTAAAACACACAAAAATTCAGAGTAATTACATACAAGTTTATTCGCATAAATTTCGATACAAATGTAAGTAAATGTTATTGTTTTATACAAATAAACACTCGAACACGCACGCACACACACAACGATATTGCAAGTGAAAGTTCTGCACAAAAATATCAGCACACACACGGCAGAGAAAAACAAATTCACTATAACGTTGTTATGCCTGTTTGTGATTCAACATGGGCACAGACACACACATACAAACATGTTTTTACGCATCGCGTATACACATATGCACACGTGCGCCAACACACACATGCACTCCCATGCAAACAAAATGCCGTGATATCAAACCCAACTAACTTACATTTCGGTGAATGTAAATATACGTACATACGTACATATGTATATATATATGTATGTGTGTATGTGGTATCTGTGTATGAAAATTGACGAAAACTGAATACAGGCAACAACAACGAGATCTGTGAATTGTAGAAAAAAAAGTACGGTATGTATGTGTGCATGTATGCTTGATTGTGAGTTTGTATGTTCGAACGAAACGAACGAACGTCCGTGACATCGATTACGTACATTGAACGTTGAAAATGTTGTGTGCATACATGTTGTTGTAGTTGGGGCTCTGTAATCGTCAACGATGTTAACGTTGACTTTGTTGTTGTTGTCGTCGTCGTTGCAATCATTGTTGGTGTTGTTGCTGTTCTCCTCTGTGCAATGCCAACTCACACCACCACCACCATCACCACCACCCCTCTAACAACAATAACAAGTGAGTGAGTGCATTAGAATTACTCTACTCCCCATGCCAGTGTCTGCCTGCCCGACAGTGGCCACAAAATAACATCACACACAAGCATCTCTCACACATATACATACATACACTTTGATGATTGCAACTGCAGTGGGCACTGACATCACCATTGCATACCTCCCCCATGGATAGCTACCAACTGTTGTCATCAAAAAAAAAAAAAAAAAAGTTTTGCTTTTTTTCTAACATTTCTATGGTTAAGTAAGGAGGTAAATATGAGTGTAAGTATGTATGACACACAAACACATATACATGTGTGTATATTTTTTATAGGTAAGTTGTGTGTGTGTGTGTGTGGCTAGGTGAGGATATCGATAATGACGACGACAGATCAACAATTTAATGCACACTGGGATAGATATGAGAAATTTCGGAAATTATGCAAAACCAAATTTTGGTTGGACACAGGGATATTATACCCCCCACCATAGTATGGAGGATATATTAAGTTTGTCATTCCGTTTGTAACACCTCGAAATATACATTTTAGACACCCCAATCCTATATATTCTTGATCAGCAAAAAATTCTATGTCAATTTAGCGATGTCCTTCCATCCGTCTATCTGTGGAAATCACTCTGGCTTCCGAACGAATTGAAGTAGATTGATAAAATTTTACTCAAATGTATATTATGTCTGCAGGACTTTTGGTATTGAAAATGGGCCATGTAGGTCCACGTTTTGGTATAGCCCCCATATAACGGTACCTCCCGATAATCGGTATTTTGATGATATTAGCGACAATATTCACTGGAATTGTTTCAAATTTGGTATTTGATGTTCGTAATGGGTGCTACAACCTATGACAAGATATTGTCTGTGCAGGCCTACGTCTTCGTAGAGCCCCCATATAACGGTACCTCCCGATATTCGGTATTGTGATGATTTTAACGACATTATTCATCGGAATAGTTTCAAGTTTGATATTTAATGTTCATAATGGACGCTACAGCCTATGACAGGAGATTGTCTGTGCAGGTCCACGTCTTCGTATAGCACCCATATAACGGTACCTCCCGATATTCCGCATTTTGATGATTTCAGCGACATTATTTAACGGAATTGTTTCAAATTTGATATTTGAAGTTGGAAATGGATACTACTGCCTAAGACAGAAAATTGTCTGTGCAGGTCCAGGTCTTCGTATAGCTCCGATATAGCGGTACTTCCAAATATTCGGTATTTTGACGATTTTAACGTCATTATTAACCGGGGTAGTTTCAAATTACGTATTTAGAGTTCGTAATGGGAACTTCAGTCTGTGACAGAAAATTGTCTATGCATGTCCAGGTCTTCGTATAGGCCCCATATATCAGAACCTCCCTATATTAGGCGATTTTAGGTACAATACTCACCGAAATTTTTTGAGATGTCGTATTTGAAGTTCATAATGTGACAGAAAATTGTCTATAAAGGTCCACGTCTTCGCATATCCCCCATTAAACGGTAACTCCCTATATTCGTTATTTTCATGATTTTAGCGACATTATTCACCGGAATAATTTCAAATTTGGTATTTCAAGTTCGAAATGGATACTACAGCTTAAGACAGGAGTTGTCTACGTCTTCGTATATCCTCCATATAACGGTACCTCCCAATATTCGGTATTTTGACGATTTTAACGTCATTATTCACCGGAGTAGTTTCAAATTACGTATTTAGAGTTCGTATTGGGAACTTTAGTCTGTGACAGAAAATTGTCTTTGCAGGTCCAGGTCTTCGTATGGGCCCCATATATCCCTCCCATATTCGGCATTTTGACGATTTTAGGTAAAATACTCATCGCAATTGTTTGAGATGTCGTATTTGAAGTTCGTAATGGTTGCTACAGCCTGTGACAGAAAATTGTGTATGCAGGTCCAGGTCTTCGTATAGCCCCCATATAACGGTACCTCCCATTATTCGGTATTTTGATGATTTTAGCGTCATTATTCACCGGAGTAGTTTCACATTACGTATTTAGAGCTCATAATGGAAACTTCAGCCTGTGACAGAAAATTGCCTATGCATGTCCTGGTCTTCGTATAGGCCCCATATATCAGAACCTTCCTATATTAGGCGATTTTAGGTACAATACTCACCGAAATTTTTTGAGATGTCGTATTTGAAGTTCGTAATGTGACAGAAAATTGTCTATATAAAGATCCACGTCTTCGCATATCCCCCATTAAACGGTAACTCCCTATATTCGGTATTTTCATGATTTTAGCGACATTATTCACCGGAATAATTTCAAATTTGGTATTTCAAGTTCGAAATGGATACTACAGCTTAAGACAGGAGATTGTCTACGTCTTCGTATATCCTCCATATAACGGTACCTCCCAATATTCGGTATTTTGACGATTTTAACGTCATTATTCACCGGAGTAGTTTCAAATTACGTATTTAGAGTTCGTATTGGGAACTTTAGTCTGTGACAGAAAATTGTCTTTGCAGGTCCAGGTCTTCGTATGGGCCCCATATATCCCTCCCATATTCGGCATTTTGACGATTTTAGGTAAAATACTCATCGCAATTGTTTGAGATGTCGTATTTGAAGTTTGTAATGAATGCTACAGCCTGTGACAGAAAATTGTCTGTGCAGGTCCACGTCTTCATATAGCCCCCACATAAGGGTACCTACCAATATTCGGTATTTTGATGATTTTAGCGCCATTATTCACCAGAATTGTTTCAAATTACGTATTTAGAGTTCGTAATGAAACTTCAGCCTGTGATAGAAAATTGTCTATGCAGGTCCAGGTCTTCGTATAGCCCCGATATAACGGTATCTCCCAATATTCGGTATTTTGATAATTTTAGCGACATTATTCACCAGAATTGTTTCAAATTACGTATTTAGAGTTCGTAATGGAAATTTCAGCCTGTGACAGAAAATTGTCTGTGCTGGTTCACGTCTTCGTATAGCCCCCATATAACGGTACCTCCCTTTATTCGGTATTTTGGTAATTTTAGCGACATTATTCAACGGAATTGTTTCAAATTATGTATTTAGAGTTCGTAATGGAAACTTCAGCCTGTGACAGAAAATTGTCTGTGCAGGTCCAGATCTTCGTATAGGCCCTATATATCAGAACCTCCCCATATTCGGCATTTTGACGACTTTAGTTAGAATACTCACCGAAATTGTTTGAGATGTCGTATTTGAAGTTCGTGATGGATACTACAGCCTATGACAGTAAATTGTCTGTGCAGGTCCACGTTATCGTAGAGCCCCATATGTACAATGCTTATGTAGGTCCATGTCTTCGTATAGACCCCAATGTAACGGCTATATTCGATATTTTTAAGATTTTAAAAGAATTTTTAAAGGGATTTTATTTTTTGAAAATTTCCAAATATGTTCCAGGTGGTGGAGGGTATTCAAAGTTCGACCCGACCGAACTTACTCTTTTTTAACTTGTCTTATCTCACCATGTATGTCTGTCATAACTTGCGAAGCAATTCGGCGATTCCATACAATTTGCTAAATATTTTCATTAGCCAGAAATCTGTTATGAATATGTAATTAATCTGAATTTATGATTTCGTATAAAGTTGGATACAAATGTTCGATTTCCTGAACGTACCAATCTTTATGTCTGTCGAGATAAATTTAAATCTAATTAGCAAAGACACAAACCAAGGTGATTTTTTTTCTCCGGTTCGCAAAGGGTTAATAAAGAGAGAGAGAGAGAAAGAGAGAGAGGGGGAGATAGAGAGAGGGAGTAGTAAACCAGAGAAAAATTAAAGGTAAGTTAAATTACATTAGTTTTCTGAAATTCTTTTTGGCTATAAGGTCCACAGATTCGGAAAGTACTCCTCGAGATCTGTTATTTGTGCCCAGCCGCGACACCGCTTCATTTTTAGTCTCTGTTCTGTGGACGCTTTTATCTGCAATTTCCCTAAAATTGAGCGATAATTCTTCAGAAAATGCAAAAAATTCCTGAGTCTGAAATTCTTTTTGACTGTAAGGTCCATATATTCGGAAAGTACACCTCGAGACCTTTCATTTATGCCAGCCTTAACACCGCTTCATTTTTAAATATTTTATTCTCGGTTTAAATGTAGAGTTAAGGGTTTCAAAGTTTTTCAACGTAAATTTTAATTAGGTTTTTATTTAGCGATTTCATTTTAAATTTGAAATTTGTACGGAAAATTATGAAATTTGATGAAAACTAATATAATTTAATTTACCTTTAATTTTTCTCTGGTTTACTATACCCTCTCTCTATCTCTCTCTTTATTAACCGGAGAAAAAATCCCATTGGTTTGTGTCTTTGCTAATTAAATTTAAATTTATCTTGACGGACATCCAATATTTTTACCTGTATTAGATGAAGTGGAATATTTCGGTCGGCTATATGTGGTACCTCACACATATTTCCACAATTTCCCAAAAATTTGCACATATCTCATATAAAGTGTAGGAAATAACCAATATAGTCCAAACCTGGTATTTCGCAATATTTAAATCATATTTATTTAGGTCCGATACGAAAATGACAGTATTTGCCCATTTCTGTGGAACCTACTCCATAGAGGGTCAATAATATGAATAATCAAACCTAAAGTTAAAATATATTTAAACAATCGAACATTGGCTGATGGAATTAATGTGTCGGCAAAACCGACTGATGCTTTTTAACTTGTGTGGTATTCTTTTTTTCAAATTAAATATTGTAATTTACCTAAAAAAGATTTTTATAACTTTAAAAAATATATATTTTTTTAATTCTAAAAATTATTTATTTTTATTCAAATTTTATCCACTTGAAACCACTGTGTTTTACCAATGTATCTAATTATTACCTATTAACAATTACACAGTGTCACAGCAACATAACCAATTGGTGGTAAGTGAACCTATACGATATCAACCTCTGCGAATAATAATAACAACAACAGCTAAGTAGCAATAAATACGAGCAAACGTGTCTTTCATACTCAGGGTACAACGAAACGGTATGAAAGTACACCAACACACATACAATAGCTGTTGTACGTATGGTCAGCAAATCAAATAAAATAAACATGTTTGCATTACATTATTTTACATTAACAGTGGTCAGTGTGTTGGCCCAAAGCCGAAACGAATGAATGGCCGAACAACCTCCTAGCCTCCCTACCACCACACTGTCTTGTTTATGACTTAAGCAAACAAAACCCCTCCCTGTACCCTTAAAAGCAACAATTCATGCAACTATCTCATCAAACAAATAGCGTCGATGTCCGTTAATACCAACTCTTCCCCTATATTGTCCTCTCTCTCTCTCTCACACTTCGACTGTAAATGTGCGTACGGAACAGCAACAACAAATTAGCCGACATTACAACGGGGGTCGCCAATGTTAAGTGTGTGTGTGTGTGTGTGTTTGGCGACGAACGCAATGTTTGCCAAAAAATCAAAAGTGGATACCGTCGACAACACCAATCATTGAAATGAGTGTTCACATTTGGCTTCAAGTTGTAATGGTTGGGGGGCTCTTGGTGTTGTTGTTGTATTAACGGTTTTTGTCGTATTGATGTTAATGTTGTTGAGTTTTGTTTTATTGGTCAATTATGGTGTGTGATATTTTGTTTGTTGGTTTCTTTGTTGTTGTTTTTGTTGTTGGCAGCATTTTGTCATTTATTGCCGCTTTATTGTTTGATTGTCTTTTGAAAATGCGGAAATTTAATAAACGAAAGAGGTTTGTTTTAATTTTTGTTTTTTTTTTTTTGCAGATATTGTAATTTTTGTTTCACACACCGACATACATATGTATGTGTATGCTCATAGTTGTGTGTGTGTGAATACTTTTTGGGGTTTGTAGTTCAATTGTATTCGATTTCAAGTTGGGGAAACTTGAAACAAATGGGTAATTGCAATAATAATTGCATTCATGTAACAGAACTTGAAGAAATGCTTGAACACAGCGAGGGTTGGGGGGAAACTTTATTGGCTAAAACCTTTCGCCTTTACCTTGGCAGCTGCTGTTCTTTTGTTGACATATAAGGAGGATGGACTCAGAGAAGGAAAATCGCCCAGTGGTTTTACTACTATGAGCGACTATGAGAGTATGAATTCAGATCTGCGTGATATACCTGTTGGGGTAGGGGCTCATGATATATTGGCTTATTGGGAGACTTTATTGGCTAAAACCTTTCGCCTTTGTCTTGGCAGCTGATGTTCTTCTGTTGAGATATAAAGGGAGATGGTCTCAGATATGGAAAATCGACCAGAGGTGTTACCACCATGAGGGACTACGAGGGTATGAATTCAGATCTGCCAAATAAACCTGTTGAGGCTTAAAATGTAGCCTCAGCAATATAGTTGCTGGTGGTGTCACAACCGGCCAAAAATTGGAAAAAAGAAAATGCTGAGTTGGAATTTTTCGGAAATTTGTTAACATTAGTGAGTGAGGAGGCGATTTCGAAAATTACAGGTTGCTGGAAAGATCTCCCCCACACAGGTATATATAAACGCAGGCCAAGCAGCAACAGTGGTGCTATACGAAAACATGTTTCCATCCTCAACGTTATTAAACCCCTTCCTCAAAAATATGCGATAAGAACTTAAATAGACCATTTTGTCAATATTTTTAAAGGTATTAAAAGCTCTCATAATAGAGAAGCCGATTTCGAAAAATACAGATCGGTGGATAAGCCTCCCCCACACACAGGATTGCCAGGAAAGACATACCCGATGTATAGAGGGAGATCCAACAGATTGCTATAGAAACGTAGGCCAAGCAGCAACAGTGGTGCTATACGAAAACCTATTTCCATTCTCAACGTTGTTCAACCCCTTCCTCAGAACTATGTAATAAAAACTTTAATGGACCAATTTGTCAATATTTTTAAAGGCATTGAAAGCTCCTTTTTTAGATTTCTTCAAATATAATTTTAGAGATATATGAGAGTTTGACATTGTTATTTTTATACCCTCCACCATAGTATGGAGGGTACATTAAGTTTATCATTCCGTTTGTAACACCTCGAAATATACAGGGCGAGAAAAAAAACTGCAACAAAGTCAAACGCCATAATTTTTATATATTTTTTTAAATTTTATTGACCGAAAGCAAAAAATTTCGGAAATAGCATAAAATTTTAGAATAAGTTTAGATTTGTTCGAATTGGTCACCTTTGGCACGAATTATGACCTTCAAACGTCCAATGAAACGGTCACACGCTGCCTGAATGTTGCTCTGCGGTATTTTGGCCCATTCCCGGCGAAGCGCTTGCTTGAGGTGAACGACACTTTGGTATTTTTAGTGCCAACCTTGCTTTCCAAAATACTCCAGACACAATAGTCCAACGGTTTGGTATCGAGAGATTTTGGTGGGAATTGTGCGCTGGAAATGAAGCGAGGAACTTCATTTTGTAACCTTTCTTGGGTGCCTCGTGCTGAGTTCTGTTGGAATGTCCAAGGTATGCAGCCAAAATGTTTGCATGCCCAATGCTTTAATACACCCTCCAGAACTTTTTCGCCACAACATTCGGCATTTATTCTGATGCCACTGTCGATTGATACGAACGGAGAGAGATCATCGGCTGTTAGGACGGCCCACATGGTCATCACCATTGACAGCGCTTGAGCTCTGGTGTCCAACTGGAGGTACACATTTCAGCTGACCTCTTTGTCAACAACAAGTAAACACGATCATTGTGTTTGTTTACAAATTGCTAGACAACGAATGTTTTCTCATCGGAGAAAACCAAATTCGGCAGTTCGCCACTTTCGGCCAAGCGAAGCTACTCTTTAGATCTTTTGAATCTATTTTCATTATGTTGCGGTATAAGATCTTGCACTTTTTGGAATTTCAATAGCTTTACACCGAGCTCATTTTTCAATATTTGCCGAATGGAATATTGCGATATGTTCTGCTCACGAGCCATTTTCGGCAACTGCGACGTGGGTTTCGATCAAGTCGCTTCTTTACTTTTCGAACCATTTCCGCTGATGGTGCTATTTTCTTCCTTCCACTTCCTGGACGTCGCTAAACCCATCAAAATACCGAATATCGGGAGGTACCGTTATATGGGAGCTATACGAAGGCCTGCACTTGCACAGACAATTTTCTGTTATGGGCTGTAGTATCCACTACGAACTTTAAGTACCAAATTTGGAACAATTCGGGTGAAAAATGTCGCTAAAATCTTTAATATACCGAATATCGGGGGGTACCGTTATTGGGGGCTATACAAAGGCGTGGACCTGCACAGACAATTTTCTGTCATAGGCTGTAGTATCCATATGCAACTTCAAGTACCAAATTTGAAACAATTCCGGTGAATAAATTCGCTAAAATTATCAAACTACCGAATATTGGGAGGTACCGTTATATGGGGGCTATACGAAGGCGTGGACCTGCACACCAAAATTTTTGCAATAGGCTGTAGTATCCATTACGAACTTCAAATACCAAATTTGAAACAATTCCGGTGAATAATGTCAATAAAATAATCAAAATAGCGAATATCGGGAGGTACAGTTATATGGGAGGTATACCAAAACGTGGACCTACATAAGCAATTTTTTAGCATAGACTATAGTACCCATTCCGAATTCTAGGTAGGAAATTTGAAACAATGCCGGTGAATAACGTCCCTAAAATCGCCAAATATCAAATATCGGGGGGAACCGTTATGTTGTTGATATACGATATCGTGGACCTACGTAGACAATAATCTTCCAGACGATGAAGTTCTAAGGAAGAAATCCTCATGTGAATTTTCAGACAATTTTATTGAAAAATCATTAGCTACAATCAACAAAATACCGAAAATGGGGGGGAGTTAACGTTGTATGGGGGATCTACGATATCGTTTACCTACATGAACAATTCCCTTCCAGGGAGTGAAGTACTTGCAAGGAACGCGTTGGGTTTATTTTTAAGACAATTCCATTGAAAATTGTTGATAAAATCATTAAAATACCGAATATCGGGGGGTACGGTTGTAGGGGGGGAGTGGGGGGCATACGGAAGCGTGTACCTACAAAGGCCCATTTTTTAATATCAAAAGTCCTGGAGACATAATATGTATTTGAGTAAAATTTTATCAACATTTCTTTCGGAAGCTAGAATGATTTCCACAGAGGGATAGACGGACGGACATCGCCAAATCAACATAGAATTTTATGCTGATCTAGAAAATATATACTTTGTGGGGTCTAAAATGTATATTTCGAGGAATTACAAACGGAATGAGAAATTTAATGTACCCTCCATACTAGGTGGAGGGTATAAAATGTAAAAATTATGGCGTTTGATTTTGTTGCAGGTTTTTATCTCACCCTGTATATGGGAGCTATATCTAAATTTGAACCGATTCTAACCAATTTCAATAGGGTTCGTCATCGGGCCAAATAAATATTTTTTAAAGAATTTCATTTCAATCGGATAATAAATGCTACCTGCATTTTGTTCACAAAAATACATGGACAGACAGATTGACAGACGTACTGACATGCATAAATCGGCTCAGAAAGTGATCCTCTGAAGATCCTCAAAAGTAACTATGGCTCCATCTCGCTTCCTTCTCCATGTT